>NC_090384.1:13064841-13387341 GCF_036365525.1 Heterodontus francisci | reverse complement strand
AGAGAACATTGATAAACTTGCAGAATGGGCATATTAATGGCAAATGAGTTTCAACATCGATAAGGTGTTGCATTCTGGCAAGAAAAGTAGAGGTTGCTTATTTTTTGAAAATAATCTAAACGAGGTAGAGGAGCAAAGGGTTCTGGAAGTGCAAATACACAAACCACTGAAAGTAGTGATGCTGGTTAACAAGGTCATTTATAAAGCAAACCAAACACTGTTTATTTCTGGAGGGATAAGATTGGAAAATAGGGAAGTTATACTAAACTTGTATTGAGCCTTGGTTAGACCACATCTGAAGTACTGCTTACAATTCTGGTCACCATATTGTAAAAAAAGATATGGAGGCTCTGGAAGGGGTGCAGAAAAATTGATGAGGATGATAGCAGAAATGTGGGGTACTGCCTATCAGGAGTGGATGAGCAGGCTAAGTCTCTTTTCTCTTGAAAAGAGAAGACTGAGGGGCGACGTGAATGGAAGGTCTTTAAAATTATGAAAGGTTTGATAGAGTAGACACAGAGACAATGTTTCCACTTGGGAAGAGCATAACTGGAGACCATCAACAGAAGATAGTCACCAAGAAATCCAATAGTATGGATGCTTTTAAGGGGAGGCTAGGTAAGCATATGAGGGAGAAGGGGATAGAGCTTATGCTGATAGATTAGGAAAGATGGGAGGAGGCTCAAGTGAAGCATAAACACTAGCATGGACTGGTTGGGCCAAATGGCCTGTTTCGGTGCTGGCCCATGTAACAGAAATGTGGATTCACGGACAAAGAATAGCAACAGTCCAACAATTCCCCATATTAGAACTGCGGAGTGAATAAGCTCACACAGCCAGATTACTCAGGGTTTCTCTATTGTCATCTTTCTCATTCTTTCATTTTCACACTCTGTGCTCCTATCTGCTTCGCTCTCACTCTCTCGCTCTCCAGCCATGGGCATCTGCCCTCTATTCCACTCCCAAGCTGACTACTCCCTGAGGGGGCGAGGAGGTAACCTGCTCCCAGGCCTATCTCAGAAGTTTTTTGCCGGGCCTTCACCATCTCTGCCCATCCTTGCCTCTCCACCCCACAGATCTGTAAGGGCTTGGCTGGCCAATTTCTTTATGCTACTGCTTAGGTTACCTAGCAACAAGTAAATGTCCTTCCTCAGTGAGAGCAGAGCCAGAAAGTGGTAAGGCTGTTGACTGCTGACCCAGAATGCCCTTCTCCATTGAAGTTTGAACCTGTGGAAGCAAGGACAGTCTGTCCCACACTGGGGAGAGGGAAAACTGGCTGACCTCTCTCCCCCATCCTGCCTGCCTTCACATCAGCACTGACACAAGCCTGAGGCCTCCCACTCACTGTTAGTGTGAGGCCCAGGAGGAGTTTGCAATCAGGATTTTATTTTTTGACCTGAAATTTGTGAATATATTAAAATGGCTATCTTTCCTTAATTTACCTATTAATTTATGAATTCATCTGTCCATGGGTGTCAGCTAAAATAGTCTCTTCACTATTGCAGAGTGGCCCAGGATCTGCCTCCCTCGCAACCTGCGGCAAAAGGTGGTGAAAGTGGTGGGAGAGACACTGAACCTCATGATTCCATTCCAGGTAAGGAATCGAATTCCAACACCAGCAAAAGGCAGCAGCTCCCAGTCCCATTCCCCAATTCCCCATCATCCCCGTGCCCTCTTTCTGATAGAGCTGTCCCCTCCACCCCATTCCCCCATCATCCCCGTGACCTCTCTCTGATAGAACTCTCCCCTCCACCCCATTCCCCCATCGTCCCCGTGCCCTCTCTCTGATAAAGCTGTCCCCTCCACCCCATTCACGTATCATCCCCATGCCCTCTCTCTGATAGAACTCTCCCCTCCACCCCATTCCCCCATTCTCCCCATGCCCTCTCTCTGATAGAACTCTCCCCTCTACCCCCTTCCCCCATCATTTCCCCTCTCTCTGATAGAACTCTCCCCTCCACCCCATTCCCCCATTCTCCCCATGCCCTCTCTCTGATAGAGCTCTCCCCTCCACCCCATCCCCCCATTGTCCCCATGTCCTCTCTCTGATAGAGCTGTCCCCTCTACCCCCTTGACCCATCATCTCCCCTCTCTCTGATGGAGCTGTCCCCTCTACCCCCTTCCCCCATCATTTCCCCTCTCTCTGATAGAACTCTCCCCTCCACTCCATTCACCCATCATCCCCGTGCCCTCTTTCTGATAGAGCTGTCCCCTCCACCCCAATCCCCCATTGTCCCCGTGCCCCCTCTCTGATAGAGCTGTCCCCTCCACCCCATTCTCCCCATGCCCTCTCTCTGATAGAGCTGTCCCCTCTACCCCCTTGACCCATCATCTCCCCTCTCTCTGATAGAGCTGTCCCCTCCACTCCATTCACCCATCATCCCCGTGCCCTCTTTCTGATAGAGCTCTCCCCTCCACCCCATTCACGCATCATCCCCGTGCCCTCTCTCTGATAGAACTCTCCCCTCCACCCCATTCCCCCATTGTCCCCATGTCCTCTCTCTGATAGAGCTGTCCCCTCTACCCCCTTGACCCATCATCTCCCCTCTCTCTGATAGAGCTGTCCCCTCTACCCCCTTCCCCCATCATTTCCCCTCTCTCTGATAGAACTCTCCCCTCTACCCCCTTCCCCCATCATCTCCCCTCTCTCTGATAGAACTCTCCCCTCCACCCCCTTGACCCATCATCTCCCCTCTCTCTAATAGAGCTGTCCCCTCTAACCCCATTCCCCCATCATCTCCCCCCTCTCTGATAGAACTTTCCCCTTCACACCATTCCCCCCATGCCCTCTCTCTGATAGAACTCTCCCCTCCACCCCATTCCCTCATTGTCCCCATGCCCTCTCTCTAATAGAGCTGTCCCCTCTAACCCCATTCCCCCATCATCTCCCCCCTCTCTGATAGAACTTTCCCCTTCACACCATTCCCCCCATGCCCTCTCTCTGATAGAACTCTCCCCTCCACCCCATTCACCCATTGTCCCCGTGCCCCCTCTCTGATAGAACTTTCCCCTTCACACCATTCCCCCCATGCCCTCTCTCTGATAGAACTCTCCCCTCCACCCCATTCCCCCATTGTCCCCATGCCCTCTCTCTGATAGAACTCTCCCCTCCACCCCATTCACCCATTGTCCCCGTGCCCCCTCTCTGATAGAACTTTCCCCTTCACACCATTCCCCCCATGCCCTCTCTCTGATAGAACTCTCCCCTCCACCCCATTCCCCCATTGTCCCCGTGCCCCCTCTCTGATAGAACTTTATCTTCACACCATTCCCCCCATGTCCTCTCTCTGATAGAGCTGTTCACTCTACCCCTTTCCCCCATCATCTCCCCTCTCTCTGATAGAGCTCTCCCTTCCACCCCCTTCCCCCAATCAGCCCCGTGCCCTCTCTCTTATAGAACTCTCCCCCCCACCCCATTCCCCCATCATCCCCGTGTCCTCTCTCTGAAAGAGCTCTCCCCTCAGCCCCATTCCCCCTTGCCCTCTCTCTGAAAGAGCTCTCCCCTCAGTCCCATTCCCCCTTGCCCTCTCTCTGAAAGAACTCTCCCCTCCACCCCATTCCCCATTCCCCCTTGCCTTCTCTCTGATAGAGCTCTCCCTTCAGTCCCATTCCCCATTCCCCCTTGCCCTCTCTCTGAAAGAGCTCTCCCCTCAGCCCCATTCCCCCTTGCCCTCTCTCTGAAAGAGCTCTCCCCTCAGTCCCATTCCCCCTTGCCCTCTCTCTGAAAGAACTCTCCCCTCCACCCCATTCCCCATTCCCCCTTGCCTTCTCTCTGATAGAACTCTCCCTTCAGTCCCATTCCCCATTCCCCCTTGCCCTCTCTCTGATAGAACTCTCCCTTCAGTCCCATTCCCATTCCCCCTTGCCCTCTCTCTGATAGAGCTGGGGACAGTGATCAGGAACTTCGCGTCCTGGGACAGTCAAACTGCGGGAAGAACTGGAACTGAAGATGAGGAAACCATAGTCAGTTTGTGCTACAGTCCTGGGACTGACCTACAGGTGGTAGGTGGGTGACTAGTGGGGAAAAGGGGGATAAGAAAGGAATGGTATATGGAAATGAGACATTTCCCAGCCGTGGTGAGAGCAGCTGGCAATCTGTATACTTGGCACGGGCTCTGCATGAACACAGCTCCCTGGAGGTCAGCTGGTGAAAGAGAGCGGGCAGGAAAGGCCTGTCTGGGCTGGCCATCACACACACTCAGTGAGGCACTTGGAACAAACACCAAGGGATGTGTTCAGCCAAGCAGCCAATAATCGACATTTCACTCAGAGGCTCCCCTGCTGAGGACTGGTAGAAGATCAGGAGACTGATGTATGGTGTGGGGCAAAGAAGCTTAACGTGAGGGCCTAGTCCTGCAGGCTGTCTTCAAGGCAGGGTAAGGGGAGATAATGGCTGTGCCCCTCTAATACTCTGGGGGTGGGGAGCGATATAACCCCCTTTCCCCCACTCTACTGAGGGGCAGTACTGAGGGAGTGCTGCACTATCAGACGCAGTACTGAGGCAGTCCCTCCACTGTCAGAGGGTCAGTACTGAGGGAGTGCTGCAGTGTCGGAGGGTCAGTACTGAGGGAGTGCTGCAGTGTCGGAGGGGCAGTACTGAGGGAGTGCTGCGGTGTCGGAGGGTCAGTACTGAGGGAGTGCTGCAGTGTCGGAGGGTCAGTACTGAGGGAGTGCTGCAGTGTCGGAGGGTCAGTACTGAGGGAGTGCTGCAGTGTCGGAGGGGCAGTACTGAGGGAGTGCTGCAGTGTCGGAGGGGCAGTACTGAGGCAGTGCTGCACTGATGGAGGGTCAGGACTGAGGGAGTGCTGCAGTGTTGGAGGGGCAGTAATTTTGGATTGCTGCACTGTCAGAGGGGCAGTACTGATGGAGTGCTGCCCTGTTGGAGGGGCAGTACTGATGGAGTGCTGCGCTGTTGGAGGGTCAGTACTGATGGAGTGCTGCACTGTTGGAGGGGCAGTACTGATGGAGTGCTGCACTGTTGGAGGGGCAGTACTGATGGAGTGCTGCACTGTCGGAGGGACAGTACTGATGGAGTGCTGCACTGTTGGAGGGACAGTACTGATGGAGTGCTGCACTGTTGGAGGGGCAGTACTGATGGAGTGCTGCACTGTTGGAGGGGCAGTACTGATGGAGTGCTGCACTGTTGGAGGGACAGTACTGATGGAGTGCTGCACTGTTGGAGGGACAGTACTGAGGGAGTGCTGCACTGTTGGAGGGACAGTACTGATGGAGTGCTGCACTGTTGGAGGGACAGTACTGAGGGAGTGCTGCACTGTTGGAGGGACAGTACTGAGGGAGTGCTGCACTGCTGGAGGGACAGTACTGAGGGAGTGCTGCACTGTTGGAGGGGCAGTACTGATGGAGTGGTGCACTGTTGGAGGGGCAGTACTGATGGAGTGCTGCACTGTTGGAGGGACAGTACTGATGGAGTGCTGCACTGTTGGAGGGGCAGTACTGATGGAGTGCTGCACTGTTGGAGGGACAGTACTGATGGAGTGCTGCACTGTTGGAGGGGCAGTACTGAGGGAGTGCTGCACTGTTGGAGGGACAGTACTGAGGGAGTGCTGCACTGTTGGAGGGGCAGTACTGATGGAGTGCTGCACTGTTGGAGGGGCAGTACTGATGGAGTGCTGCACTGTTGGAGGGACAGTACTGATGGAGTGCTGCACTGTTGGAGGGGCAGTACTGATGGAGTGCTGCACTGTTGGAGGGACAGTACTGATGGAGTGCTGCACTGTTGGAGGGACAGTACTGATGGAGTGCTGCAGTGTTGGAGGGGCAGTACTGATGGAGTGCTGCACTGTTGGAGGGACAGTACTGAGGGAGTGCTGCACTGTTGGAGGGACAGTACTGATGGAGTGCTGCACTGTTGGAGGGACAGTACTGATGGAGTGCTGCACTGTTGGAGGGGCAGTACTGATGGAGTGCTGCACTGTTGGAGGGACAGTACTGAGGGAGTGCTGCAGTGTTGGAGGTACTATTTGTTGGATGAAATGCTGAACTGAGACCTGGTGTAACCTCTCAGGTGGATTTAATAGATCCCTTGGCAATGTTTAAAGTGGAGCATTGGAGTTCTCCTGATGTCCAGGCCAACATTTACCCATTGTCCAACATCATTAAAACAGATGATCTGACCATTATCACTTTGCTTTTTATGGTGGCGATCTGTGTACAGATTGTTTTTTTTGTTTCCAACATGCCTGTCCTGTATGTAATGACAGTGATTCACCACGATGCTGCGTGTACTAATGGGAACACTAATCTCCCATTTGCTGACACCCTCTGATATTTCCTGTTCCTATTCTCCACTGTGCAGGGAAAGCCCAGGCCTATGGTCACATGGCTAAAGGACGAGCAGCCCCTGGATCTCAACTCCATCACTATCCGGAACAGTGACACAGACACCATCTTGTTCGTCCGCAGGGCAGAGCGCGAACACTCCGGTTGTTACCAACTGCAGGTACAGATCGAGAACACCCAGGACATAGCCACCATCTACATCCAGGTCATAGGTAAGACAGCATCACTGACAGCACATAACAACTCCTACCTGGCACCGCATCACTACACTGTCCTCATCAAACACTCCCAGGACAGGTACAACACGGGGGTTAGATACAGAGTAAAGCTCCCTCTACACTGTCCCCCATCAAACACTCCCAGGACAGGTACAGCACGGGGCTGGATGTGCGAGGTTGCAGCCCCTGTTTGAGTATTTGAAGGGGCTGCTCCTCAAGTTCTGGCTGCACTTCAGTCCCACGCTCCTGATCTTTGGGCACCCGGTGCGGAGGGGCTTGGGCCGGGAGGAGGATCTCCTCGTCGGTCTGCTCCTGGGCCTGGCCAAGGTGGCAATTCACAGGTCCAGGTTGCGGGCCGTCGGGGGGTCCGTCCTCCCCGATTGCCTGCCCCTCTTCCGCGGTTACATTCGCGCCCGGGTGTCCCTGGAAAAGGAGCATGCGGTGTCCGCCGGTGCGCTTGAGGCCTTCCGCGACCGGTGGGCACCGCAGGGACTGGAGTGCATCGTCGACGCCGAGAATGGCATTTTAATTTGAGTTTTTTGTTTATTTATCTGTTTTAATAAAGTTATTTTAAAACTGTAAATATGTACATAAAGGGGGCCTGAGGGATAAAGGCCCCCTCGATGTGAAAAATATAAAAGGGGCCTGGGGTATAAAGGTCACCTTGTGGAGAAAAAAAAAAAAAAATGGGGGTTAGATACAGAGTAATGCTCCCTCTGCACTGTCCGCATCAAAAAAAAAAAAAAATGGGGTTAGATACAGAGTAAAGCTCCCTCTACACTGTCCCCCAAAAAAAAAAAACGGGGCTGGATGTGCGAGGTTGCAGCCCCTGTTTGAGTATTTGAAGGGGCTGCTCCTCAAGTTCTGGCTGCTCTTCAGTCCCACGCTCCTGATCTTTGGGCACCCGGTGCGGAGGGGCTTGGGCCGGGAGGAGGATCTCCTCGTCGGTCTGCTCCTGGGCCTGGCCAAGGTGGCAATTCACAGGTCCAGGTTGCGGGCCGTCGGGGGGTCCGTCCTCCCCGATTGCCTGCCCCTCTTCCGCGGTTACATTCGCGCCCGGGTGTCCCTGGAAAAGGAGCATGCGGTGTCCGCCGGTGCGCTTGAGGCCTTCCGCGACCGGTGGGCACCGCAGGGACTGGAGTGCATCGTCGACGCCGAGAATGGCATTTTAATTTGAGATTTTGTTTATTTATCTGGTTTTAATAAAGTTATTTTAAAAATATAAGTGTGTATATAAAGGGGGCCTGAGGAATAAAGGCCCCCTCGACATAAAAAATATATAAAGGGGGCCTGAGGAATAAAGGCCCACTCGACATAAAAAATATATAAAAGGGGCCTGGGGGAAAAGAAAAAAACGGGGTTAGAAAAAAAAAAAAACGGGGCTGGATATGGAGTAAAGCTCCCTCTGCACTGTCCCCATCAAACACTCCCAGGACCGGTACAGCACGGGGATTGGCTGGTCAATTTGGAGCACTTCCTGCCAGCAATCAGGGGGAGCAGCTGCACCTGTGTTGCAGCAATTGCAGAGTGGAGACTGCAGCAACTGGGGAGAGGAGAGTGGAATAACTGCAAAGAGGTGACTATAGAGTGGAGACAGCTGTATTTACTGAGGAACTGTTGCACTTTTTCAAGGATTAAGAAGACCTGCAAGTCATTTTGGAGAGGTGTGTGTTGGAGCACCAGAGAACTGTTGGTTGTTTGGACTGTTGGGGGAGGGAGAAGGCACCGGAAGATCCAGGGGTGGGGCTGCACCCTCGAGGTGGGGGATCGCTCCGGTCCCCAGCGCGGCCAAGCGTCGGTGGAGAAGTTGAGGGGACTGATCAGCTCCCTTAACTTGGTGGACGTCTGGCGGAATCTCCATCCCGACTCCAGCGCCTTCACGTGGAGGTCTGGAGGAGGTGGGTCGCGAATCGACCGCCTCTACATTTCGCAGGCGTACGTCCCCCGCTTTTCGGCGGCCTCCATGCGGCTGGTGCCGTGCTCGGACCACCGCCTGGTGTGGGCGGAGTTTACTCCGCTCCGTACGCGGGCGGGGTCGCGTACTGGCACTTTAACAACCGGCTGCTGGAGGACGTGCGATTTCGGGACTCGTTCTGTCGATTCTGGGCCGACTGGAGAAGGAAGCAGGGGGGCTTCCCCTCCTTGAGGCTATGGTGGGATGTGGGCAAGACTCACATCCGCATCTTCTGTCAGGAGTACGCGAAGGGGTCGACCAAGAGGCGGGAAGCCGAGATCGGGCGCCTTGAGAGGGAGGTGCTCGACTTGGAGTCCCGCCTCGGTCATGCCGTCGTGGACCCGGCCCTGTGGCAGGCGTACAAAGAGAAGAAGGGCGCGCTGAGGGACCTGCAGCTCATAAGGTCCCGAGGCGCGTACGTGAGGTCGCGGATCCAGATCCTGGAAGATTTGGACCGCGCCTCTCCCTTCTTCTACTCGCTGGAAAAATGGCGGGGGGTCCGTAAGCAACTCGTTGAGCTGCTGGCCGACGACGGATCCTCCATCACGGATCCGGAGGGAATGGGCCTCCTGGTCCGTACTTATTACAGTGCGTTGTTCTCTCCGGATCCGTCCAGCGAGGATGCGCGCAGAGTTTTGTGGGAGGACCTGCCGCAGGTCAGCCCGGAGGGCGCCGAAGGATTGGAGGCTCCGCTCACGTTGGCGGAGCTGACTGGTGCCCTCCACCAGCTCTCGAGGGGCAAATCCCCAGGGCTGGATGGGTTGACCGTGGAGTTCCTCAGGGCGTTCTGGGACGTCCTGGGGGATGATTACGCGCGGGTCCTGGGGGAAAGCCTGGCGACCGGGGAGATGCCCCTCTCGTGGCGCAGGGCGGTCATCGTCCTGCTGCCGAAGAGGGGCGATCTCCGCCTGCTTAAAAACTGGCGTTCGGTCTCCCTCCTCAGCACGGATTATAAGATCTTTGCCCGGGCTATGTCTACCCACCTGTGCTCCGTGCTGGCCCACATGATCCACCCCGACCAGTCCTACACGGTCCCGGGCCGGTCCATCCAGGACAACATCCACCTGGTCCGGGACCTGATCCATCTTTCCCAGAGGACTGGTCAGTCGGTCGCCTTTCTCTCCCTCGATCAGGAGAAGGTGTTTGACAGGGTGGATCACGATTACCTTTACGAGACTCTGCGCGCTTTCGGACTCGGGCCGCATTTTGTGGCCCGGGTCCGACTTTTATATGCCGCCGCAGAGTGTCTTGTCAAAGTTAACGGGTCCTTGACGGCGCCCCTTCGCTTTGGGAGAGGAGTGCGTCAGGGGTGCCCCATGTCCGGCCAATTGTATACCATCTGCGTGGAGCCCTTCCTGTGCCTGCTTCGCAGGAGGTTGACGGGATTGGCTCTGCGCGAGCCGGCCATGCGGGTCGTCCTTTCGGCTTACGCCGACGACGTGCTCCTCGCAATCACAGATCCCGTTGACTTGCGGAGGATGCGCGACTGCCAGCAGACCTTTTCTGCCGCGTCCTCCGCGAGGATCAATTGGGAGAAATGTTCCGGACTCCTGGTTGGTCAGTGGCGGGTGGACTCCCTGCCGGACCAGATGACACCTTTTGCGTAGAGCACCACGCACCTCCTCTATCTGGGAGTCCATCTTAGCCCCGCTGAGGAAGCCTGGACGGCAAACTGGCAGGAGTTGGAGACGAAAGTCACCGCTCGGCTGGGGCGCTGGACAGGACTGCTCCGAGTGCTTTCCTACAGGGGCCGAGTGTTGGTCATAAACCAACTGGTGGCCTCCATGCTGTGGTACCGGTTGGTCACTTTGGCCCCGCCCCCTGTATTTGCCACCAAGATCCAGAAGAAACTCGTCGATTTCTTCTGGGGCAAGAGGAAACACTGGGTCTCTGCTGCGGTCCTGAGTCTCCCAATCGAGGAGGGCGGTCAGTCGCTGGTGTGCGTCCGCACCCAGGCTGCGACTCTCCGCCTTTGGACCCTGCAGAGATACCTGTACGTCGAGTGTCCTCCCAGATGGTGTGCGCTGGCGACGTATTTTTTCCGCCAGTGTCACTGCCTTCAAGACGACACGCAGCTCCCGGTGGAGTCCGTTAGCCGCGTCTCTCTGAGGGAGTTGCCTGTCTTTTACCGGGATCTTTTCCGAGTCTGGAACATGGTCGCCTCCAGTCAGGGCGCTCCCCCGCCGGCGGAGGAGAGCGCCTCGGCTGTCCGGGCGGCCGACTCCGGGGACGGTCCGGCGGGCGGAAGAGTAGCCGAAACCCCCGGGACGTCCCTCACTGCGGGTGGCGAGGGGGCTCGGGAGTGCGGAGCGATCCCGGCCGAGCTGACACCCGCTCGGCCGGAACTGCTCATCGGACCCAGGCCCCGAAACCCTCCTCGGGAGCCGGTCCCGCACAACCCGAGCCGCCTCTCGGAAATGCCCTCCGTGCCATTCCAATCGGCGCGGAGGGGTTTCCTGTACGGGCTGCTCCTGCACACTCTCCACTTCCTCGCCCTCGTCAGCCAGCCGGACACGCCCTGGCGGTCCGCGTTGCCATCTGGCGGCGAGGGGAAACCCCGATGGAGGTCTCTCTACGCGGGAGTCTTCCCCCTTTACATCAGGGACTTGGGATGGAGGGTGCTGCACAGAGCTGTCCCGTGCAATAGGTTTTTAAGTAGGTTCACGGACTCCCAGGCCGCCTGTACTTTCTGCGGCCTGGGCGAGTCCGTGTTCCACATTTATACGGAGTGTGCGAGGTTGCAGCCCCTATTTGAGTATCTGAAGGGGCTGCTCCTCAAATTCTGGCTGCACTTCAGTCCCACGCTCCTGATCTTTGGGCACCCAGTGCGGAGGGGCTTGGGCCGGGAGGAGGATCTCCTCGTCGGTCTGCTCCTGGGCCTGGCCAAGGTGGCAATTCACAGGTCCAGGTTGCGGGCCGTCGGGGGGTCCGTCCTCCCCGATTGCCTGCCCCTCTTCCGCGGTTACGTTCACGCCCGGGTGTCCCTGGAAAAGGAGCATGCGGTGTCCACCGGTACGCTTGAGGCCTTCCGCGACCGGTGGGCACCGCAGGGACTGGAGTGCATTGTCGACGCCGAGAATGGCATTTTAATTTGAGTTTTTGTTTATTTACCTGGTTTTAATAAAGTTATTTTAAAAATATAAGTGTGTATATAAAGGGGGCCTGAGGAATAAAGGCCCCCTCGACATAAAAAAAAACGGGGGTTAGATACAGAGTAAAGCTCCCTCTACACTGTCCCCCATCAAACACTCCCAGGGCAGGTATTCATGCAGCTGGCCCAGGAGGAGGTCACGGAAGGCTATTTTGCTGTTCAGTTCCAGGGGACGGCCTACCGTATCTTCTGGACCTCGGAGGAACACAGTGCCATGCCTGCAAGGGGGTGGGGCATGTTCGAAAGAACTGTCCCAACCTCCTGGCCACCAACTCCACCTCGGCAGCCCAGGGTGGCACCACTGCGCCTCCTCCCACTCCCCCTACCTCCTACACCTCCAACAGACACCACTCTGGCAGTTCCAGAGGCCATGGTTTCACGGCCTCTGGTAGGAGTGGGGTGCCCGTCCAAGTGGAAGGAAGACACGAAGAAAGAATAAACATCAAGAGGCACATCCCCTGGACACCAAGGCACAACCTGAGCCTCTGCTCACCCCAAGGCTGATCCCGGGAAACCCACTTGCCCTGGTCCAGGGTAACCTGGCAAAAGGAGGGTGCAGAGGCGGAGGCCTCTGATGACATGGAGGTCTTTGAGCCTCCATGCCCGAGTGGGAAAAAGAGGAGAAGGCACCCCTCCACAGGGCCCTGAAGTGGAAGGCCCATCTGTTGGAGCTGTTTGGGTCTTGGGTCCCCAGGTTCCCCCTGCCAACACCACCATCAAGGTTGTAAAGCCTGGGCAGGAGCTCCCTACCACTCAGGATGGAGGAGAGGGGGAGGCTCCTCTACATGCAGCCCCTCCTGATGGAGCAAATGGAACCCTGCTTGTGGTGGGGGAGCTTAGGGATGTTCCTGGAGAAGCCTACCATTCTGCCACTGGGTTGGATGCTCTGAATGGAGCGGAGGGCGAGGCCCAAAGGGTCGGCCCTCCCAGCCAAAATCCAGCCTCAACCAGGAGATACCCGACCCAGTTATATTTGAAAATGCTGCCCTATGTGCTGGGCCTGTGGGTGCTGGCGGGGTGGGAAATGGCCTCCTCTCTCTGCCTCCGGTCCTAGCTCCAGCTGGAGTTCCGGAATCAGGAATTACCGTCTCCCCGGGCTGCTCATTAGCCTGGGGATGGAGGTGAAAGGGGGTCCTGAACCACTGGCGCCCATTGGCTCCAGTTCCACAGAAGAACCCAGAGAGGACTCCTCCGCCATCGATCCTAGGGGTGGGATCATGACAGAGGCGGGACCAGCTGGCACGGCCGTGATGTCCACCCCTCAGTGTGTGGTGGGTATGTCGGCTGCTGGCGGTGACGACCTGGAGAAGAATGGGGACTCGATGTGGGGCACGGAGGACGATCTTGAATCCATCGCCAGTCGTCCCTACGGCGGAACTCGAGGACTTCCTCACGGCATGCAGTGGTTGCCGCAATAAAGTCCAGCTGTCCCTTGGGCGGTGGTCGAGTTTGGCGCTGATCATCCAGTCCGTCTGTGCCGCCCTCAATAAAAGGGGGAAGGGCGCGGGCGTGAAACTGGTTGAGAGGCGCCGTTTTAATGTGTTCCTCAATGGGTTGCTGGGGGAGTGGAGGGCCAGGTGCACTTTCACTCCCTCTTCACAGTGAGGTGTTGGTGACGGGTTTCTAAGCACTTCTGACATGAAGATAACCATAGCCAGCCTCAAAATCAACGGCAGCAGGGGGTCTCACCGCAGATTTCACAATCTCTCAGTCCTCAGGGAAGGGAGATACGCGGTGAGCTTTCTGCAGGAAACCCACACTGTTCCGGGAGGCAAAGCCACCTGGCTCCTGGAGTGGCAGGGTGGGGTCTACATGAGTCACCTCACCCCTATTTCTAGTGGGGTGGCTATCTCGTTGGCCCCTACTTTTCAGCCGGAGATCTTGGGGGTCAAGGAGCTAGTGCCGGGCCGCTTGCTCCACCTCGCCGTTCGCCTGGGTAGCGTGCCGCTCCACTTTGTGAACCTGTACGTGAGGTCGTGCATCCAGATCCTGGAAGATTTGGACCGCGCCTCACCATTCTTCTACCAGCTAGAAAAATGGCGGGGGGTCCATAAGCAGCTCGTTGAACTGCTGGCCAACGACGGATCCTCCGTCACGGATCCGGAGGGAATGGGCCTTTTGGTCCCTACCTACTGTGGCACGTTGTTCTCTCCGGATCCATCCAGCGAGGGCATGCACTGATTTTTGTGGATCACGAGTTTTGCTGAAGGTCAGCCCAGAGGGCGCCGAAGGATTGGAGGCTCCGCTCACATTGGCGGAGCTGACCGGCTCCTTCCACCAGCTCTCGAGGGGCAAATCCCCGGGGCTGGACGGGCTGACCATGGAGTTCCTCATGGCATTCTGGGATGTCCTGGGGGACGATTACACACAGGTCCTGCAGGAAAGCCTGGCAACCGAGGAGATGCCCCTCTCTTGCCTCTCTCGTACTGCTGCGTAAGAGGGACGATCTCCGCTTGCTTAAGAACTAGTGTCTGGTCTCCCTCCTCAGCATGGATTATAAGATCGTTGCCCGGGCTATGTCTCCCCACCTGGGCTCTATGCTGGCCCACATGATCCATCCTGACCAGTCCTACATAGTCCCAGGCTGATCCATCCAAGACAATATCCACCTGGTCCGGGACCTGACCCATCTTTCCCAGAGGACTGGTCAGTCGGTCGCCCTTCTCTCCCTCGATCAGGAAACAGGATGGATCACGAATATATTTTCGGGACTCAGCGTGCGCTCAGACTCTGGCCACATTTTGTGGCCTGGATCCAATTTCTGTACGCTGCTGCAGAGTGCCAGGTCAAAGTTAACGGGTCCTTTGGGAGAGGAGTGTGTCAGGGATGCCCCATGTCCGGCCAATTGTATACCATCTGCGTAGAGCCGTTCCTGTACCTGCTTCGCAGGAGGTTGATGGGTTTGGCTCTGCGCGGACCGGCCATGCGGGTCATCCTCTCGGCTTACGCCGATGACGTTGTCCTCACAGTCACAGATTCCGTTGACTTGCGAAGGATGCGCGACTGCCGGCAGACCATTTCTGCTGCGATCTCCCCAAGGAGCAATTGGGAGAAATGTTCTGGACTCCTGATGGGTCAGTGGCTGTGGGGGACCCCCTACCGGAGGAGTTAACACCTTTTGCATGGAGCACCACGCACCTCCTCTATCTGGGAATCCAGCTTCGCCCCGCTGAGGAAGCCTGGCCGGCAAACGGGCAGGAGTTGGAGGCAAAAGTCACCACTCGGCTGGGGCGCTGGACAGGACTGCTCCGAGTGCTTTCCTACAGGGGCCGAGCACTGGTCATAAACCAACTGGTGGCCTCGATGCTGTGGTACCGGTTGGTCACTTTGGCCCCGCCCCCTGCATTTGCCACCAAGATCCAGAAGAAGCTCGTCAGTTTCTTCCAGGGCAAGAGGAAACACTGGGTCTCTGCCGCAGTCCTGAGTCTCCCAATTGAGGAGGGCGGCCAGTCGCAGGTGTGCATCCACACCCAGGCTGCGACTCTCCACCGTTGGACCCTGCAGAGATACCTGTATGTCGAGGGTCCTCCCAGATGGTGTGGGCTGGTGACGTATTTTTTCCGCCGGAGCATTGCATTCAAGATGACACGCAGCTCCCGGCGGAGAACGTTAGCCGCGCATCTCTGAGGGAGTTGTCTGTCTTTTACTGGGATCTATTCAGAGTCTGAAACATGGTTGCCTCCAGTACGGGCGCTCCACGCCAGTGGAGGACAGCGCTTCGGTTGTCCGGGCGGCTGGCTCTGGGGACCGACGGGCAGAGGAGTAGCCGAAGCCCCCGGGACGCCCCTCACTGTGGGTGATGAGGAGGCTCGGGAGTGTGGAGCGCTCCTAGCTGAGCTGACCCCCGCTCGGCCGGAACTGCTCTTCGGACCCAGGCCCTGAAACCCTCCTCGGGAGCTGGACCCGCAGAAACCGAGCCGCCTCTTGGAAATGCCCTCCGTGCCATTCCATGGAGTTTCCTATACGGGCTGCTCCCGTACACTTGCTTGCCCTAAAATGCCGCCTGGACATGCCGTGGCGGTCCATGTTACCATCTGGCGTTGAGGGGAAACCCCGGTGGAGGTCTCTCTATGCGGGAGTCCTCCCCCTTTACATCGGGGACCTGGGATGGAGGGTCAGTCCCATGCAATCAACTTTTAAGTAGGTTCACGGACTCCCAGACTGCCTGTAATTTCTGCGGCCAGGACGAGTCACTGTTCCATGTATATACAGGGTATGTGAGGTTGCAGCCTCTCTTTGAGTATTTAACGAGGCTGTTCCTCAAGTTTTGGTTGCACTTCAGCTCCACGCTCCTGATCTTTGGGCACCCGGTTTGGAGGGGTTGGACCGGGAGGAGGATCTCCTCGCGGTCTGCTCCTGAGCCTGGCCAAAGTGGCAATTCGCAGGTCCAGGCTGCGGGCCGTCGGGTCCAGGCTGCGGGCCGTCGGGTCCAGGCTGCGGGCCGTCGGGTTCGTCCGTCCTGTTTCCTGCCCCTCTGCCAAGATTTTGTTTGTGCATGGGTGTTCCTGGAGAAGGAGCATGTGGTGTCTGCTGGTTCGTTTGAGGCCTTTGGATAATAAAAATCAATCAATATGAGATTTAAAATTAACTATTGATTTAGCATAAGCTGCCATTTTCTAAAGGGAGGTCCAAACTTCTATCATCTTTTGTGTGTTGAAAAGCAAAAACAGATGATCTGGTCAATATCAGATTGTTATTTGTGGGATCTTGCTGTGTGCAAACTGGCTATGGCAATGTCTATATTACAACAGTGACTAGACATCATAAATTCTTCATTAACTGTAAAGCACTTTGAGATGTCTGGTTGTCATGAAAGGTGCTAGATAAATATAAATATAAATATAAATCACTCCTGAAAGGTCTGGCTCTCATTTTTAGACGATGGCCCCAATCGCAGACTCCCAACCAGCAGAAACAGTTCCTCTCCACCAGATCGGTACCTCTTAATATCTTGAAAACTCAAATCATTCCTTAACCTTTTAAATTTCAGAGAATACAACCCTAGTTTGTCTAATCGCTCATTGTAATTTAACCCTTGGAGTCCTGGTATATTCTGGTAAACCTACACTGTACTCCCTCCAAGGTCAATATATCCTTCCTAAGATGTGATGCCAAGAACTGCTCACAGTAACTCCAGGTGTGGTCTAACCAGAGCTTTGTATAGCTGCAGCATGACTTCTACCCCCTTGTATTCTAGTCCTCTGGATATAAAGACCAGCATTCCATTAGACTTTTGGATTATTTTCTATACCTGTTCCAGACATTTTACTGATCTGTGTACCTGGACCCCCAAGTCCATTTGAACCTCCAACTATTTTAGCTTTCCCGCCATTTTTTAAGTACCCTGTTCTATCCTTTTTTAGGTCCAAAGTGGATGACCTCATATTTACCTACACTGAAATCCATTTGACAGTTTACACTTAGTCTATTACTATCTCTTTGTAACTTTATACTCACAACTACATTGATTACGATGCTGCCTATCTCTGTGTCATTTCAAGTGTGGATATGTGAGTTTCTATCTCATTATTCATCGTATTTATCAATAGTTTAGATAGTTAAGGTTCCAACACAATTAGATTCCTGCCCTTTCTCCCTACTCTCTGTCTCCTTCCACTCAGCCAGTTTCCCAACCAGGTCAGCTGGGAACTGGAATATAAAGGGGTGGAGGTTATGTTACAGCTGTACAGAGCTCTGCTTAGACCCCATCAGCACCAGGTACCGCACCTCGGGAAGGATACACTGGCCTTGGAGGGGGTGCAGAATAATACCAGAGCTAAAAGGGTTAAATTATGAGGGCAGGTTGCATAGGCAAGGCTTGTATTCCCCTGAGTATAAAAGATTAAGGTGTGATGTGATTGAGGTGAATGAAGATGATGAAAGGAGTTGATAGGGTGGAGAGGGAGAAATTATTTCCTCCGTTGGGAGGAGTCCAGAACCTTAGAAATAGAGCTCAGTGGGTAAATGGAGTTAAGATACAGATCAGCCCTGATCAAATTGAATGGTGGAATAGCATTGAGGGGCTGATTGGCCTCTTCCTGTTCCTATGAACTCCAAGGGCAGCAAGGGTTAGGTACAGAGTAAAGCTCCCATCACACTGAATGTAGCTCCTCCTATCCCAGTGTTGGGCAGGTTTTGATGCTCTCTCTCGCACTCCTTGCTCAGACCCCCCACACCATGCCACTGCAGTTCCCTTGCTGACTAATCTTCACCTTCCCCTGTTTCCTCCCCCAGACAAGCCGGGCCCCCCGTTGAATATGAAGGTGGCTGAGGTATGGGGATTGAATGTGGCTCTAGCCTGGCAGCCCCCCAAGGATGATGGCAACTGTGAAATCACCGGATACACCATCCAGAAGGCCGACAAGAAGACCATGGTAGGAATGTACTGGAACATTGTGGAATGGGTAGCCCATGTCAATACACAGAATGGCTACTCCTCTGACCGCTGCCAGCTGGGCCCTTGCCTCTTGCTGGGCATCACCTTGTGTACAGTGACTGGCCCCACAGTCAACCTCACACTGCTGGGTATCTGACCTGCCACGTGGCACGGCCTGCCCTCTCATCCCAGCCAAGACCACCAAATCCCCAGGAGGGCCTGGTGAGAGGTCCCACTGTGCCACCTTGCCCATCAGGAGCCACACTGATTGGACAGGGCACAGGAACCCAGAGAATCTGACAGGCAAGATGGCAAGGAGTGGGATGGGGAGGAGGGGGCAGGAGCCAGCAGAGGGGAAGAGAGTAGGAGGGAAAAAAGGGGGCATGAGGGGAAGAGGGAGTGAGTAGGGGGGAGGAGGGAGCGTGTGCAGGAGGAAGAGTGATTGGGGGTGGGAGGAGAATAAACTGGAGGAGGAGGAAAGTGTGAGCAGTGGGGCAGAGGGAGAGGTGGGGAAGGCTGAGTAGTGGTAGCAGGAGGGAGTGTGCAACATGAGGTGGAGGGAGGAGGAGATGAAGGGAGAGATAGGGCAGGGGAAGGAGGAGAGAGGGAAAAGGAGAGGGTGAGCAAATGAGTGTGAGATGGGGGAGTGGCAAAGAGAATGAGCAAGCGGAGGGGGTGGAATGAGGGGAGGAGGAGAGTGAGGGTGGGCAGGGATGGGGGAGTGGGGGGAGAGTGAACAAGGGGAGGGGCTAGAAGGAGTGGAGAGAAAGCAATGTGGGAGTAGTGAGGGGAAGGAAGGTAGGGGGAGTGGGAGGGAGGGTATGCAAGGGGAGGAAGGAGGAGGGAGGGGAGGAAGAGGGAGAGTCATTGTCTCGTATTCACTGGCAGCAATGCTGGGGAATTCTCAGTGCCTGTTACACTGAGCTCATCTTTGTTACTTCATGTAGTTAAACTCAATCCTGATTAAACCAGCAATAGTGGTCAGCACCTTGTAAAGATGGTGGCTCCGGTGTCAGCTGGAGAGCTGTATTTTGTGAGGGATGTGCTAGCTCTCTGCATTCCGCGTGTTTCAACCTTTAACATGTTGGAAATTCTGCCACTTCTGCTGGTTTTGCAGACACTCAGACGCATAATTCTTCTCTGACCCTCTTCCTCTCTCTCTGACTTGCTGTTTTTCTGTCTCTCACTTCCTTGCTGCCTGTGTGCTCATGTCCCCTTTGTCTTTCCCTTGACTTCCTCTCTTTCTCTTTCCCTCCCGATCCCTCTCCCTCCCTCCTGCACTCCCTCCCTTTCCTTTTACATTGATGTCTGTGATGCTGCAGGAGTGGTTCACGGTGTATGAACATTATCGCCGCTCTCAGTGCTCAGTGTCGGAGTTAGTCATGGGGAACGAGTATTTCTTCAGGGTCTTCACTGAGAACCTGTGTGGCCTGAGTGACCAGGCTGGCCAGACCAAGGACAGCGTCTACATCCAGAAACCAGGTAACCCACCGTGTAGTACCTGCAGTCATGGTAATCCTACCATCCAGACATAGGCTATGGAGAGTGATTGGGAACAGGAGCCCTGTCTGATTCCCCCTCTCCCTATCGTGGAGTCTCTGAAGTCAGCCGTAGAGCCCTTACCATCACACTAACTGATCAGAGGGCAGACACAAGGCTGGTGTCTTCAGCTGAAGCTGGGTTAGAGGCCGAGATGGGGAGCAATTGGGGGGGGAGGTGTAATTGGATTACAGGAATCAGACATAATTCATTTCCCATTATAAAGTCAAACATTCTGTCCTTATTTGTCTATCTTTTATTGTATGTTAACATGTATAATGGGAATTGCCAATGTAAACCTGTCACGCTGCAATTACACCCTTCAGCCAGTGGTGGCACTTAGTCATTTTTAAACCAGGATGGGGAAGTCTTGTTCTAGAGCAGAGAGGTGATATGTCTGTAAAGAGGGGAGTGTGGTGAAGGTACAGCGAGATGCATCTCCCCACCCCCACTCTATCTACTGGTTAAAGGGATGTGCTGGTTTGGGGACAGCAAGGAGAAGGGGATGCAATTGCAAGAGATGCAAGTTGACAGGTCAACAAGCATGTCAGAGGGCGGCTGACCTTGTGAGGATGGGCTGGGTACTCGCAGACTCTAACTGTGCCTCTTCCTGGTGCCTCCGGCAGGGATGGAATACAAGCCGCTCAGTTACAAGCAACACGACTTCACCGAGCCCCCCAAGTTCACACGGCCGCTAATGAATCGCTCTGTAATTTGTGGGTACAATGCCACGCTGAGCTGTGCCCTCCGAGGGAGCCCCAAGGTAATAGTTCACTCTCAGCATAGCACATCTCAATGACACAATTCGAATGACCAGTGTTACTAAACTCTCTGTCTCTCCTTCTCAATCTCTCTCCCTCCCTGTCTCTCACTCTGCCTTCCTCTCCTTCCCTCCATCTCTCACCCTCCTGTCCCTCCCTTCCTATCTCTCCCATCCTGTCTTCCTCTGTCCCTCTGTCTCTTCATCTGAATCTATCTCTCCCTATCTCTCTATCAACCCCTGTCTGTCTCTCCCTCTCTCTCTCCTTGTCTCTCTCCCCCTCCCTTTGTCTCTCTATCTCCCCCTCTGCCCCTCCCCAACTCTCTCCCTCTCCCCTCCCCAACTCTCTCTCTCCCCTCGCTTTCTTCCCCCTCCCTCTCCTTTCTCTCTTTCTCTCCTATCCTCTCTCCCCCTCTCCCACTCTCTCTCCCTCCCTCTCTCTCTCCCTGCCCTCCTCTATCTCTCTCCATTTTCCCCAATACTCTCTCTCCTCTCCCCTCATTTTCTCCCCCTTCCCCTCTCTTTCATTCTCTCTCTCTCCACCCCTCTCTCTCCCGTCACCTCCCCTGTCTCTCTTTTTCTCTCTCTGTCTTTCCCCCCTCCCCCAGCCCAAGGTGGTGTGGTGCAAGAACCAGATGGACCTGGCTAGTGACCCCCGCTTCAGGATGTTCAGTAACCAGGGGGTGTTGACGTTGGAGATCCGTAAGCCAAGCCCCTTTGATGGTGGGATTTACAGTTGCCTGGCCATCAACCCCCTGGGGGAGGCCAAGAGCGAGTGTAAGCTGGAGGTCCGAGGTAAGGAGTGCTCACAGGGGAGGGTCTAAGCCGAGCATGAACCAAATCCTTGTGGGGACAGCTCTGACTGAAGCAAAGGACTTGCATTTCTATAGGGCCTCTCATCCTCTCAGTACTTTCCAAGCACTTTATTGCTAATTAAGTACTTATGAAGTGTAAACATTCCTGATAATTCATGCACAACAAAGTGATAATGACCAATTACTCTGTTTTCATGATGTTGAAAAATAAATATTGGCCCAAGGAAGGGAGAATAACGTCACATTCCTCTTCCAATAGCATCATGGGATCTTTTACACCCCATAAGAACACAAGAAATAGGAGCAGGAGTAGGCCATTCGGCCCTTCGAGCCTGTTGCGCCATTCAATACGATCATGGCTGATCATCCAAACTCAGTACCCTGTTCCCGCTTTCTCTCCGTATTCCTTGATCCCTTTAGCCTTAAGGACTATATCTAACTCTCGTTTGAATATATTCAATGATTTGGCCTCAACTGCTTTCCGTGGTAGAGAATTCCACAGGTTCACCTCTCTCTGGGAGAAGAAATCCCTCCTCATCTCAGTTCTAAATAGTTTACCCCTTATCCTTAGACTGTGACCCCTGGTCCTGGACTCCCCGCCATCAGGAACATCCTTCCTGCATCTAGTCTGTCCAGTCCTATTAGAATTTTGTAGGTTTCTATGAGATCCCCTCTCATTCTTCTAAACTCTAACGAATACAAGCCTAATCGACCCAATCTCTCTTCATACGCCAGTCTTGCTATCCCAGGAATCAGTCTGGTAAACCTTCGCTGCACTCCCTCCATAGCAAGAACATCCTTCCTCAGATAAGGAGAACAAAACTGCACACAATACTCAATGTGTGATCTCACCAAGGCCTTGTATAATTGCAGCAAGACGTCCCTGCTCCTGTACTCGAATCCTCTTGCTATGAAGGCTAACAGACCATTTGCCTTCTTAACTGCCTGCTGCACCTGCATGCTTACTTTCAGCGACTGGTGCACAAGGACACCCAGGTCTCACTGCACCTCCCCCTTTCCCAATCTGTCGCTGTTCAGATAATAATCTGCCTTCCTGTTGTTTGCCTCCAAAGTGGATAACCTCACATTTATCCACATTATACTGCATCTGCCATGTATTTGCCCACTCACTCAACATATCCAAATCACACTGGAGCTTCTCTGCATCCTCCTCACAGCTCACACTCCCACCCAGCTTTGTGTCATCTGAAAACTTGGAGATATTACATTTAATTCCCTCATCTATATCATTAATATATATTGTGAATAGCTTGGGTCCTAGCACTGATCCCTGAGGTACTCCACTAGTCACTGCCTGCCACTCAGGAAAAAGACCTGTTTATTTCTACTCTTTGTTTGCTGTCTGCCAACCAGTTCTCTATCCATGTCAGTACCTTACCCCCAATCCCATGTGCTTTAATTTTGCACACTAATCTCTTATGTTGGACCTTATCGAAAGCCTTCTAAAAGTCCAAATACACCACATCCATTGGTTCTCCCTTATCTATTCTACTAGTTACATCCTCAAAAAATTCCAGTAGATTTGTTAAGCATGATTTCCATTTCGTAAATCCATGTTGACTTTGTCCGATCCTGTCGCTGTTTTCCAAGTGCTCTGCTATTACATCTTTTATAATGGACTCCAGCATTTTCCCCACTACTGATGTCAGGCTAACCAGTCTATAATTCCCTGTTTTTTAAATAGGGGGGTTATATTAGCTACCCTCCAATTCATTGGAACTGTTCCAGAGTCGATAGAATTTTGAAAAATGAGCGGCAATGCATCCACTATTTCTAGGGCCACTTCCTTAAGTACTCTGGGATGTAGATTATCAGGTCCTGGGGATTTATCGGCCTTCACTCCTGTCAATTTCCCCAACACCACTTCCTAACTATTACTGATTTCATACAGTTCCTCCTTCTCACTAGACCCTATGTTCCCCAACAATTCTGGGAGGTAATTTGTGTCCTCCTTTGTGAAGACAGAACCAAAGTATGTATTTAATTGGTCTGCCATTTCTTTGTCACTCATTATAAATTCCCCGTTTCTGACTGTAAGGGACCCACATTTGTCTTCACTAATCTTTTTCTCTTCACATATCTATAGAAGCTTTTACAATCAGTTTTTATGTTCTCTGCAAGTTTACTCTCATACCTTATTTTCCCCTTCTTAATCAATCCCTTTGTCCTCCTTTGCTGAATTCTAAACTGCTCCCAATCCTCAGGTTTGCTGCTTGTTCTGGCCATTTTATATTTCTCCTCCTTGGATCTAATACTATCCCTAATTTCTTTTGTAAGCCACAGTTGAGCCACCCTTCCTGTTTTATTTTTGCGCCAGACAGGAATGAACAATTGTTGTAATTCATCCATGTTCTCTTTAAATGCTAGTCATTACTTATTCACTGTCAACCCCTTAAGTAACGTTCCCAATCTATCATAGTCAACTCGCGCCTCATACCTTCATTAATTTCGATTCAGGACCCTAGTCTTGGAATCGACTCTCTCACTCTCCATCTTAATGAAGAATTCTATCATGTTATGGTCGGTCTTCCCCAAGGGACCCTGCACAACAAGATTGTTAACTAACCCAGTCTAGGATGGCCTTTTCTCCAGTTGGTTCCTCAACGTATTGGTCCAAAGAACCATCATGTATGCACTGCAGGAATTCCTCCTCTACAGTATTATTGCTAATTTGGTTTGCCCAATCTATATGTAGGTGAAAGTCACCCATAATTACAGTTGTACCCTTATTGCATGCATCTCTAATTCCCTGTTTAATGCCAACCTCTACATCACCACTACTGTTTGGCAGTCTATATACAACCCCCACCGTTTTTTGCCCCTTGGTGTTTCTTAGCTCCACCCATACAGATTCCACATCAGGATTCTCTGAGCTAATATCCTTCCTCACTATTGTATTGATTTCCTCTTCTACTAACAACGCTAGGTCACCTCCTTTCCCTGTCCTTCCTAAATATTGAATACCCTTGGATGTTCAGTTCCCATCCTTGGTCACCCTGCAGCCATGTCTCCATAATCACAACTATATCGTATCCATTTATTTATTTAGAGATATAGCACTGAAACAGGCCCTTCGGCCCACCGAGTCTGTGCCGACCATCAACCACCCATTTATACTAACTCTACAGTAATCCCATACTCCCTACCACCTACCTATACTAGGGGCAATTTACAATGGCCAATTTACCTGTCACCTGAAAGTCTTTGGCTGTGGGAGGAAACCGGAGCACCCGGCGAAAACCCACGCGGTCACAGGGAGAACTTGCAAACTCCACACAGGCAGTACCCGGAATCGAACCCGGGTCCCTGGAGCTGTGAGGCTGCGGTGCTAACCACTGCGCCGCCATCTATTTGCGCAGTTAATTTACCTATCTTATTGTGAATACACCGCGCATTGAGACACATGGCCTTTAGGCTTGTCTTTTTAACATTCTTTGTCATCTTAGTATTGTTTTGTACTGTGGCCCTATCTGTTTCTTGCCCTTGATTTCTATGCCTTCCACTTTTGCCTTTTTGTTTCCTGTCTTTCGTTTCTATCCTGTTTCCTCCTCCTCAGTCTCCCTGCTCAGGTTCCCATCCCCCTGCCATTCTAGTTTAAATCCTCCCCAACAGCACTAGCAAACACCCCTGCGAGGACTTCGGTTCCAGTCCTGCCTGGGTGTAACCCATCCTGCTTGTACAGGTCCCACCTTCCCCAGAACTGGTCCCAATGTCCCAGGAAGGAACCTAAATCCCTCCCTCCTACACCATTTCTCCAGCCACGCATTCGTCTGGTCTATTCTCCTGTTCCTATACTCACCAACACGTGGCACAGGAAGTAATCCTGAGATTACTACCTTTGAGGTCCTGCGTTTTAATTTAGCTCCTAACTCCTTAAATTCATCTTGCAGGAGGACCTCATCCCTTTTTTACCCACATCGTTGGAACTGACATGTACCACGATCACTGGCTGTTCACCCTCCCCCTTCAGAATGTCCTGCAGCCGCTCCAAGACATCCTTGACCCTAGCACCAGGGAGGCAACATACCATCCTGGAGTCTCGTTTGTGGTCACTGAAATGCCTATCCATTCCCCTTACAATTGAATTTGCTATCACTGTGGCTCTCCCAGTCTTTTTCCTCTCCTCCTGTGCAGCAGAGCCATTCGTGGTGCCACGAACTTGGCTGTTGCTGCTTTCCCTTGGGAGGCCATACCCCCCAACAGTACTCAAAGTGATATATCTGTTTGAGAGATCAAGGCTGATCTGCGGCTTCAACTCCACTTTCCCACCCACTTGCCATATCCCTTGATTCCCAAAAATCTGTCTATCCCAGCCTTAAATGTATTCAACAATGGAGCATCCACAACTCTCTGGGGTAGAGAATTCCAAAGATTCACAACGCTTTGAGTAAAGAAATTTCTCCTCATCTCAGTCCTAAATCTCAGCCCCTTATCCTGAGACTGTGCTCCCGTGTTTTAGATTCCCTATCCAGGGGAAAGAATGTCTTGGTGTCTACCCTGTCAAGCTCTTTCAGAATCTTGTATGTCTCAATGAGATCTCCCCTCATTCTTCTAAACTCCTGAGAATACAGGCCAAATTTACTCAGCCTCTCATCATCGGACAACCCTTTCATCCCAGGGACCTATCTAGTGAAACTTTGCTGCACTGCCTCCAATGTAAATATATTCTTCCTTAAATATGGAGATTAAAACTGTGCATAGTGCTCCAGGCATACAATTGTAGCAAGACTTCTTTATTGTTGTACTCCAATCCCTTTGCAATAAAGGCCAACATGCCATTTGCCTTCCTAATTGTTTGCTGCACCTTCCTACTAACTTTCTGTGTGCCTTTACAAGTACACCCAAGTCTCTCTGAACATCAAAATTTACAAGTTTCATGCATTTGTAAAATATTCTGCTTTTCTATTCTTAGTACCATAGTGAATAACCACAGACTTCTCCACTTTGTACTCCATCTGCCACCTTGTCGCTCACTCACTTAATCTGTCTGTATCTCTTTAGTCTCTGTGTCCTCCTCACAGCTTACATTCCCACCTAACTTTGTGTCGTCAGCAAACCTAGATACATTACTCTCTATCAGTTTGTCTAAGCCATTAATACAGATTGTGAATAGCTGAGGCCCCAACACTGATCCTTGCGGCACTCCACTAGTTACAGCCTGCCAACTTAAGGTCTCGCTTATCCCTACTATCTGCTTCCTATCTGTTAACCAATCCTCTATCCATGTTGATATATTACCCCCAACTCCATGAGCCTACTCTTGTGTATTAACCTTTTGTGTTGCACCTTATAGAATGCCTTTTGGAAATCCAAGTATACTACATCTACTGGTTCCCCTTTAGCTGGGACACTGGCACCAGTACAGGAGAAAGTGAGACCTGTACTGTTGGGACGGTCTTCACCTGAACCATGCTGGGACCAGTGTTCTGACAAGTCGTATAACTGGAGCGTCAGAGAGGACTTTAAACTAAATGGTGGTGAGGGATCGAGTGAGGGAAGATGTGATAATTTAGAGAAAGAGAGGAGAAGGCAAGAGAGCAAGGTAGTAATAAGGATAATGATAATCTGAGTGTGGCAGGAAGGAACAGAGCGTACAAGCTTAGGAGTGTGTCAGAAGATAAGGCTAGAGGTTGTGAAAATAATAAAAAGACAGAATTAAAAGCACACTATCTGAATGCACACAGCATTCACAACAAGGTAGATGAATTGACAACACAAATAGAAGTAAACAGGAATGATCTAATTGCCATTATGGAGACAAGGATGCACGGTGACCAAGGCTAGGAATTGAATGTTCAAGGGTAATTGACATTTAGGAAGGATAGGCAAAAAGGAAAAGGAGGTGAAGTAACGCATTTTAATAAAAGATGTGATCAGTACATAAGTGAGAGAGGATCTTAGATTGAAGGATCAAGATGTAGAATCAGTTTGGTTAGAGCTAAGAAACAGCAAGGGGCAGCAAACATTGGTGGAAGTCATTTATGGGCCACCAAACCGTAGTGGTAATATAGGGCACGGTATAAATAAGGAAATTAAAGGTGCATGTAACAAGGGTAATACAGTAATCAAGGGGGACTTCAATCTACATATCGAGTGGATAAACCCAATTTGCACTAATGCTGTGGAGGGTGAATTCCTGGAATGTATACAAAATGCTTTTCTAGAGCAGTATGTTGAGGAACCAACTAGAGAACAGGCTATTTTAGATCTGGTATTGTGCAATTAGAAAGGGATAATTAATAATCTCATTGTAAAGGAGCCTCTGGGAAGAGTGACCATAATATGATAGAATTTTACATTAAGTTTGAAAGTGATGTAGTTCCATCTGAAACTAGGCTCTTAAATCTAAACAAAGGAAATTATGAAGGTACGAGGGGCAGGTTGGCTGTGGTAGATTGGGAAACTTGGTAAAAACGTATGCCAGTAGACAGGCAATGGCTCGCAGTTAAAGAATTAATATGTGGTTTACAACAAATTTATATTCCTTTGCGGCACAAAAACCCAACAGGAAAGGTGATCCAACCATGCCTAACAAGAGAAGTTAAAGATTATATTAGATCAAAGAAAGAGGCTTATAAAATTGTCAAAAAAAGTAGTACGCCTGAGGATTGGGAGAATTTTAGAATTCAGCAAAGGAGGACCAAGAAACTGATAAAGAGCAAATAGAATATGAAAGTAAACTAGCGAGAAACATAAAAACAGACTGCAAAAGCTTCTATAGGTATATAAAAAAGAAAAGATTAGCAAAGGCAAATGTGGGCCGAATACATTCAGAGACAGGGGAATTTATAATGGGGAATAAGGAAATGGCAGAGAAACTAAACAAATACTTTGTGTCATAAAAACAAGAAATGCTGGAAATACTCAGCAGGCCTGGCAGCATCTGTGGAGAAAGGAGCAGAGTTAACGTTTCAGGTCAGTGACCCTTCATCATACTTTGTGTCTGTGTTCACGGAGGAAGATATAAAAAACCTCCCAGAAATACTAAAGAACGAAGGGAACTAGTGAGAATGAGGAACTGAACGAAATTAGTATTTGTAAAAAAGTAGTACTGGAGAAATTAATGGGACTGAAAGTTGATAAATCCCCTGGACCTGATGATCTACATCCCAGAGAGTTGAAAGAGGTGTTTGGTGATCATCTTCTGAACTTCTTCAGATTCTGGAATGGTTCCTGCAGATTGGAAGGTAACAAATGTAACCCCACTATTTAAGAAAGGAGGTAGTGAGAAAACGGGGAACTACAGACCTGTTAGCCTGACATCAGCAGTAGGGAAAATGTTAGCATCTATAATAAAGGATGTGATAACTAGATACTTAGAAAATAATGATCTGATTGGGCAGAGTCAACATGGATTTATGGAATGGAAATCATGTTTGACAAGCCTGTTAGAGTTTTTGAGGATGTAACTAACAGATTACATAAGGGGGAACCAGTAGATGTGGTGTATTTGGATTTTCAGAAGGCTTTTGATAAGGTTCCACACAGGTTAGTAAACAAAATTAGAGCACATGGGATTAAGGGAATATACTAACAGAAAACAGAGAGTAGGAATAAACGGGTCATTCTCACGTTGGCAGGCTGTGACTAGTGGGGTACCGCAGGGATCAGTGCTTGGGCCCCAGCTGTTCACAATATACATCAATGATTTGGATGTGGGGACCAAACGTAATATTTACAAGTTTGTTGATGACACAAAACTAGGTGGGAATGTAATTTTTGAGGAGGATGCAAAGAAGCTTTAGGGGGATTTAGACCGGCCATGTGAGTGGGCAAGAACATGTAGATGGAATATAATGTGGAAAAATGTGAAGTTATCCATCTTGGTAGGAGAAACAGAAGTACAGAGTATTTCTTAAATGGTGAGAGATTGGGAAGTGTTGATGTCCAAAGGGACCTGGGTGTCTTTGTTCATAAGTCACTGAAAGCTAACATGCAGGTTCAGCAAGCAATTAGGAAGGCAAATGGTATGTTAGCCTTTATCGCAAGAGGATTTGAGTAAGGGAGTAAAGACATCTTACTGCAATTGCAGGGAGCCTTGGTGAGACCACACCTGGAGTATTGTGTACAGTTTTGGTCTCCTTACTTAAGGAAGGATATACTTGCCATAGAGGGAGTGCGATGAAGGTTCACCAGACTAATCCTGGGATGGTGGGATTGTCCTATGAGGAAAGACTGAGGAGACAGGGCCTCTATTCTCTAGAGTTTAGATGAATGAGAAGTGATCTCATTGAAGCATACAAAATTCATACATGACGTGACAGGGTTGCTGCAGGAAGGATGTTTCCCCTGGCTGGGGTGTCTAGAATCAGCGGAAACAGTTTTAGAATTAGAGGTAGGCCTTTTGAGACTCAGATGAGGAGGAATTTCTTCACTCAGAAGGTGGTGAATCTGTGGAATTGCCTACCCCAGAGGACTGTGGAGCCTCCGTCATTGAGTACATTCATGACAGAAATGGATAGATTTCTAGATATTAAAGATATCAAGGGATATGGGGATCATGTGGGGAAATGGCAATGAGGTAGATGATCAGCCGTGATCTAGTTGAATGGCGGAGCAAGCTCGAGGGGCCGAATGGCCTACTCCTGCTCCTATTTCCTATGTTCCTATCTACCCTACTAATTACATTCCCACATCGTCTGGCCTCTCCTCGCAGGACTTGGGAGACCCTTCATCCCACACTGATGACAGATGCAGACCACTCTACACAGCTCTGGTACACTCTGAGCATCAGATGTCTGGAGACTTTGATTACTGTTGGTGTGGCCTGGGGTCCCATCCTCCCTCAGTTGGAATTCTGATCATTAATCAGTACCTGTTTCTTCCCTTCACAGTGCCCTAGCCACCTATCGCAGGTCTCTCTGCAGGCTCCACAGGTAAGCTTCAATACAAGGAGGGGGTGAGGGAGAAGGGGAGGAAAGAGTAGAATGATAGATACAGGGAGAGGGAGGCTGGTAGAAGAGAAAGGAGGAGACAAGAAGGGAGAGACTCAACAATAATAACTTTATATAATTTCCAGCACTCTGAACAAAGATGACCCGTTTTGTGGCAATGATAACACTTTGGTTTGCGAACCTCACTTCTACTCTCAGCACCTTCCTTTCTGGCCTGAGGAAGTGATCCTGGGCCATTCCCAGCTGTTCCTTCTTGTCCCTGGCCACTTGCCTTCCTTTCACTTTCCCATTTTCTATCCTTCTCGGGTTTATGGGGGTGACAGACAAAATAGGTTGGCTTATTCACAAGCTCAAAATCATCAGTAATCTCTGCTGCTTTCCTAACTTTCAAAACTTTCAGATGGTCTATATGAGTTCTCACTACTGAAGGAATGGAGTTTTTAAACTCTACTAAGAGAATTAATTCTCGAAGGTTGTCATATGTGGTTTCTATCTTTAATGCCCGTATCCAACGGTCAAAATTCATTTGCTTCACCCTCTCAAATTCTAAATATGTCTGCCCAGTCAATCTCCGTAAGATTCTAAACTTCTGACAGTAAACTTCAGGGATTAACTCACATGCAGTGAGAATAGCCTTTTTTGCCATCTCATAATCTGCAGAAACGTCTTCAGGAAGCATGGCATAAATTTCATGAGCTCTGCTTACCAGTGTGCACTGCATGAGCAATGTCCAGCTTTCTTTTGGCCATTTCATCTGTTTGGCTATTTTTTCAAAAGATATGAAAAATGCCTCTACGTGCTTTTCCTCGAATCGAGGAAGATCCTGTATAAATTTAAACAACCTTTCGCTGGGTCCTGATCTAAATTCAGATTCTTCCTGACCCTTTTGTCTTAGTTCCATCTCTTTTGGCCTAAATTCCCTCCCTTTCTCCCTGTCTTCCAATTCAGGTTTTTATGTTTCTAACTGAATTCTAGCCAATACCACCGCATCATTCTTGGACCTACTACTTTCTTGTATTCCCTTTCTTGTCCCTCGTATTCCCCTTCATCAGTATCATCATCATCATCTTCTACTAATTCCAGATGTTTGGCTATTATGTCAATTATCTCGCTTTTTTGGCACCTGATTCCAATTCCAACCCCAATTTCACTGCCAATTATTTTAATTTGTTCTTAATTATCAAGTCACTCAGAGAAACATTCTGCTTTCCCAAAAACTCTGCTATAACCACTAATGCCATTACAATGGTATAGACTGTATCTTATTATACAAGAGACTTGGTTCTTTTATTTCTTTATAATTGGCGTTAGATTTAGTTCCCAACAATCGAGTTTCCAATTGATATAATCCCAGACATGACAGCAATTAAATATTATGCCAAACACATTTTTTATCCCAGAGATGGGTAATTAATATGATTCTAAATGCGAGTCCCCCAAATTAGTCTGATTCTGATCCCAGACCCGCACCACCGAAATTAAATCTGATTCAATCTCGAGCAAGCCCCCAATTAATATATGATTCAAACAATTAATATGTTACGGCCGACCGCTCAAGTCAAAGCCCCCAATCAAAATATATCATTCTGATTGTGGTGGGAGAAACACACTGTTGATTCAATCCTGTTCCCTCACAGATTGCTTAACATATCATGTTAAACTTTCCAAATTAAAGAAAGACCCAGCCAAATTGTACCATCCATTAACCCCTGAATAAGGCTAACCAAACCAAGTGTCTTTAGATCAACAAATTAACTTTTTAATTAGAAAAACTAAATTCTTAAACACTACTAAGATAGAAATAACGTTTAAAATAGAAAAATTATTGTCCTTGCATATTTACATTCCTGCCAAAGTGAAATCTTCCAATGTGGAATAGTCAAAGGTTGCTTGAAGTCCTCACAGCCGTCTGATGGGGAGAAAAGGTTCTTCAACAGTCGAACAGTGTAGTCTAGTTTAGTGGTTGAATTGATGCTCTTTTCTTTTCCAGCGAAGAATTTCAACAATTACAGTTCAGTAGTTAAAGGAATTTGGTTGCTTTTAAGAAATGAATTTGGCTTGGCATCCGAATTCTGAGAGTATAATAAATAGTATTTAAACAAACCAAGAGAGAGTTCTCATTTCCTTCAGTATATGCAAGTCCAGCTGTCTGTGTCTGAGAGTTAGAACATCTGTTTTCACTAGAAGTCAGTTCAAAATTAAATAGTAACATTGTATCTCTCGATCTTTGCTCCTGAGTGGCTGTATCCCAGGCAACGAGAATGCATTCTTTGACTCGGTCTCTGGAGCTTGTTGCCTTAAAGCAGTACTGCTCCTTTTCTAGCCTTAAAGGCACACCACATTCTTCCTGAAAAAAAACTGCAGGATCATAACACTCGGCAATTGAAGGCGCAGCCACCAATGGTGGAGGAATTAAAATCAGGGATGCACAAGTGTCCAGAATTAGAGGAGCGCAGATATCTTGGAGGGTTGTGGAGCTGGAGGAGATTACAGAGATAGGGAGGGGCGAGGCCATGGAGGGATTAGAAAACAGGAGTGAGAATTTTAAGATCAAGACATTGCTTCACCGGGAGCCAATGTAGGTCAGTGAGCACAGGGATGATATGGGAACGGGACTTGGTGCGAGTTAAGACACGGACAGCAGAGTTTTGGATGACCTCAAATTTACAGAGAGCAGAAAGTGGGAGGCGAGCCAAGAGTACGATGGAATAGACAAGTCTAGAGGTAACGAAGGCTTGAATGAGGGTTTTAGAAGCAGATGAACTGAGACAGGGATGGAATCAGGCAATGTTAAGGAAATAGGTAGTCTTAGTGATGGAGCAATTGTGCAGTTAGAAACCAATCTCTGTGTCAAGTACAACACTAAGGTTGTGAGCAGTCTGGTTCAGTCTCAGACAGTTGCCAAGGAGAGGGATGGAGTCGGGGTGGCTGGGAAATGGAGCGGTGACTGAAGACAAGTGTAAAGGAGTGAAACAAAAACAAGAAATGCTGGAATCACTCAGAAGGTCTGGCAGCATCTATGGAAAGAGAAGCAGAGTTAACGTTTCGGGTCAGTGACCCTTCTTCGGAACTGACAAATATTAGAAAAGTCACAGATTATAAGCAAGTGAGGTGGGGGTGGGGCAAGAGATAACAAAGGAGAAGGTGCAGATTGGACCAGGCCACATAGCTGACCAAAAGGTCACGGAGCAAAGGCAAACAATATGTTAATGGTGTGTTGAAAGACAAAGCATTAGTACAGATTAGGTGTAAATACACTGATTATTGAACAGCAGCAAGTGCAAACCTGAAAAAAACCTGAAAAAAACAGTGGGTAAGCAAACTGAACAAACTAAGATGAAATGAAATAAATGCAAAAAAAGGATTGTAAAAAATGTAAAAAAGAATGTAAAAAAAAAAGAAAAAAGGAAGAAAAACTAACTAAAAATGAAAGTAAAATGGGGGGCTGTCATGCTCTGAAAACCTTTGCTGAGTACAGAACGCTCAGCATCAGAGAGGGGGAGGTCAGAGGGTATAGTGAATACACGGCAAGGGGTCAGATCAGAAGGGGTGGGGTCAGAGGGAAGTGAAGCGGAAGGAGGATCTGGAGGGGCATTAGTCCCCATCAGCTGCTGGAGCTTGCGTTCCTTAACACCTGAAAGGAAGAAAAAAAGTTTTTTGTTAATGCGTCGGATGAGACGTAAGATGAGATGAAACTGCGGAGTAGAACAGATTTGAGATAAGGTGAGACGGTGCTGCTGGAGAGAGAGGTCCAGTGTGTGCATATGGCGGCGCATAGCACTGAGTGTGGATCTCAGGATGCGGCGAGAGTAGCAGTCCGAGGAACGTTGTATTTCTCGGAGATACCTGTGATCCTGGGTGGTTTCAAAGCATGATGGGTGAAACTGCAGTTGGAATCCACGTGGAATAAGTCGGAGCCGGAGACAGTCACTGAGGAAGGAGAAGTGGCCGTGAATTAAACACTAAAATAAAAGCAAAATACTGCAGATGCTGGAAATCTGAAGTGTTTAATTCACAGCCAGTTCTCTTCCAGGAATGCCTACCTTGAAGAAGTTCTGCTCTTCTCTCCGACGGGATTTTCATTTGTCTCTGTTACCTTGTTCACCTTCATTGCTTTCTATTTCCCTCCTGGTGTTTGATAAAATGTCTACAAAACTCGTTTTCACAGCCACATCTCCTGACCCATCTCTGACCCCACCCCTTCTGATCTGACCCCTTGCCGTGTATTCACTACACCCTCTGACCTCCCCCTGTCTGTCGCTGAATGTTCTGTACTCAGCAAAAGACTCAGTTTTATGCCCTTACGCCCCCAACTCAATGAATTTCACGCTCGGTATGACGTTGAGCTCTTCTTCCGTCGCTTCCGTCTCCGGGCTCACTTCTTTGACCAGGAGTCCTCCTCCCGATCAGTCGACCCATTCACCCGCCTCCAGCATTCTCCCTCTACCTGGACCCCTCCCCCTGGCCACTTACCCACTCTTGATCTTTTAATTGAAAACTGTCGGCGAGACATTGGTCATCTCAATTTCTCTGCCCCCCTCACTCACTCTAACCTGTCTCCCTCTGAACTTGCTGCACTCCGTTCTCTCAGGTCTAACCCCGACATGGTCATCAAACCTGCAGACAAGGGTGGTGCTGTTGTTGTCTGACGTATCGACCTCTACCTTGCAGAGGCTCAGCGCCAACTCTCAGACACTTCCTCCTACTCCCTCTGGACCATGACCCCACCACCGAACATCAAGCTACTGTCCACAGGACTGTCACTGACCTCATCTCCTCTGGAGATCTTCCCTCCACAGCTTCCAACCTCATAGTCCCACAACCCCGAACAGCCCGCTTCTACCTCCTTCCCAAAATCCACAAACAGGACTGTCCCTACAGACCCATTGTGTCAGCCTGTTCCTGCCCTACTGAACCTATTTCTTCCTATCTTGACTCTATCTTTTCTCCACTGGTCCAGTCTCTTCCCACCTATATCCGTGACTCTTCTCATGCTCTACGTCATTTTGACAATTTTCAGTTTCGTGGCTCCAACTGCCTCCTCTTCACTATGGACGTCCAATCGCTCTACACCTCCATCCCCCACCAGGATGGTTTGAGGGCTCTCCACTTCTTCCTTGAACAGAGGCCCAACCAGTCCCCATCCACCACCACCCTCCTCCGCCTGGCTGAACTTGTTCTCACATTGAACAACTTCTCCTTCAACTCCACTCACTTCCTTCAAGTAAAAGGTGTTGCTATGGGTACCCGCATGGGTCCTAGTTATGCCTGTCTTTTTGTGGGATATGTCGAACATTCCTTGTTCCAGTCCTACACAGGCCCCCTCCCCCAACTCTTTTTCCGGTACATTGATGACTGTATCGGTGCCGTTTCCTGCTCCTGCCCCGAACTGGAAAACGTAATCAACTTTTCTTCTAATTTCCACCTTTCTCTCACCTTTACATGGTCCATCTCTGACACTTCCCTTCCCTTCCTCGACTTCTCTGTCTCCATCTATGGGGATAGGTTGTCTACTAATATCCATTATAAGCCCACTGACTCCCACAGCTACATCGACTACATTTCTTCACACCCTGTCTCCTGTAAGGACTCCATTCCATTCTCCCAGTTTCTCCGTCTCTGACGCATCTGCTCTGATGATGCTACCTTCCATGACAGCGCTTCTGATATGTCTTCCTTTTTCCTCAACTGAAGATTCCCCCCCACTGTGGTTGACAGGACCCTCAACCGTGTCCGGCCCATTTACCGCAGCTCTACCCTCACCCTTTCTATCCTCTACATTGGGGAGACCAAACGCAGACTGGGTGACTGCTTTGTGGAACACCTCCGCTCAGTCCACAAGCAGGACCCCGAGCTCCCGGTTCCTTGCCATTTCAACACTCCCGCCTGCTCACATCTCTATCCTGGGCTTGCTGCAGTGTCCCAGTGAACATCAACGCAAGGAACAGCATCTCATTTACTGATTAGGCACACTACAGCCTGCCTGACTGAACATTGAGTTCAATAATTTCAGAGCATGACGGGCCCCCATTTTACTTTCATTTTTAGTTATTTTTTTATTTTTTTAAAAAAAAAAAATTTTTTTTGGTTATTTTATTTTATTTCATCTTAATTTGTTCAGTTTGCTTACCCACTGTTTTTTTTCATGTTTTGTACTTGCAGCTGTTCAATATTCAGTCCGTTAACACCCTATCTGTACTAATGCTTTGTCTTTCAACACACCATTAACATATTGTTTGCCTTTTGTCCACAACCTTCTGGTCAGCTATTCTGTGACCTTGTCCTATCTACACCTTCTCCTTTGTTATCTCTTGCCCCACCTCCACTTTACTTGCTTAAAACCTTTCACATTTCTAATATTTGCCAGTTCTGATGAAGGGTCACTGACCTGAAACGTTAACTCTGCTTCTCTCTCCACAGATGCTGCCAGATCTGCTGAGTATTTCCAGCATTTCTTGTTTTTATTTCAGATTTCCAGCATCCGCAGTATTTTGCTTTTATGATTAGCCTTGATATTGACACAGTGACAATTCAGGGAGGATGAAGGGAAGTTGTGTGTGATAACTCTACATTGGGAGTTCTAAAGAGAAGGAGAGTAAAGGATAAATGAGAGACCTTTAAAAATAAAACTGCAATGTAAATACTGCCTGTAAATGTCTGCTGTGAGCTCTGAGTACCAGTGATCTTTATTCTTGATTTCAGGCCTGGCCTGAGGATACAGAGAGGACTGTGATCAGCATTCACGATGAAGAATTGGAAAAGACAAACATGCTATGCCTCAGTTGAGGGTTCAAGTTCAGGGTTCTCGAGCTCTGAGTTGGGCCATTCCCACCAATAGCTTAGTCTAAAAACACTCGGCTCTGAAATCTCTTGTTTTTTTCATGATGCTCTGATATCACTGGGATGGCTGCCGATCATCCGATTATTGGTGTTGCTGATTTTTATTGCATGGTTTACATTCTTGTGTGTGTGTCCTTTCTCTTGCAGCTACCCCAACACCTTCTGAGTGTGTCAGTGTGTGGACTGGCTACACTGTGACGTCCCTCCTGTTCCAGGGCCAGTGTGTCTGGTTTTGGTCTGTGTGTAACACATTGTGCAAACTCTTCCTCTACATACCTGAAATAAAGAGATTTCCAACCAACACTGCAGCCCGTTTGATTTTGATTTTAGTCTGATAGGCACAGCTCACCTTCTCACTCCAGTTAAACCCTATCATATAAATCCTAACATGGCCTCATCCCTCCCTTTCTGTAATCTCCCCTGGCCCCACAACCCTCCGCAATCTCTGCACAAGAGAGAATCTAACCATCTTCCCTTGACAATCAATGCATTATGATCGCTGAATCCTCCACTAGTAACATCCTGGGGATTACCATTGACCAGAAAATGAACTGGAGTAGCCATATAAATACCATGGCTACAAGAGCAGGTCAGAGGCTGGGAATTTGTGGTGAATAACTCACCTCCTGACTCCCCAAAGCCTATCCACCATCTACAAGGCACGAGTCAGGAGTGTGATGGAGTACTCTCCACTTGCCTGGATGGGTGCAGCTCCTGGAACTCCCTTCCTAACAGCACTGTGGGTGTACCTTCCCCACAAGGACTGCAGCGGTTCAAGAAGGCAGCTCACCACCACCTTCTCAAGAGCAATTAGGGATGGGCAATAAATGCTGGCCTAGCCAGTAATTCCCACATCCCATGAATGAATTAAAAAAAACCTCCTCCAAGGAGCATTCCCAGTATTAATCACTCCACCACTGGTGGCCATGCCTTCAGTTACCTGGGATCTAAGATCTGGAATTCCTTCCCTAAACCTCTCTGTATCTCTACCTTTCATCCTTTTAAGATGCTCCTTAAATTCTACATCTTGAACCAAGCTTTTAGTCACTTTCTCTAATATCTCCTTTCATCGCTCAGTGTCAAATTTTGTTTGATAACCCTCCCATCCTGCAAATGGGGGCTAATGGAAACACCATCTCCCCCTCCACCCCTCCCCCCACACAAGGGGGCCAATGGTCGTTCATTGCCCCTCCGAGATGGCGTAGTAAAACTACAAGGCTGGCACTCCACTGGGTCTCAGCCACTGTTTCCGGTGTATCACTTCCCTGTCTCTGTGCAGGAGCTGCCTCAGCCATCAGACCAGCATGCAGTGTTGGTGTCACCATCGAAAGGGCTGAGGATCCATCTCCAACTATTGAAGTACCTTGAGAGGAGCCTCAGTTGCCTTCAGTCAGCTCCTCCTCAGCCCTTTCAAGCCCATATTCTCCCATGGTCGCCTGGAGTGGTTCAAGCTCCTTAAATTGGGGAGATGCGTGGCTGGCCCATCCAACCCACTCATTGTTCCATAGATCTCATGGATGAGGCCGTTATGGAGGATTGTGCGCACCCCCTACATGCACTCAGTGACATGCTCCATGTGTCTCTCCACGCTCAATGGAGGACACCGTGCATTCACATGTCAGAGCAATGGTGTCACTCATGGCATAGATCGTTTGTGAATGGGACCTCACTGCTGCTGGAAACTCACATTTTATTGCAACATTTAAACCAGACTGATTTTAATATTTGACGCTGTTGCTGAAGCATCTGCTGCTTTGCTGATGGCACTCAAGGCTCGCCACTTGCCTGAAGCTGAGCATCGCTGAGCCTCTCCTCACTCCTCTGAGGGGAAGTGGCTGCAGCTGTCACTGCCTGACTTACCTCCTCCTGCATGTCTATGCAGTGCTCACTAGGTCATACCACCCATTCTACAGGCACAACAAAGTCCACCGATGTGAGTGTGTCTGTGCTGGTGGAGGGTGCTCTGGAACAAAGTGACACAGTGTCTTGAGATGGCATTGTACCCTCTTGTATCCTTTCAGTGTAGCAGAAGCCCTGCTCTGTTCCCCATCAGCTGCTCTACCTGCTGGAGAGACATGATTTAAGTGAAAGAGCTGCTCCTTCAACCAACCCCTAATACCTGTCCTTGACCAGGAGCTTGCAGTGGAGTTCAAGGCCCACACAGGTGCCACAGCCTACACCTGGTCTAGAGAATGAAAGATGCAACTCTTGCTTTACACACTCTCCATAGCTTCCACCCTGCCTTGCCCTCAGCAGCAGGCTGCCCTGCCATGGCCCATCCGATCGCCCTGGCCCCTTCCTCCTGCATTGGCGTCAGCACTCCATCTCCTATTCATTGATGCTCCCTGGTATTATGAGCGCACTTCTCCTGCAAGCTCAGACATAAGCAGTGTCAATTCAGTCTCATAGTCCTGGTCACTCTGAGACACTGTAAATGTGCAGCACCATGCCAGTAGAATGTCATGGTAATGTAGGCATTCAACCATCTCAATGCTGCGTTAACCCATCATAGACCATGGGATTTGTGTGCGTGTGAACTGAGCACCTCAGTGTGGATGATGACCCGTGCATAGGTCTACCACCTGGACTCACATTTCATGGCAGCTTTTAATTCATACTGGGCTTTCAGTTTGAAATTTTAAACACCCCTCACTTTTCCAGACCAGAGCAGGTCATTGAATCTCTTCCTGCACTGGATCCAGGTTCTTGCAACAGTCCCTCGGCTGCTTATGATGTCTGCCACCTCCAGTTATGCCTTCTTGGTGAGACTTGCTGGTCTCCTCCTCCCTTCTGCTGGAAACAGGACCCGTCTCCTTTCTCTGACTGCTTGCAAAAGCGCCTCCAGTGAGGCGTTGATGAATTGTGGAGCATCACTTGCTCTTTCTGATGCCTTCTCTCTACTGCTTTCATTGCAGTTGACCGCCTCCTTCTTGCCTGTGTCTTCAATCTGCCTGACTGCTGCACATAGCCTTTAAAAACAGTAGCTGCGATAAGCTGCCAACACTAGGACCTGCCCGCCAATTTTAATTGTCCAGCACCCGTCTGCAAGCCCTTAATTGGCTGTTGTGGGTAAAATCCCATAGGACGTCCCACCCATGCATGCTCCAACCTGCAGTTACACCTGATGTCAGGCCATTTGCCTGGTCAGTAAATTTCAGGCCTATATTCCAGTTAAGGCTGAACCAGTGCTTTATAAATGTTCATCATAACTTCCTTGTTTTTGTACTCTATACCTCTATTTGTAAAGCCCAAGATCCCACATGTCTGTTTAACCACTTTCTCAACCTGCTCTGCCACCTTCAATGATTTGTGCACATATACCCCCAGGTCTCTCTGCTCTTGCACCTGCTTTATAATTGTGCCCTTCATTTCATATTACCTCTCCTCATTCTTTCTACCAAAATGCATCACTTCACACTTCTCTGCACTGAATTCCATCTGCCACTCGTCCGCCCATTCCACAGCCTGTTTATTAGAATTAGAATTAGAATTAGAATATTACAGCGCAGTACAGGCCCTTCGGCCCTCGATGTTGCGCCGATCATCTGACCTACACTATTCCATTTACATCCATATGTCTATCCAATGACCACTTAAATGCCCTTAAAGTTGGCGAGTCTACTACTGTTGCAGGCAGGGCGTTCCACGCCCCTACTACTCTCTGCGTAAAGAAACTACCTCTGACATCTGTCCTATATCTTTCACCCCTCAACTTAAAGCTATGTCCCCTCGTGTTTGCCATCCTCATCCGAGGAAAAAGACTCTCACTATCCACCCTATCTAACCCTCTGATTATCTTGTATGTCTCTATTAAGTCACCTCTCCTCCTCCTTCTCTCTAACGAAAACAACCCCAAGTCCCTCAGCCTTTCCTCGTAAGACCTTCCCTCCATACCAGGCAACATCCTAGTAAATCTCCTCTGCACCCTTTCCAAAGCTTCCACATCCTTCCTATAATGCGGTGACCAGAACTGCACGCAATACTCCAGGTGCGGTCTCACCAGAGTTTTGTACAGCTGCAGCATGACCTCGTGGCTCTGAAACTCGATCCCCCTACTAATAAAGGCTAACACACCATATGCCTTCTTAACAGCCCTATTAACCTGGGTAGCAACTTTCAGGGATTTATGTACCTGGATACCAAGATCTCTCTGCTCATCTACACTACCAAGAATCTTCCCATTAGCCCAGTACTCTGCATTGCTGTTACTCCTTCCAAAGTGAATCACCTCACACTTCTCCGCATTAAACTCCATTTGCCATCTCTCAGCCCAGCTCTGCAGCCTATCTATGTCCCTCTGTACCCTACAACACCCTTCGACACTATCCACAACTCCACCGACCTTCGTGTCATCCGCAAATTTACTAACCCACCCTTCTACACCCTCATCCAGGTCGTTTATAAAAATGACAAACAGCAGTGGCCCCAAAACAGAACCTTGCGGTACACCACTAGTAACTAAACTCCAGGATGAACATTTGCCATCAACCACCACCCTCTGTCTTCTTTCAGCTAGCCAATTTCTGATCCAAAGCTCTAAATCACCTTCAACCCCATACTTGCGTATTTTCTGCAATAGCCTACCGTGGGGAACCTTATCAAACGCCTTACTGAAATCCATATACACCACATCCACGGCTTTACCCTCATCCACCTGTTTGGTCACCTTCTCGAAAAACTCAATAAGGTTTGTGAGGCACGACCTACCTTTCACAAAACCGTGCTGACTATCGCAAATGAACTTATTCTTTTCAAGATGATTATAAATCCTGTCTCTTATAACCTTTTCCAACATTTTACCCACAACCGAAGTAAGGCTCACAGGTCTATAATTACCAGGGCTGTCTCTACTCCCCTTCTTGAACAAGGGGACAACATTTGCTATCCTCCAGTCCTCCGGCACTACTCCTGTCGACAATGACGACTTAAAGATCAACAACAACGGCTCTGCAATCTCCTCCCTGGCTTCCCAGAGAATCCTAGGATAAATCCCATCTGGCCCAGGGGACTTATCTATTTTCACTCTTTCCAAAATTGCTAACACCTCCTCCTTGTGAATCTCAATCCCATCTAGCCTAGTAGGCTGTATCTCAGTAATCTCCTCGGCAACATTTTCTTTCTCTACTGTAAATACTGACGAAAAATATTCATTTAACGCTTCCCCTATCTCCTCTGATTCCGCACACAACTTCCCACTACCATCCTTGATTGGCCCTGTTCTAACTCTTATCATTCTTTTATTCCTGATATACCTATAGAAAGCCTTAGGGTTTTCTTTGATCCTATCCACCAATGACTTCTCGTGTCCTCTCCTTGCTCTTCTTAGCCCTCCCTTTAGATCCTTCCTGGCTAGCTTGTAACTCTCAAGCGCCCTAACTGAGCCTTCACGTCTCATCCTAACATAAGCCGCCCTCTTCCTCTTGACAAGCGCTTCAACTTCTTGAGTAAACCACGGCTCCCTTGCTCGACAACTTCCTCCCTGCCTGACAGGTACATACTTATCAAGGACACGCATTAGCTGCTCCTTGAATAAGCTCCACATTTCGTTTGTGCCCATCCCCTGCAGTTTCCTTCCCCATCCTACACATCCTAAATCTTGCCTAATCGCGTCATAATTTCCTTTCCCCCAGCTATAATTCTTGCCCTGCGGTATATACCTGTCCCTGCCCATCGCTAAGGTAAACCTAACCGAATTGTGATCACTATCGCCAAAGTGCTCACCTACATCTGAAGTCTATCACTATCCTCCTCACAGTTCACAACACTTCCTAGTTTTTGTCATCTGAAAATTTTGAAATTGTGCCCTGTACACCCATGTCTAAGTCATTAATATATATCAATAAAAGTAGTGATCCTAGTACCAACCCCTGGAGAACCCCCGTACTCTCTGTTTCTTGTGTTACGACCTAGGCAGGAGGAGTGCACTGATTATTCTAGTTCCATTTCTCCATGGGTCACCACATATATGCAAATGTTTTCCCACTTACCGATACAATAGACTCTATTTTTATCCCAGAATAAAACACACCAACCAGGTTTAACAACAAAATGATCAGTTTATTATAAAACAAGGCTTAACCAGTAATGCAGCAAAGCATAAACACACAGTTTGAAATATTAAAGTTCCCTTTTAACCTTACCTCCTTACACTCACACACACACACATACACTAGTTAACTGGAAAAATAAAGGGATTTTTGTTTTTAGAGCTCTATTACAGACAAAAGAGGCAACACCTGAGTTGAATACTTGCTCATTCTTGAAGAAACAGCAGATGAGATATGTTGTGTTCCAAAACTGACATACAGTCTGGCCTCCGAGTACATGTAGATGGGTCATTGGGATCTTTTAGAACAGTTCTTTTCAGGTGGTGTTGAGAATTAATTTGGCAGGCGTTTCTTCAAAGACAGGAGACGAGATGAGTTGGCACAGTGGACTTCTCAGGGTATTTTAGAGAGGTGCTGGAAAGCTCAGCTGGGTGTGGTCTTCTCTCCTTGGAAGTTCTCTTCTCTGCTTGGAAGTTCTCTCCCTTTTTATGCAGTTCAACCCTAATTCAAAAGCAAACTGACAACAGAAGGTCAACATTTTTACCTCCATCAAGCTTTGTAAAGAACTTCTCCAGGTGTCCAAAGTTCTCAGTTGTTTATTGAGCTAGAAGTCAGGTGGCTTCCCAGAAAGGCTTGTTGTTGTTGCTGAAAGTCAGGTGGTTTCCCGGAAAGGCTTGTTTTCCTCACAAGGCCCCTTTTAAAAAACATTTCCAGGGACTGTTTTTCAAAGTCAAGTGGCCTTTACATGGCCCCCTTTGAAAACAACCAAAGTTTAACATTTCTTCAATCTTTCAAAAATAAATCTTCAAAAAATATATTTAACAAAACACAGAGGCACTTTTGCAACACCGCCATCCTTGGAGGAATGAAATGCCATTTTGAGATGCATTTCATTACAAAGTGTGGAAAAAATAGATGAAAAATTTTAAAGCGCACTTCCACACTCATACTTATTCATTCTTTTCTTATAGCTAATACAGCTTTGTACCATCTTTGCACCTAGATTACTCAAAGGAAAGTTAGCTTCTTGATAAAGCATCTGCAATCACATTATTGTGTCCCAAAATGCAGATAATCTTTAAATGATAGGGCTATATTGGTAAACTCCATCAGAATAGTTGGGCATACTGGACTGTCGGGCTCCAATTTTACACGGGGCGACGGCGGTGAGAAATGGCCTGCCCGCCCCAGGCCAATCAAGACCCTTAAGTGGCCAATTAACTGGCATTTAAGGGCCTCCTTCCGCCACCACGGGTATTTTACCAGCGGTGGCTGGACGGCAGAAGCCTCAAAAACCCTGCCTGGTGAAACCAGGTGGCCTTCTTGCTGGCTGGTGGGGGCCCTCCTGTTTGGACACCCGGTGCCCTAAGAAGGGCTGCCCTTGAAGCCCCAACCGCCCAAAGCACAAGACTCCCCCCGCACCTCCCCCCCAACCGACCCCACTTGCGTCGCTGGAGCACGACTGATTGCCCCGGTGAGGCCCAAAATACTTACCTGTCTTTCAGGGCCATCCTTCATCTTGCTTCCAATGGCTGGTGTAGCCCCAGCAGTGGCCACCGCTTACGGTGGCACTGCTAGGATTCAGAGCTGCTGGCCTGCTGATTGGCCGGCAGCTCCATTAGGCAGGACTTCCTAGATGGGATTGAGGTTCACAAGGAGGAGGTGTTAGCAATTTTGGAAAGTGTGAAAATAGATAAGTCCACTGGGCCAGATGGGATTCATCCTAGGATTCTCTGGGAAGCCAGGGAGGAGATTGCAGAGCCTTTGTCTTTGATCTTTATGTCATCATTGTCGACAGGAATAGTGCCGGAAGACTGGAGAATAGCAAATGTTGTCCCCTTGTTCAAGAAGGGGAGTAGAGACAGCCCTGGTAATTATAGACCTGTGAGCCTTACTTCGGTTGTGGGTAAAATGTTGGAAAAGGTTATAAGAGATAGGATTTATAATCATCTTGAAAAGAATAGGTTCATTAGCGATAGTCAGCACGGTTTTGAGAAGGGTAGGTCGTGCCTCACAAACCTTATTGAGTTTTTCGAGAAGGTGACCAAACAGGTGGATGAGGGTAAAGCAGTGGATGTGGTGTATATGGATTTCAGTAAGGCGTTTGATAAGGTTCCCCACGGTAGGCTATTGCAGAAAATACGGAAGTATGGGGTTGAAGGTGATTTAGAGCTTTGGATCAGAAATTGGCTAGCTGAAAGAAGACAGAGGGTGGTGGTTGATGGCAAATGTTCATCCTGGAGTTTAGTTACTAGTGGTGTACCGCAAGGATCTGTTTTGGGGCCACTGCTGTTTGTCATTTTTATAAATGACCTGGATGAGGGTATAGAAGGGTGGGTTAGTAAATTTGCGGATGACACGAAGGTCGGTGGAGTTGTGGATAGTGCCGAAGGATGTTGTAGGGTACAGAGGGACATAGATAGGCTGCAGAGCTGGGCTGAGAGATGGCAAATGGAGTTTAATGCGGCAAAGTGTGAGATGATTCACTTTGGAAGGAGTAACAGGAATGCAGAGTACTGGATTAATGGGAAGATTCTTGGTAGTGTAGATGAGCAGAGAGATCTTGGTGTCCAGGTACATAAATCCCTGAAAGTTGCTACCCAGGTTAATAGGGCTGTTAAGAAGGCATATGGTGTGTTAGCTTTTATTAGTAGGGGGATCGAGTTTCGGAGCCACGAGGTCATGCTGCAGCTGTACAAAACTCTGGTGAGGCCGCACCTGGAGTATTGCGTGCAGTTCTGGTCACCGCATTATAGGAAGGATGTGGAAGCTTTGGAAAGGGTGCAGAGGAGATTTACTAGGATGTTGCCTGGTATGGAGGGAAGGTCTTACGAGGAAAGGCTGAGGGACTTGAGGTTGTTTTCGTTGGAGAGAAGGAGGAGGAGAGGTGACTTAATAGAGACATATAAGATAATCAGAGGGTTAGATAGAGTGGATAGTGAGAGTCTTTTTCCTCGGATGGTGATGGCAAACACGAGGGGACATAGCTTTAAGTTGAGGGGTGATAGATATAGGACAGATGTCAGAGGTAGTTTCTTTACTCAGAGAGTAGTAGGGGCGTGGAACGCCCTGCCTGCAACAGTAGTAGACTCGCCAACTTTAAGGGCATTTAAGTGGTCATTGGATAGACATATGGATGAAAATGGAATAGTGTAGGTCAGATGGTTTCACAGGTCGGCGCAACATTGAGGGCCGAAGGGCCTGTACTGCGCTGTAATGTTCTAAAGGAGGTGGACGTCCCGCCCAAGACCAATGAAGGGCCTAAGGAGCATAAAATCCTGGTCTGACTCCCTGGACCCGGCAGAGGCAGGCTTGCCGCTGACGTTTCGGCCAGTTGAACGGGGCTTCCCACCCAACAAAAAATTCCGGCCATGGTTGCATAGTGACCAAGGTTGGGAACTAAATATTCCAGGATACTTAACTTTTTGGAGAGACAGACAAAATGGAAAAGGTTGGAGTAGCCTTATAATAAAGGATGGGATAAAGGCTGGAGAGAGAAAGGATCTTCAGTGGGAAACTCAAGATGTGAATTAGTTTGGGTGGAGCTGAAAAAAAAACAAGGTGAAAAACACTGGTGAGGGTAGTTTATAGACCCCTTAATAGTAAAATTGTAGTGTAAGACAGAGTATAAACCAGGAAATTAGAAGTGTATGTGATAAGGGTAATACAGTAATCATGGGGCACTTTAATCTTCATATAGACCAGACAAATCAAATTTGCAATATAAGTGTGGAGAACGAGTGCATGTAATGTATACATGATAGTTTTGTAGATCAGTATGTTGAGGAACCAACTAGGGAACAGGCTATTTTAGATCTAGTATTGTGCAATGAGAAAGGGTTGATTAATAACCTTGAAATAAAGGGGACTCCAGGGAAGAGTGGTCATAATTTGGTATAATTTTATATTGAATTTGAGAGTGATTTAGTAAAGTCCAAAACTAGGTTCTTAAATCTGAAGAAAGTAAACTGCTTAGCTATGAGGGGCAAGTTGGCTAAGGTAGTTTGGGAAACTAGAGTAAAAGATATGAAGGTAATAAACAATGACAAACATTTAAAAAGTTAATTCATAATTTGCAACAAGTACATATTCCCTTAAAGAATAAAAATCCTATGGGAAATGTAGTCCTACCATGTCTAACAAGAGAAGTTAATGAAGAGGCTTATTATGTTGCTAAAAAGAGCAGTAAGCCTGAGGATTGGGAGAAATTTAGAATTCAACAAAGGAGATACAAGAAATAGATAGACAGAAAATAGAATAAGAGAGTATAATAGCAAGAGACATAAAAACAGATTGTAAATGTTTCTATATGTATGTGAAAAGGAAGAGATTAACAAAAGTAAACAAGGTTTTAACTATCAGAGTTAGTAAGGGGAAACCAGTGGATGTAGTGTATTTAGATTTTCAAAAAGCATTCGATAAGGTGCCACGAAAGAGGTTGTTATACAAAATTAGGGCTAATGCGATTGGGGATAAAATGAACTGAGGATTGGTTAACAGGCAGAAAGCAGAGAGTAGGATTAAAGGGAAAATTTTGGGGTTGGCTGGTTGTAACTAGTAGGGTACAAAAACAGCAATGGTCCTAGTAGCAACCCCTGGTGAACACCACTGCATACCTCCCTCCAGTCTGAAAAACAGCCGTTCACCACAACTCTGCTTTCTATCCCTCAGGCACTTCTGTAACTCTGCTGTTACAGCTCTTTTTATTCCACGAGCTTTAATTTTGCCAACAAACTCATGGATTTCCCTCAGTTACACTGTCCTCTTCTGAAGTCTGGGCAGGGAAAGAAACAAAGACAACAAACTGAAGGAGGTAACGGGACAAATGGAAGATTGCTGGGTCAGCTCTCAGTACAGGCAGAGTGGAAGATCGTGCTGTTGGAAAATGTGTAAGTATTACTGCCCGGAAAAAGAGGGCATTCTATTGGCGAGCTAATACCGATGGCTGTGTCTGCAACAGATCATTGTCTTTTCGACAAGGTTCTCAAGCTGTATCTACCCCCTGACCTCATCAGTACTCATGGATCTGTCATCATGGCAATCACTCCCAGTTTTAATCATCCCGCAGGAATTTCACTCATCCCCTCATTCAGGATTTAAACAGGCGTCAAACTGTTACCCTGACACACACACTGACGGACGGAGCAGACCCTGTCTCACACTCACTCACCGTCACCCTCGCGCACACACCGACGGGTGGAGCAGACCCTGTCTCACACTCACTCACCGTCACACTCGCACACACACTGATGGGTGGAGCAGACCCTGTCTCACACTCACTCACCGTCACCCTCGCACACACACTGACGGACGGAGCAGACCCTGTCTCACACTCACTCACTGTCACCCTCGCACACACACTGACGGACGGAGCAGACCCTGTCTCACACTCACTCACTGTCACCCTCGCACACACACTGACGGACGGAGCAGACCCTGTCTCACACTCACTCACTGTCATCCTCACACACACACTGACGGACGGAGCAGACCCTGTCTCACACTCACTCACCGTCACCCTCACACACACACTGACGGACGGAGCAGACCCTGTCTCACACTCACTCACTGTCACACTCACACACACACTGACAGACGGAGCAGACCCTGTCTCACACTCACTCACTGTCACCCTCGCACACACACTGACGGACGGAGCAGACCCTGTCTCACACTCACTCACTGTCACCCTCGCACACACACTGACGGACGGAGCAGACCCTGTCTCACACTCACTCACTGTCACCCTCGCACACACACTGACGGACGGAGCAGACCCTGTCTCACACTCACTCACTGTCACCCTCACACACACACTGACGGATGGAGCAGACCCTGTCTCACATTCACTCACTGTCACACTCACACACACACTGACAGACGGAGCAGACCCTGTCTCACACACACTCACCGTCACCCTCGCACACACACTGACGGACGGAGCAGACCCTGTCTCACACTCACTCACTGTCACCCTCGCACACACACTGACGGACGGAGCAGACCCTGTCTCACACTCACTCACTGTCACACTCACACACACACTGACGGACGGAGCAGACCCTGTTTCACACTCACTCACTGTCACCCTCGCACACACACTGACGGACGGAGCAGACCCTGTCTCACACTCACTCACTGTCATCCTCACACACACACTGACGGACGGAGCAGACCCTGTCTCACACTCACTCACTGTCACCCTCACACACACACTGACGGATGGAGCAGACCCCCTCCCCACCACAACTGTCCAGCCTCTCTATCTCTCTTCTCCCAAATCACGCCCCCTTCCCTGAACCTCGCCCTTTCAGCTTGTATTAAACCCCCTCAGGCATCTCCACTATCCCACACTGATAACCCGTGTGTTCGGAGTGTAGGCTGATCTGTAGGGCTCTTCCATTCGATGTGCTGTTTCTCCCAAAACTCTCCCTCAAGCATCGTTCATTCACAATGGCATGCTCTGCTCCTGGAGTGAACCTACTGACCTACACACATGGACGCCATGGCAACACTGCCCTCCAACCCAATGGAGATGTGGCTCTGGTTCAATCAAATCGCTTGGTCTGGATCATTCCTGTAATTTGATCCAGATTCATCTTCCCACCCAACTGGGTGAAGATGAAGTCACAATATTAAAGGGGCTTCAGTACTTTGACTTACACCCCCGCCACCCCTCCCCCGACTCCGTGTGTGGGGATCGGCTAATCTCGCATTCCATTACCTTCGATCTGAATTAACTAACCAGGTGGTAAATGCGGCAGCACTGTTGGTGCCCACGTGTGCCACCCACCCTCCACCACTCTTCATGTGGGGCCCAGTCAGCAAGTGTCTCCGGGGGATTGAGGGATGGATGAGGAAGGGTATGACCAGCTGTATCCACCCCTTTCCACACACATCAGCAGGTCCACATCAGCAGTGGTCAATCCAGTGGGACATCAGAATGACTGGACAAATGAAGACCAATCTGTATCTAGTTCACCAGCTAACATCCTGGTAGTTGCCTGATACAATGACAATGGAATCATTGACAAATCATAACAATCAATCTTCATCAATGAGTTTACAACAAACCCAGACACAAGGTGAGGAAAACCCCCAGGGGTGAAGAGCTTTGGGAATCTTGGATCCAAAGTTACCTGTTTCTCCCGAGCACAGTACATTCACCAAACATCATCTCCCAAATTACTCAGGTACCGTTTTCCAAACTAATATTTCAACAGACTGGTTTTGAATTTACCCCCCTTTGAGTGATAAGGAGGAGGTATTAGAAAGGCTGACCAGATGAGATGTATCAAAGGATACAGAGGGAAATAAGGATGGAAATTGCAGAGGCACTGGCCATAATCTTCCAATCCTCCTTAGATACAAGGATGGTTCCAGAGGACTGGAGAATTGCAAATGTTACACCTGTTACGACCAGGTGAGGAAGAGGGTCTCAGGCTCCCCTTTCACCCCTTCTCTGGTTTGACCGCAACAGGGTTTATCTTTTAAACACAGTGATTTAATTTACCATCTCAGTGACAGCTTGCTCCTGTTCCTCTGATATAACTGCAAATGAACCAGACAGGTTTTCTTGAGTTTAAACAAGAAACTTGTAAGTTTATTAACCTTATCACTCGAAACTGGTTAAAATTACTAAAATACACAATGCATCCACGCTCACACACAGACACACACAAATAGATTACAGAGGAGAAATAAACAGAGTTGGGGTGTTGGAGTAGAGTAATGAAAATGGAATTTAAATACTAGGTCTCAGTGTCTTTAGTTGAAGTTAAAGTCTTAAAGTCTTCGTTGGGCCATGTGCACAATTCGGACTTGCTTCTCTTTGCTGCTGACTGTGAGGATCTGTAGATTTCGGGTCTAGCTGCGGCCAAGGCTTCCCTGGGACTGTGCTGGAGAGGGAGAGAGAGATTATGCTTCCCTGGAGTTCGGTTACTGCCTACTTTCTCAGGCACAGATCACAAACACTCAGAGTTACACAGGTAGTCATGTCACGTGACCACCTCTTTGTTGAAACAGCACCTTCTGGAAGGATCTTTGAAATTCAAGGCTGTTCAGACATACCTGGTTGTGTGCGGCGGGTGGTGGGGTGGTAGTTTGGCTCTTTCAAATGGGTGTCGCTGGCTTTTAACGACCAACACTGACAAAACCATTCTAGGTAACTGAATCAGAGAGTACCCCCATTGTTCTGGCTAGACTGGGTAATCACCTCTGTCTCCAGGCTGATTCTTTAGTTTTTTTTCACATGCACATTCGTGGCCTTCTTTAGCTGCTCTGTTCTGTTTTTAAAAAGTTATTTGTAATAATGTCCAGTAAAAGTCTTAGGCAAAGTTCCATACGACAAAATTAACATTTTCCATTTGGCATGTGAGATTTACGTCACACATCCCTGTTCAAATAAAAGGTTGTAAGAATAAGCCCAAAACTGTGGGGTGGCACAGTGGCGCGGTGGTTAGCACCACAGCCTCACAGCTCCAGTGACCCGGGTTCAATTCTGGGTACTGCCTGTGTGGAGTTTGCAAGTTCTCTCTGTGTCTGCGTGGGTTTCCTCCGGGTGCTCCGGTTTCCTCCCACATGCCAAAGACTTGCAGGTTGATAGGTAAATTGGCCATTATAAATTGCCCCTAGTATAGGTAGGTGGTAGGGAAATATAGGGACAGGTGGGGATGTGGTAGGAATATGGAATTAGTGTAGGATTAATATAAATGGGTGGTTGATGGTCGGCACAGACTCGGTGGGCTGAAGGGCCTGTTTCAGTGCTGTATCTCTAAACTAAACTACAGGCCAGTCAGTTTAACCTCAGTGGTTGGAAAGCTTTTAGAGACAATAACCCAGACAGAATTAACAGTCAGTTGAACAAATGTGGATTAATTAGGGAAAGCCAGCATGGATTTGTTAAGGGCAAGTCATGTTTAATTAACTTGATAGAGTTTTTTGAGGAGGTAACACAGAGGGTTGATGAGGGTAATGTGATTGATGGGTTGTACATGGACTTCCAAAAGACATTTGATAAAGTGCCACAAAACAGGCTTGTGAGCAATGTTAGAGCTCATGGAATAAAAGAGACAGTGTCAGCATGGATACGAAATTGGCTGAGTAACAGGAAAGACAGAGTAATGATGAACGGTTGTTTTTCGGACTGGAGAAAGGTATACAGTGGGATTCCCAGGGGTTTGCACCAGGATCACTGCTTTTCTTCATATATATTAATGACCAAGACTTGGGTGTGCAGGGCACAATTTCAAAATTTGCAGATGACGCACAACTTGGGAGCAGTGCACTGTTAACTCAGTCCCACTTCTCCACAGGTCACAACATATATTTAAATTTTCCCACTTACCAAAACAGTCAATTAGATACTCTATTTGTCGCCAGAATAAAGCGCACCAACCAGGTTTCTTTAATAAACAACAAAATTATCTTGTTATTATAAACTAAATCTTAACCAATAATGAAGTAAACCTGTATGCGAATTGAAAAATTAAAGCTCCTTATTTTTCTATCTTAGCCCTCACGCACACATTCACTTACACAACCTGTTAACTGGGAAAAAAAGGGATTTTTGTTTGCAGCTGTTACAAAGAAAAAGAAGGAATAAAAAAACCCACTTAGGTTTAAAAGAAGGTATGGAAGGAAGACCTTTGTTTTGATGAGGTGTCCCAAAGGCAAATAGGTGGCTGCCACTAGGAATCTTGCCAGAACAGTTCTTTCCAGGCGATGTTGATGAACAGTCTGGGTAGGCTTTCAAAAGATGCAGCTACAGAAGACTTCACATAGGTCTTACATCAGGTGTGCAGCAACAAAGGTTTCAATTCTCACACATTCGATGCATAGATCTTTTAAAGATGCAAGGTTTCTGCAAATATTCAGGATTTCTTCAAATATAGGAGGCAACAGTACAACTTGATACAGGATTTGCTTTTCAAGAGAAAAAGATGGGTGGGCTTTTCATCTGTTCTTTTGGCAGGTCAATAAACAAACTCCAACTGACTGCTTTTAGCCAAACCAACTGTTTTTTTTAACAATTCAAAATGAAACCAGGGAAGCCTTTGTAAAATATAGATTCTCAAGTTTTAACAAAAAATGGAAACCCTCGTAACACTTGGAAATAGTGTGAACTGTGAGGAGGATTGTTTTCACTGGAACGACGGAGGTGGAGGGGCGACATGATAGAGGTTTACAAAGTTATGAGCGGCATGGACAGAGTGGATAGTCAGAAACTTTTTCCCAGGGTGGAAGAGTCAGTTACTAGGGGACATAGGTTTAAGGTGCGAGGGGCAAAGTTTAGAGGGGATGTGCGAGGCAAGTTTTTTACACAGAGGGTGGTGAGGGCCTGGGACTTGCTGCCAGGGGAGGTGGTGGAAGCAGATACGATAGCGACGTTTAAGAGACATCTTGACAAATATATGAATAGGATGGGAATAGAGGGATATGGGCCCCGGAAGTGCAGAAGGTGTTAGTTTCGGCAGGCATCAAGATTGGCGCAGGCTTGGAGGGCCGAATGGCCTGTTCCTGTGCTGTACTGTTCTTTGTTCTTTGATAGTCATAGACTTCAAGAAGACATAGGCTGGTGGAATGGGCAGACATGTGGCAGATGAAACTTAATGCAGAGAAACGTGGTTTGTTTTGGTAGGAAGAATGAGGAGAGGCAATAAAAAATAAAGGGTACAATTCTTAAGAGGGTGCAGGAGCAGCGGGATTGGGAGTATGTGTGCACAAATCGTTGAAGGTGGCGGGGCAGGTTGAGAAAGTGGTTAAAAGACATACAGGATCATGGGCTTTATAAAGAGAGGCATAGAGTACAGAAACAAGGAAGTTATATGATGAACATTTATAAAAAACTGGCTCAGCCTCAACTCGAACATTGTGTCCAATTCTGGACACCATACTTTGAGAAAGATGTGAAGGCAATTGAGAGGGTGCAGAAAAGATTTATGGGAATGGTTCCAGGGATGAGGGACTTCGTTTACGTGGATAGATTGGAGAAGCTCCTTAGAGAAGAAAAGTTTGAGAGGAGATTTGATGGAGGTGTTCAAATTCATAAGGGGCCTGGGCAGAGTAGATAGAGAGAACTGTTCCCATTGGCAGGATGGTCAAGAAGCAGAGGACACTGATTTAAGATGATTGGCAAAAGAAGTAACGGTGACATGAGGAAAAACTTTTTTATGTAAAGTGTTTAGGATCTGGAATGCACTGTCTGAGAGTGTGGGGGAGGCAGGTTCAGTGAGTGTTTAGGATCTGGAATGCACTGTCTGAGAGTGTGGTGGAGGCAGGTTCAGTGAGTGTTTAGGATCTGGAATGCACTGTCTGAGAGTGTGGGGGAGGCAGGTTCAATCGTGGCTTTCAAAAGGTAATTGGAGAAGCACCTGAAGAGAAAAACATTTTCAGAGCTATGGGGATGGGTGGGATTAGCAGAGTTGCTCTTGCACAGAGCTGGCATGATGGGCCGCATGGCCTCCTTTTGTACTGTAACCATTGTATAGTTCAAAAATTCAATGGGAATCATCAGACATAACCTAACTGGTCTATAATTCGTTGGTTTTCCTTTGTGATTTTTTTAAAATAGTGGAGTGACATATGTAATTTTCCAATCTAAAGGAGCGGTTCCTGAATTAAGAGAACTTTGAAAGGTTATAGTTAGGGCATCTGTAATGCTCTCACATACCGTATTTAAAACCCTGGGATTGTCAATATACCCTCTATTCCCTAATTTTCATTGACAATATCTCCATTATCAGTTTTCAGGGGACCCACATTGCTCCTGATCCCCCTGTTTTCCTAACATAATTGTAAAAAGATTTAGGCCAGTATTTTATGCCCCCCCCCCCTCACAAAGAGCAGGCTGGCGGTGGGGGATTGGGGGGGCGTGTGGGGGTTGTAAAATGGAGTGGGAGGCTCGGAGGGCCCTTTCTGACCTGCTCCTGCCTCCACCGCCATTTTTTGCGGGACGGTGGTGGCGGGAAATGGCCCACCCGCCCCAGGCCAATTGAGGCCCCTAAGTGGCCAATTAAGGGCCTTCACCCGCTGCCACAGGGATTTTACTGTTGGCAGGTGGGTGGCCCATGCCTGAGAAAAGCTGTATGACAAACATACGTGGCTTTCTGACGGTCAGGGGGGGACCCTCCTGGTCGGGAACCCTGTGCCTAATGGAGGGCCACCCTCGATACCCCAACTGCCCCCAATGCCCAGCATGCCTCCCCGCCCCGCGCCCCCAATCAACCCCCCTTGCCTCGCCTGAGTCCGATCGATCAACCCTGGCGAGGACCCAAAAACCTACATTTTTCCGGGGCCGTCCTTCCTCTTTAACTGGAAGCTGGGTTGCTGTCCCAACAGTGGCCACCGCTCCTGGTGGAGCTACAGGGAGTAAGAACTGTTGGCCTGCTGATTGGCCGGCAGCTCCATTAGGTGGGATGTCCTGCCTCAATGAGATGAAAGTCCAACCTAAGACCAATTAAGGGCCTGGGGATGGTAAAATCCAGAATGGATCCCCAGGCTCGGCAGAGGTGGGATCACCACTGACTTTGCAGTTGGTGGACAGCTCCCATCTGCCATGCAAAAAATTCCGGCCTTTGTGTTTATTTTGATTTCCCTTGCAAGTTTTATTTCACACTCCTTTTTTGTAGTTCTTACTATCTGTGTTGTCACCCTTTGCTGTTCTTTGTATATTTTGCATTATTGCATGCCTTTCCTTTTAGATTTATGTTATCTCTTAGCTCTTCAGTTGTCCATGGCTGCTTTGTTTGGAGAGTAGAATTCTTGCCCCTCAGGGGTATAAACTGGTTCTGTATCACAAATTCTTTTTTGAACACCTCCCATTGAATATCTGTCATTTTACCCATTAACAGATTTGCCCAGTTCACCATGGACAGTCTCTGCCTCATTCATCCAAAGTCAGGTTTATCTAAATCTAGAATCTTAGAAAGCTGTTTCACACTTCTCCCTATCAAACACTCAATGAACACAATCAGAAAGACACTACTGAGGGAATGCTGCAATGTCGGAAGTACTATCTTTCAGATAAGACATTAAATTAAGGCCCAATCTCAGGGGGATGTATAAGATCCCATGACACTATTTGAAGAGCAGGAAAGTTCTCCCCAGTGTCCTGGCCAATAATTACTCCTTAACCAAAGCCAATAAATTTTTCTGGCCTTTTTCTTATTGTAGTTTTGGGATCTTGCTGTACACAAATTGGATGCTGCATTTCCTGCATTACAACAGTGACAATACTTCAAAAAGGACTTTGGGACAAACTGAATTTGAGAAAGATGCTATGGAAATGCAAGGCTTTGCTCTCTAAGTGCTCAGAAATGTCCTTTATGATACTTTATCCATCCCACCAGAGTCTGGACTCTTGGCTTTGTTATTTCTCCAGATTTGATTAACCTTTTTTATACATGGGGACCTTGCAGGTTTTCTCTGATCTTCTGGCACTTCCCTAGGTAACAGTGACCTCCCATACATTTCCTATGACCTGCTCATTTCTATCAGCATCCTAGGATCAGTTAAATCTGTCTCTGCTTTTTATACCTCAAGCCCTTGTAACTTTCCCCCTATGTGATCTGAAAGCAGCCTTATCTAGCTTTTGAGTGCTAGATACTGGGAAAGAAGCAAATCCAATCTTGTCACAGTTAAAACCAGAATTGAATATTTGTCAACTCTGTGCCTGGGTCCTTTCCATATATAATCCTCTGTGGTGTACTCTCTATCTGACCTCTGAGTCTGAACTGAAGTAAAAGAATGCTTTTCCCTTATTTGACTGTAATCCGTGTGTTGATCGTCTTTGACCCTCCTAATACTTTGTTTTTTACAGTAAATGTTACAGCACAGAAACAGACCATTCAGCCCAACAGGTCAGTGTTTATATTCCACACCAGTCTCCCTATTTAATCTGACTTCATCAACGTAACTTTCTATTCCTTTCTCGTTCGTGTGTTTATCTAGCTTCCCCTTAAGCTGCATCTATACTATTTGCCTCCACTACTCCATGTCGTAGTGAGTTCCACATTCTAAACACTCTCTGGGTGAAGAACTTTCTCCAGAATTTCCTATTGGATTTATTAGTGACTATCTTATATTTTTGGCCACTAGTTCGGGTCTCCTGGCAGTGGAAACAACTTCTCTACATCTACCTTAACAACCCCCTTTATAATGTTGAAGACCTCAATCAGGCCACCCCTCAGTCATCTCATTTCTAGAGAAATTAGGCCCAGTCTCTTCAAGCTCTCCTGATGCAAGCTGATATCCCCATCTGAAGGATTGCTTAGAATTGCTTTTTGAGAGCAGCAGTTGAATTAAATCTCCATCAATGCCTTCCTATCAGTGTATGCTTTGTTTTCCTTACCATATAAAGCTTCTTGTTTGAAGAGCTTTTCAAGTGTACCTATATTTATATACCCAGCTCACTGTCCCATAGAAAGCAATGCTAAGCTGATCCTTTATTAAAACATGTCACCAACATACCATTTAACCTTCAAACAATCAGCAGCCCAATGTGTCAGAACCACCATGGTCCAAATGTTCCAGGTGACCCCTCTTGACCTCCAGGTCAGTTGTGGCTGAATGCTAAATTCTTCAAAGGGGCTGATTGTGTTCGCCGGTCTCCACTGGAGAGAGGCTGTTAGTTTTCCAAGAAGCATCAAGCACATGATCCCTACTGACAGGGAAGGGAGTGTCAGAAAAGGGGAATGTCTTTGATTTACCAGAAGACATTTTCCACTGAGGCCTTTGCCATCCCTGACTGCCATCATCCTGTGCAGCTGCTGTGCTATTCTTGGCGAGTGTTAGTTTAGAGAGGGCACAAACAAGCTCGGGGGCTAATGTAACCAGAGCCTGATTGAGGTCTTCAACATTATAAAGGGGTTTGTTAAGGTAGATGTAGAGAAGTTGTTTCCACTTGTGAGGGAGACCAGAACTAGGGGTTATAAATCTAAGATAGTCACTAATAAATCCAATCGGAAATTCAGGAGAAACGTCTTTAGTCAGAGAGTGTTTAGAATGTGGAACCCACTACCACAGCGAGTAGTTGAGGCAAATAGTATAGATGCAGATTAAGGGGAAGCTAGATAAGCACATGAACGAGAAAAGGCCCAAACAGTGCAAGGCCAGGTCCTTTCTGAGAAAAGGTGTGATGCTGTTCTTCAGATTAATTCACTCATTCTCTAAGAGATTCAGGCCTTCCATTCCAGCAACCAGATGGTAGAATCATTACACAAGAGTGAGAGGTTTCTGAAGCAAATCATATCTGAGGGACTTAATGAGGAGCGAGGACCCAGCAGTTGTAGTTTTGCCACTCTGAGAATTGAATGGTGTCTGTTTTTAATTTATAGAAAAGACCTCTCCCCTTAGTCCTATTCCCTCATCGCCCCTGTGCCCTCTCTCTGAAAGAACTCTCCCCTCAGTCCCATTCCCCCAACGCCCCCGTGCCCTCTCTCTGAAAGAACTCTCCCCTCAGTCCCATTCCCCCAACGCCCCCGTGCCCTCTCTCTGATAGAGCTCTCTCCTCAGTCCCATTCCCCCATCGCCCCCGTGTCTTCTCTCAGATAGAGCTCTCTCCTCAGTCCCATTCCCCCATCGCCCCCGTGTCTTCTCTCTGATAGAGCTCTCCCCTCAGTCCATTCCCCCATCGCCCCCGTGCCCTCTCTCAGATAGAGCTCTCCCCTCAGTCCCATTCCCCCATCGCCCCTGTGCCCTCTCTCAGATAGAGCTCTCTCCTCAGTCCCATTCCCCCATCGCCCCCGTGTCTTCTCTCTGATAGAGCTCTCCCCTCAGTCCCATTCCCCCATCGCCCCCGTGTCCTCTCTCTGATAGAGCTCTCCCCTCAGTCCCCCTTTGCCCCCATGCCTGCTCTCTGATAGAGCTCTCCCCTCAGTCCCATTCCCCCATCGCCCCCGTGTCCTCTCTCAGATAGAGCTCTCCCCTCAGTCCCATTCCCCCATTGCCCCCGTGTCCTCTCTCTGATAGAGCTCTCCCCTCAGTCCCCCTTTGCCCCCATGCCTGCTCTCTGATAGAGCTCTCCCCTCAGTCCCATTCCCCCATCACCCCCGTCTCCTCTCTTTGATAGAGCTCTCCCCTCAGTCCCATTCCCCCATCACCCCCGTCTCCTCTCTTTGATAGAGCTCTCCCCTCAGTCCCATTCCCCCATCGCCCCCGTGTCCTCTCTCTGATAGAGCTCTCCCCTCAGTCCCATTCCCCCATCGCCCCCGTGTCCTCTCTCTGATAGAGCTCTCCCCTCAGTCCCATTCCCCCATCACCCCTGTGTCCTCTCTCTGATAGAGCTCTCCCCTCAGTCCCATTCCCCCATCGCCCCTGTGCCCTCTCTCTGATAGAGCTCTCCCCTCAGTCCCATTCCCCCATCACCCCCGTCTCCTCTCTTTGATAGAGCTCTCCCCTCAGTCCCATTCCCCCATCGCCCCCATGTCCTCTCTCTGATAGAGCTCTCCCCTCAGTCCCATTCCCCCATCGCCCCCGTGTCCTCTCTCTGATAGAGCTCTCCCCTCAGTCCCATTCCCCCATCGCCCCTGTGCCCTCTCTCTGACAGAGCTCTCCCCTCAGTCCCATTCCCCCATCACCCCCGTCTCCTCTCTTTGATAGAGCTCTCCCCTCAGTCCCATTCCCCCATCGCCCCCGTGTCTTCTCTCAGATAGAGCTCTCCTCCCAGTCCTATTCCCCCTCATCCCCATGCCTCCTCTCTGAAAGAGCTCTCCCCTCAGTCCCAGACCCACTTCGATCCTGTGCCCTCTCTCTGACAGGCCTCTCCTTTTGGTGCTATTCATTTGTCCTTTCCCAAGACAATTACTTTTTCTTGAAATTTTTATTTCCTTCCCCTTTTTGAAATCGGTGCTGAATTTTGCTTCCTCCAATATTTCTCATTAGATCTTCCATCTCCTAACACTATGTGTTTCTGTGTGCTATGGAGAGAAGGCGGGGAGTGGCACTAGGTAAATTGCTCATTCGGAGAGCTAGTGCAGACTCAATGGGCTGAATGGCCGCCTTCTGTGCTGTAATGATTCTCTGATTCTGTGATGTAAAAGATACATTTCTCCCAACTCTCCCTTTGCTCCAATGATGCTGCATTTAATTTCATGCCCTGTAGTTGCTGACTCACTGAATCAGCGGGAACTATTTTTCCTCATTTACATCATCAGGTTTTGAACATCACTGTCCAATTGACAAAGATGGCTTCAGGAGAGATAGGAGTAAGACAGATCAGGGCTGAGAGTGAGAGGAATTGAGGGAGAGATTAGGGACCATGTGGGAAGGGGAAACAGGCATTCATAAAACAACAGGCAGGAGAGGGGGAGATCAGGGGCAGAGGAGGGGGCAGGCCGGAGGACAAGGGAGGGGGAGAGCAGAAGGCAGGGGCGGGGGAGATCGGAGGCAGAGTAGGGGGCAGGCTGGAGGACAAGGGAGGGGGAGAGCATAAGGCAGGAGAGGGGGAGATCGGAGGCAGAGGAGGGGGCATGCCGGAGGACAAGGGAGGGGGAGAGCAGAAGGCAGGAGAGGGGGGAGATTGGAGGGCAGGATGGGGGGGGGGAGAAATTGGAGAGTGGGGGAAGGAAGGAGGGCAGGAAAGGGAGGAGATCTGAGCGCAGGTGAGGGGGAAGATTAGAGGAGATAAGCAGGTGGGAGGCAACTGGAGGGCAGCAAAGCTGAGGGGGAGTGTGGGAGTGGGGAAGCTGGGGGAAGCAAGAGAGGGAGAGTAAGAGAGGGAGAGTAGGAGAGGGAGAGTAAGAGAGGTAGCAAGAGAGTCAGAGTAAGATAGTCAGCGTAAGAGAGGGAGTGTAAGAGAGGGAGTGTAAGAGAGGGAGAGTGGAAGAGGGAGAATAAGAGAGGGAGAGTAAGAGAGGGAGAGTAAGAAGGGTAGCAAGAGAGTCAGAGTAAGATAGTCAGAGTAAGAGAGGGAGAGTGGAAGAGGGAGAATAAGAGAGGGAGAGTAGGAGGGAGAGTAAGAGAGGTAGCAAGAGAGTCAGAGTAAGATAGTCAGAGTAAGAGAGGGAGAGTAAGAGAGGTAGCAAGAGAGTCAGAGTAAGATAGTCAGAGTAAGAGAGGGAGTGTAAGAGAGGGAGAGTGGAAGAGGGAGAATAAGAGAGGGAGAATAAGAGAGGGAGAATAAGAGAGGGAGAATAAGAGAGGGAGAGTAAGAGAGGGAGAGTAAGAGAGGTAGCAAGAGAGGGAGAGTAAGAGAGGGAGAATAAGAGAGGTAGCAAGAGAGGGAGAGTAAGAGAGGGAGAGTAAGAGAGGGAGAGTAAGAGAGGGACAGTAGGAGAGGAAGAGTAAGAGAGGGAGAGTAAGAGAGAGAGAATAAGAGAGGGAGAGTAAGAGAGGGAGAGTAGGAGAGGAAGAGTAAGAGAGGGAGAGTAAGAGAGGGAGAGTAAGAGAGGGAGAATAAGAGAGGTAGCAAGAGAGGGAGAGTAAGAGAGGGAGAGTAAGAGAGGGAGAGTAAGAGAGGGAGAGTAGGAGAGGGAGAATAAGAGAGGGAGAATAAGAGAGGGAGAATAAGAGAGGGAGAATAACAGATGGAGAGTAAGAGAGGGAGAGTAAGAGAGGGAGAATAAGAGAGGTAGCAAGAGAGGGAGAGTAAGAGAGGGAGAGTAGGAGAGGAAGAGTAAGAGAGGGAGAGTAAGAGAGGGTGAATAAGAGAGGGAGAATAAGAGAGGGAGAATAAGAGAGGGAGAATAAGAGAGGGAGAATAAGAGAGGGAGAGTAAGAGAGGGAGAGTAAGAGAGGGAGAATAAGAGAGGTAGCAAGAGAGGGTGAGTAAGAGAGGGAGAGTAAGAGAGGGAGAGTAAGAGAGGGAGAATAAGAGAGGGAGAATAAGAGAGGGAGAGTAAGGGAGGGAGAATAAGAGAGGGAGAGTAAGAGAGGGAGAGTAAGAGAGGTAGCAAGAGAGTCAGAGTAAGATAGTCAGAGTAAGAGAGGGAGAGTAGGAGAGGAAGAGTAAGAGAGGGAGAGTAAGAGAGGGAGAGTAAGAGAGGGAGAGTAAGAGAGGGAGAGTAAGAGAGGGAGAGTAAGAGAGGGAGAATAAGAGAGGGAGAGTAAGAGAGGGAGAGTAAGAGAGGGAGAGTAAGAAAGGGAGAGGGAGAGTAAGAGAGGGAGAGTAAGAGAGGGAGAATAAGGAGATGAGTGGGAGAGGTTCAGTGAGGGAAGAGCAATGAGGCAGAATGAGGAAGAGAGGGAGGGTGAGGGTGCAGAGGGAGGTAGAGGAACGAGGGAGTGCAAGGGAGGGAGGGTGTGGGAGCAAGGCAGTGTGAGGGAGGGGGAGCAACGGTGTGGGAGTGAGGGAATGCGAGGGAGGGGGAGGGAAGGTGTGGGAGTGAGGGGGTGAAAGGGAGGGAGAGGGAGGTGTGGAGTGAGAGAGTGTGAGGGAGAGGGAGGGAGGGTGTGGGAGGATGAGTGGGGGAAGGGGAGGGTGGGTGTGGGTGTGAGAGAGTACGAGGGAGGATGAGGAGGAGGGAGCGGGGGAGGGAGGATGTGGGAGTGAGAGTGTGCAAGGAGAGGGAGAGGGGGAGGGAGGCTGTGGGTGGGTGTGGGAGTGAGAGACTGAGAGGGAGGGAGAGGGGGAGGGAGAGGGAGGGTCTAGAAATGAGAGAGTGGGAGGGAGTGGGAGGGAGGAGGAGGGAGAGAGTGCGAGGGAGGGAGGGTGTGGGAGTGAGAGCAAGCGAGGGTGTGGGAGTGAGGGAGTGTGAGGATAGGGGAAATGAGGAAGTGACTGATTGTTGGCGTGTTGATACACAGCAGCCTGGGTTTTATAAACTAGTCTGGGAGCGGTACAGACAAGGAACTGTGAGTTAGCCACACTCTGTCAGGGGTCAGGCTGGAACTGCCATGCTTACTTGTTTTTTATTTGTTCCTGGGATGTGGGCGTCGCTGGCCAGGCCAGCATTTATTGCCCATCGCTAATTGCCCTTGAGAAGGTGGTGGTGACAGGAAAGGTGGGAAAAGCAGCATCTAATTGCAGTAGGTGTGGCCGAGTGAGGCACCAGCAGGAAAACTGCCCAGCCAGAGAAGCTGAGTGTTTCTTATGTAAAAAGAGGCGAGATTTTCAATCAGTGTGTCACAGTAAAAAACCAGCACTGCAAATAATTAAAGGGAAATCCAAAGAGAACAAAAAGTTAATGAAGTACATGATGTACAAAGTGCGGAAGTACCTTTTTAAGGGGAAATACAAGGAACAAGTAAGAATTATGGGGCGGCAGAAATTCTTGTGGAAGGCAACAAGACTAATTTGAAACAACATTGGAGCAGCTGTTTCAGGTGCTATCACACTTGGAACCACGGCTGAAAAAGAAAACTCTCAAATCAATAGATAAAAGGCTGGCACGAACTTAATGGGCTGAATGGCCTCCTTCTGTGCTGTAATTTTTCTCTGGTTCTATATGGATCTGGAGGCATCGAGTTGAAGGTAATAGGAGAGTTTGAAACAATGTGGAGTGACCGGGGAAAGGAAATTCCTGAGACCTAATATGTAATTAAAGATCAAAGTTGTTCACTCCTTCGCAGAAAGGCTTGCATAGACCCACAACTAATATGTGGAGTAGAAATGCTCAACAGTAAAGAATAGCAGCCTAAAAATATTAGGGCTGAATTTCCAGAATTATTCAGAGGATTGGGGATGTTACAAATGGCGAACAACATCACTCTGAGAAAGACACAGAGCCAGTGTATTTGTATACACCTCGGAAAGTAGTACATCACTCTGAGAAAGACACAGAGCCAGTGTACTTGTATACACCTCGGAAAGTAGTACATCACTCTGAGAAAGACACAGAGCCAGTGTACTTGTATACACCTCGGAAAGTAGTACATCACTCTGAGAAAGACACAGAGCCAGTGTACTTGTATACACCTCGGAAAGCACCACATCAGTCTGAGAAAGACACAGAGCCAGTGTATTTGTATACACCTCGGAAAGCACCACATCACTCTGAGAAAGACACAGAGCCAGTGTACTTGTATACACCTCGGAAAGCACCACATCACTCTGAGAAAGACACAGAGCCAGTGTACTTGTATACACCTCGGAAAGCACCACATCACTCTGAGAAAGACACAGAGCCAGTGTACCTGTATACACATAGGAAAGTACCACATCACTCTGAGAAAGACACAGAGCCAGTGTACTTGTATACACCTCGGAAAGCACCACATCACTCTGAGAAAGACACAGAGCCAGTGTATTTGTATACACCTAGGAAAGTACCACATCACACTGAGAAAGACACAGAGCCACTGTACTTGTATGCACCTAGGAAAGTAGTACATCACACTGAGAAAGACACAGAGCCAGTGTACTTGTACACACCTCGGAAAGTACCACATCACTCTGAGAAAGACACAGAGCCAGTGTATTTGTATACACCTAGGAAAGTAGTACATCACTCTGAGAAAGACACAGAGACAGTGTACTTGTATACACCTCGGAAAGTACCACATCACTCTGAGAAAGACGCAGAGCCAGTGTATTTGTATACACCTAGGAAAGTAGTACATCACTCTGAGAAAGACACAGAGACAGTGTACTTGTATACACCTCGGAAAGTACCACAGCACTCTGAGAAAGACACAGAGACAGTGTACTTGTATACACCTCGGAAAGCACCACATCACTCTGAGAAAGGACGCAGAGCCAGTGTACTTGTATACACATAGGAAAGTACCACATCACTCTGAGAAAGAAACAGAGCCAGTGTACTTGTATACACCTAGGAAAGTACCACATCACTCTGAGAAAGACACAGAGCCAGTGTACTTGTATACACATAGGAAAGTACCACATCACTCTGAGAAAGACACAGAGCCAGTGTACTTGTATACACCTAGGAAAGTACGACATCACACTGAGAAATACACAGAGCCACTGTACTTGTATACACCTAGGAAAGTACCACATCACTCTGAGAAAGACACAGAGCCAGTGTACTTGTATACACCTCGGAAAGTAGCACATCACTCTGAGAAAGGACGCAGAGCCAGTGTACTTGTATACACCTCGGAAAGTACCACATCACTCTGAGAAAGACACAGAGCCAGTGTACTTGTATACACATAGGAAAGTACCACATCACACTGAGAAATACACAGAGCCACTGTACTTGTATACACCTAGGAAAGTACCACATCACTCTGAGAAAGAAACAGAGCCACTGTACTTGTATACACCTAGAAAAGTACCACATCACTCTGAGAAAGACACAGAGCCACTGTACTTGTATACACCTAGAAAAGTACTACATCACACTGAGAAATACACAGAGCCAGTGTACTTGTATACACCTAGGAAAGTACCACATCACTCTGAGAAAGACACAGAGCCACTGTACTAGTATACACCTAGGAAAGTACTACATCACTCTGAGAAAGACACAGAGCCACTGTACTTGTATACACCTCGGAAAGTACGACATCACTCTGAGAAAGACACAGAGCCAGTGTACTTGTATACACCTCGGAAAGTACGACATCACACCGAAAAATACACAAAGCCAGTGTACTTGTATACACCTAGGAAAGTACTACATCACTCTGAGAAATACACAGAGCCAGTGTACTTGTATACACCTCGGAAAGTACGACATCACTCTGAGAAAGACACAGAGCCAGTGTACTTGTATACACCTAGGAAAGTACCACATCACTCTGAGAAAGAAACAGAGCCAGTGTACTTGTATACACCTCGGAAAGTACCACATCACTCTGAGAAAGGACGCAGAGCCAGTGTACTTGGAAACACCTCGGAAAGTACCACATCACTCTGAGAAAGACCTGCTGAGTGAATCCAGCATTTCTTGTTTTTGTTTCAGGTTTCCAGCATCCGCAGTATTTTGCTTTTATTTTAGGAAAGTACCACATCACTCTGAGAAAGACACAGAGCTAGTGTAATTGTATACACCTAGGAAAGTACCACATCACTCTGATAAAGACACAGAGCCAGTGTATTTGTATACACCTAGGAAAGTACCACATCACTCTGAGAAAGACACAGAGCCACTGTACTTGTATACACCTGGGAAAGTACCACATCACTCTGAGAAAGACACAGAGCCAGTGTACTTGTATACACCTCGGAAAGCACCACATCAGTCTGAGAAAGACACAGAGCCAGTGTACTTGTATACACCTCGGAAAGCACCACATCACTCTGAGAAAGACACAGAGCCAGTGTACTTGTATACACAGAGGAAAGTACCATATCAGTCTGAGAAAGGACGCAGAGCCAGTGTACTTGTATACACCTAGGAAAGTACCACATCACTCTGAGAAAGACACAGAGCCAGTGTACTTGTATACACAGAGGAAAGTACCACATCACTCTGAGAAAGACACAGAGCCAGTGTACTTGTATACACATAGGAAAGTACCACATCACTCTGAGAAAGACACAGAGCCAGTGTACTTGTATACACCTCGGAAAGCACCACATCACTCTGAGAAAGACACAGAGCCAGTGTATTTGTATACACCTAGGAAAGTAGTACATCACTCTGAGAAAGACACAGAGCCAGTGTACTTGTATACACATAGGAAAGTACCACATCACTCTGAGAAAGAAACAGAGCCAGTGTACTTGTATACACCTAGGAAAGTACCACATCACTCTGAGAAAGACACAGAGACAGTGTACTTGTATACACATAGGAAAGTACCACATCACTCTGAGAAAGACGCAGAGCCAGTGTATTTGTATACACCTAGGAAAGTAGTACATCACTCTGAGAAAGACACAGAGACAGTGTACTTGTATACAGCTCGGAAAGTACCACATCACTCTGAGAAAGACACAGAGCCAGTGTACTTGTATACACCTAGGAAAGTAGTACATCACTCTGAGAAAGACACAGAGCCAGTGTACTTGTATACACCTCGGAAAGCACCACATCACTGTGAGAAAGACGCAGAGCCAGTGTATTTGTATACACCTAGGAAAGTAGTACATCACTCTGAGAAAGACACAGAGCCAGTGTACTTGTATACACCTCGGAAAGCACCACATCACTCTGAGAAAGGACGCAGAGCCAGTGTACTTGTATACACCTCGGAAAGTACCACATCACTCTGAGAAAGACACAGAGCCAGTGTACTTGTATACACATAGGAAAGTACCACATCACTCTGAGAAAGAAACAGAGCCAGTGTACTTGTATACACCTAGGAAAGTACCACATCACTCTGAGAAAGACACAGAGCCACTGTACTTGTATACACCTAGGAAAGTACCACATCACTCTGAGAAAGACAAAGAGCCAGTGTACTTGTATACACCTCGGAAAGCACCACATCAGTCTGAGAAAGACACAGAGCCAGTGTACTTGTATACACCTCGGAAAGTACCACATCACTCTGAGAAAGAAACAGAGCCACTGTACTTGTATACACCTAGGAAAGTACCACATCAGTCTGAGAAAGACACAGAGCCACTGTACTTGTATACACATAGGAAAGTACCACATCACTCTGAGAAAGAAACAGAGCCACTGTACTTGTATACACCTCGGCAAGTACGACATCACTCTGAGAAAGACACAGAGCCAGTGTACTTGAATACACCTCGGAAAGTACGACATCACTCTGAGAAAGACACAGAGCCACTGTACTTGTATACACATAGGAAAGTACCACATCACTCTGAGAAAGACACAGAGCCAGTGTACTTGTATACACCTCGGAAAGCACCACATCACTCTGAGAAAGACACAGAGCCAGTGTATTTGTATACACCTAGGAAAGTACCACATCACACTGAGAAAGACACAGAGCCACTGTACTTGTATACACCTAGGAAAGTACCACATCACTCTGAGAAAGGACGCAGAGCCAGTGTACTTGTATACACCTAGGAAAGTAGTACATCACACTGAGAAAGACACAGAGCCAGTGTACTTGTACACACCTCGGAAAGCAACACATCACTCTGAGAAAGACACAGAGCCAGTGTATTTGTATACACCTAGGAAAGTAGTACATCACTCTGAGAAAGACACAGAGACAGTGTACTTGTATACACCTCGGAAAGTACCACATCACTCTGAGAAAGACACAGAGCCAGTGTACTTGTATACACCTAGGAAAGTAGTACATCACTCTGAGAAAGACACAGAGCCAGTGTACTTGTATACACCTCGGAAAGCACCACATCACTGTGAGAAAGACGCAGAGCCAGTGTATTTGTATACACCTAGGAAAGTAGTACATCACTCTGAGAAAGACACAGAGCCAGTGTACTTGTATACACCTCGGAAAGCACCACATCACTCTGAGAAAGGACGCAGAGCCAGTGTACTTGTATACACCTCGGAAAGTACCACATCACTCTGAGAAAGACACAGAGCCAGTGTACTTGTATACACATAGGAAAGTACCACATCACTCTGAGAAAGACACAGAGCCAGTGTACTTGTATACACCTAGGAAAGTACCACATCACTCTGAGAAAGACACAGAGCCAGTGTACTTGTATACACATAGGAAAGTAAAACATCACTCTGAGAAAGAAACAGAGCCAGTGTACTTGTATACACATAGGAAAGTACCACATCACTCTGAGAAAGAAACAGAGCCACTGTACTTGTATACACCTCGGAAAGCACCACATCACTCTGAGAAAGACACAGAGCCAGTGTACTTGTATACACCTCGGAAAGTACCACATCACTCTGAGAAAGGACGCAGAGCCAGTGTACTTGTATACACCTCGGAAAGTACCACATCACTCTGAGAAAGACACAGAGCCAGTGTACTTGTATACACATAGGAAAGTACCACATCACTCTGAGAAAGAAACAGAGCCACTGTACTTGTATACACCTCGGCAAGTACGACATCACTCTGAGAAAGACACAGAGCCAGTGTACTTGTATACACCTAGGAAAGTACTACATCACACTGAGAAATACACAGAGCCACTGTACTTGTATACACCTAGGAAAGTACCACATCACTCTGAGAAAGACACAGAGCCAGTGTACTTGGATACACCTCGGAAAGTACCACATCACTCTGAGAAAGGACGCAGAGCCAGTGTACTTGTTTCCACCTCGGAAAGTACCACATCACTCTGAGAAAGACACAGAGCCAGTGTACTTGTATACACATAGGAAAGTACCACATCACACTGAGAAATACACAGAGCCACTGTACTTGTATACACCTAGGAAAGTACTACATCACTCTGAGAAAGACACAGAGCCAGTGTACTTGTATACACCTCGGAAAGTACCACATCACTCTGAGAAAGAAACAGAGCCAGTGTACTTGTATACACCTAGAAAAGTACCACATCACTCTGAGAAAGACACAGAGCCAGTGTACTTGTATACACCTAGAAAAGTACTACATCACTCTGAGAAAGACACAGAGCCAGTGCACTTGTATACACCTAGGAAAGTACTACATCACACTGAGAAATACACAGAGCCACTGTACTTGTATACACCTAGGAAAGTACCACATCACTCTGAGAAAGAAACAGAGCCAGTGTACTTGTATACACCTAGGAAAGTACTACATCACTCTGAGAAAGACACAGAGCCAGTGTACTTGTATACACCTCGGAAAGTACCACATCACTCTGAGAAAGGACGCAGAGCCAGTGTACTTGTATACACCTCGGAAAGTACCACATCACTCTGAGAAAGAAACAGAGCCACTGTACTTGTATACACCTCGGCAAGTACGACATCACTCTGAGAAAGACACAGAGCCAGTGTACTTGTATACACCTAGGAAAGTACTACATCACACTGAGAAATACACAGAGCCACTGTACTTGTATACACCTAGGAAAGTACCACATCACTCTGAGAAAGACACAGAGCCAGTGTACTTGGATACACCTCGGAAAGTACCACATCACTCTGAGAAAGGACGCAGAGCCAGTGTACTTGTTTCCACCTCGGAAAGTACCACATCACTCTGAGAAAGACACAGAGCCAGTGTACTTGTATACACATAGGAAAGTACCACATCACACTGAGAAATACACAGAGCCACTGTACTTGTATACACCTAGGAAAGTACTACATCACTCTGAGAAAGACACAGAGCCAGTGTACTTGTATACACCTCGGAAAGTACCACATCACTCTGAGAAAGAAACAGAGCCAGTGTACTTGTATACACCTAGAAAAGTACCACATCACTCTGAGAAAGACACAGAGCCAGTGTACTTGTATACACCTAGAAAAGTACTACATCACTCTGAGAAAGACACAGAGCCAGTGCACTTGTATACACCTAGGAAAGTACTACATCACACTGAGAAATACACAGAGCCACTGTACTTGTATACACCTAGGAAAGTACCACATCACTCTGAGAAAGAAACAGAGCCAGTGTACTTGTATACACCTAGGAAAGTACTACATCACTCTGAGAAAGACACAGAGCCAGTGTACTTGTATACACCTCGGAAAGTACCACATCACTCTGAGAAAGGACGCAGAGCCAGTGTACTTGTATACACCTCGGAAAGTACCACATCACTCTGAGAAAGAAACAGAGCCAGTGTACTTGTATACACCTCGGAAAGTACCACATCACTCTGAGAAAGGACGCAGAGCCAGTGTACTTGGAAACACCTCGGAAAGTACCACATCACTCTGAGAAAGACCTGCTGAGTGAATCCAGCATTTCTTGTTTTTGTTTCAGGTTTCCAGCATCCGCAGTATTTTGCTTTTATTTTAGGAAAGTACCACATCACTCTGAGAAAGACACAGAGCCAGTGTAATTGTATACACCTAGGAAAGTACCACATCACTCTGATAAAGACACAGAGCCAGTGTATTTGTATACACCTAGGAAAGTACCACATCACTCTGAGAAAGACACAGAGCCACTGTACTTGTATACACCTAGGAAGGTACCACATCACTCTGAGAAAGACAAAGAGCCAGTGTACTTGTATACACCTAGGAAAGTACCACATGACTCTGAGAAAGACACAGAGCCACTGTACATGTATACACCTCGGAAAGCACCACATCACTCTGAGAAAGACACAGAGCCAGTGTACTTGTATACAGCTCGGAAAGTACCACATCACTCTGAGAAAGACACAGAGCCAGTGTACTTGTATACAGCTCGGAAAGTACCACATCACTCTGAGAAACACACAGAGCCAGTGTACTTGTATACACATAGGAAAGTACCACATCACTCTGAGAAAGACACAGAGCCAGTGTACTTGTATACAGCTCGGAAAGTACCACATCACTCTGAGAAAGACACAGAGCCAGTGTACTTGTATACACATAGGAAAGTACCACATCACTCTGAGAAAGACACAGAGCCAGTGTACTTGTATACACATAGGAAAGTACCACATCACTCTGAGAAAGACACAGAGCCAGTGTACTTGTATACACCTAGGAAAGTACCACATGACTCTGAGAAAGACACAGAGCCACTGAACTTGTATACACCTCGGAAAGTACCACATCACTCTGAGAAAGACACAGAGCCAGTGTATTTGTATACACCTCGGAAAGTACCACATCACTCTGAGAAAGACGCAGAGCCAGTGTATTTGTATACACCTAGGAAAGTAGTACATCACTCTGAGAAAGACACAGAGCCAGTGTACTTGTATACACCTCGGAAAGCACCACATCACTCTGAGAAAGGACGCAGAGCCAGTGTACTTGTATACACCTCGGAAAGTACCACATCACTCTGAGAAAGACACAGAGCCAGTGTATTTGTATACACCTAGGAAAGTACCACATCACTCTGAGAAAGACACAGAGCCACTGTACTTGTATACACCTAGGAAAGTACCACATCACTCTGAGAAAGACAAAGAGCCAGTGTACTTGTATACACCTAGGAAAGTACCACATGACTCTGAGAAAGACACAGAGCCACTGTACATGTATACACCTCGGAAAGCACCACATCACTCTGAGAAAGACACAGAGCCAGTGTACTTGTATACAGCTCGGAAAGTACCACATCACTCTGAGAAAGACACAGAGCCAGTGTACTTGTATACAGCTCGGAAAGTACCACATCACTCTGAGAAACACACAGAGCCAGTGTACTTGTATACACATAGGAAAGTACCACATCACTCTGAGAAAGACACAGAGCCAGTGTACTTGTATACAGCTCGGAAAGTACCACATCACTCTGAGAAAGACACAGAGCCAGTGTACTTGTATACACATAGGAAAGTACCACATCACTCTGAGAAAGACACAGAGCCAGTGTACTTGTATACACCTAGGAAAGTACCACATGACTCTGAGAAAGACACAGAGCCACTGAACTTGTATACACCTCGGAAAGTACCACATCACTCTGAGAAAGACACAGAGCCACTGTACATGTATACACCTCGGAAAGTAGTACATCACTCTGAGAAAGATGCAGAGCCAGTGTATTTGTATACACCTAGGAAAGTAGTACATCACTCTGAGAAAGACACAGAGCCAGTGTACTTGTATACACCTCGGAAAGCACCACATCACTCTGAGAAAGGACGCAGAGCCAGTGTACTTGTATACACCTCAGAAAGTACCACATCACTCTGAGAAAGACACAGAGCCAGTGTACTTGTATACACATAGGAAAGTACCACATCACTCTGAGAAAGAAACAGAGCCAGTGTACTTGTATACACCTAGGAAAGTACCACATCACTCTGAGAAAGACACAGAGCCAGTGTACTTGTATACACCTCGGAAAGTACCACATCACTCTGAGAAAGACACAGAGACAGTGCACTTGTATACACATAGGAAAGTACCACATCACTCTGAGAAAGAAACAGAGCCAGTGTACTTGTATACACCTCGGAAAGTACCACATCACTCTGAGAAAGACACATAGCCAGTGTACTTGTATACACCTAGGAAAGTACCACATCACTCTGAGAAAGACACAGAGCCAGTGTACTTGTATACACAGAGGAAAGCACCACATCACTCTGAGAAAGACACAGAGACAGTGCACTTGTATACACATAGAAAAGTACTACATCACTCTGAGAAAGACACAGAGCCAGTGTACTTGTATACACCTAGGAAAGTACCACATCACTCTGAGAAAGACACAGAGCCAGTGTACTTGTATACACCTCGGAAAGTACCACATCACTCTGAGAAAGACGTAGAGCCACTGTACTTGTATACACCTCGGAAAGTACCACATCACTCTGAGAAAGACACAGAGCCAGTGTACTTGTATACACCTAGGAAAGTACCACATCACTCTGAGAAAGACACAGAGCCAGTGTACTTGTATACACCTAGGAAAGTACCACATCACTCTGAGAAAGACGTAGAGCCACTGTACTTGTATACACCTCGGAAAGCACCACATCACTCTGAGAAAGACACAGAGCCAGTGTACTTGTATACACATAGGAAAGTACCACATCACTCTGAGAAAGACACAGAGCCAGTGTACTTGTATACACCTGGGAAAGTACCACATCACTCTGAGAAAGAAACAGAGCCACTGTACTTGTATACACCTAGGAAAGTACCACATCACTCTGAGAAAGACGCAGAGCCAGTGTATTTGTATACACCTAGGAAAGTACCACATGACTCTGAGAAAGACACAGAGCCACTGTACATGTATACACCTAGGAAAGTACCACATCACTCTGAGAAAGACCTGCTGAGTGAATCCAGCATTTCTTGTTTTTGTTTCAGGTTTCCAGCATCCGCAGTATTTTGCTTTTATTTTAGGAAAGTACCACATCACTCTGAGAAAGACACAGAGCCAGTGTACTTGTATACACCTCGGAAAGTACCACATCACTCTGAGAAAGACACAGAGCCAGTGTAATTGTATACACCTAGGAAAGTACCACATCACTCTGATAAAGACACAGAGCCAGTGTATTTGTATACACCTAGGAAAGTACCACATCACTCTGAGAAAGACACAGAGCCACTGTACTTGTATACACCTAGGAAAGTACCACATCACTCTGAGAAAGACAAAGAGCCAGTGTACTTGTATACACCTAGGAAAGTACCACATGACTCTGAGAAAGACACAGAGCCACTGTACATGTATACACCTCGGAAAGCACCACATCACTCTGAGAAAGACACAGAGCCAGTGTACTTGTATACAGCTCGGAAAGTACCACATCACTCTGAGAAAGACACAGAGCCAGTGTACTTGTATACACATAGGAAAGTACCACATCACTCTGAGAAAGACACAGAGCCAGTGTACTTGTATACAGCTCGGAAAGTACCACATCACTCTGAGAAAGACACAGAGCCAGTGTACTTGTATACACATAGGAAAGTACCACATCACTCTGAGAAAGACACAGAGCCAGTGTACTTGTATACACCTAGGAAAGTACCACATCACTCTGAGAAAGACACAGAGCCAGTGTACTTGTATACACCTAGGAAAGTACCACATGACTCTGAGAAAGACACAGAGCCACTGTACATGTATACACCTCGGAAAGTACCACATCACTCTGAGAAAGACACAGAGCCAGTGTATTTGTATACACCTAGGAAAGTACCACATCAGTCTGAGAAAGACACAGAGCCAGTGTACTTGGATACACCTAGGAAAGTACCACATCAGTCTGAGAAAGACACAGAGCCACTGAACTTGTATACACCTCGGAAAGTACCACATCACTCTGAGAAAGACACAGAGCCAGTGTATTTGTATACACCTCGGAAAGTACCACATCACTCTGAGAAAGACACAGAGCCACTGTACATGTATACACCTCGGAAAGTAGTACATCACTCTGAGAAAGACGCAGAGCCAGTGTATTTGTATACACCGAGGAAAGTAGTACATCACTCTGAGAAAGACACAGAGCCAGTGTACTTGTATACACCTCGGAAAGCACCACATCACTCTGAGAAAGGACGCAGAGCCAGTGTACTTGTATACACCTCAGAAAGTACCACATCACTCTGAGAAAGACACAGAGCCACGGGACATGTATACACCTCGGAAAGTAGTACATCACTCTGAGAAAGACGCAGAGCCAGTGTATTTGTATACACCTAGGAAAGTAGTACATCACTCTGAGAAAGACACAGAGCCAGTGTATTTGTATACACCTAGGAAAGTAGTACATCACTCTGAGAAAGAGACAGAGCCAGTGTATTTGTATACACCTCGGAAAGTACCACATCACTCTGAGAAAGGACGCAGAGCCAGTGTACTTGTATACACCTCAGAAAGTACCACATCACTCTGAGAAAGACACAGAGCCAGTGTACTTGTATACACATAGGAAAGTACCACATCACTCTGAGAAAGAAACAGAGCCAGTGTACTTGTATACACCTAGGAAAGTACCACATCACTCTGAGAAAGACACAGAGCCAGTGTACTTGTATACACATAGGAAAGTACCACATCACTCTGAGAAAGAAACAGAGCCAGTGTACTTGTATAAACCTCGGAAAGTACCACATCACTCTGAGAAAGACACAGAGCCAGTGTACTTGTATACACCGAGGAAAGTACCACATCACTCTGAGAAAGACACAGAGCCAGTGTACTTGTATACACAGAGGAAAGTACCACATCACTCTGAGAAAGACACAGAGACAGTGCACTTGTATACACATAGAAAAGTACTACATCACTCTGAGAAAGACACAGAGCCAGTGTATTTGTATACACCTAGGAAAGTAACATATCACTCTGAGAAAGACACAGAGCCAGTGTACTTGTATACACCTAGGAAAATACTACATCACACTGAGAAATACACAGAGCCAGTGTACTTGTACACACCTCGGAAAGTACCACATCACTCTGAGAAAGACACAGAGCCAGTGTACTTGTATACACCTGGGAAAGTACCACATCACGCTGAGAAAGACACAGAGGCAGTGTACTTGTATACACCTCGGAAAGTACTACATCACACTGAGAAATACACAGAGCCAGTGTACTTGTATACACCTCGGAAAGTACTACATCACTCTGAGAAAGACGTAGAGCCACTGTACTTGTATACACCTAGGAAAGTACCACATCACTCTGAGAAAGACACAGAGCCAGTGTACTTGTATACACCTAGGAAAGTACCACATCACTCTGAGAAAGACACAGAGCCAGTGTATTTGTATACACCTAGGAAAGTACCACATCACTCTGAGAAAGACACAGAGCCAGTGTACTTGTATACACCTCGGAAAGTACCACATCACACTGAGAAATACACAGAGCCAGTGTACTTGTATACACCTGGGAAAGTACCACATCACTCTGAGAAAGACACAGAGCCAGTGTATTTGTATACACCTAGGAAAGTACCACATCACTCTGAGAAATACACAGAGCCAGTGTATTTGTATACACCTAGGAAAGTACCACATCACTCTGAGAAAGACACAGAGCCAGTGTATTTGTATACACCTAGGAAAGTACCACATCACTCTGAGAAATACACAGAGCCAGTGTATTTGTATACACCTAGGAAAGTACCACATCACTCTGAGAAAGACACAGAGCCAGTGTATTTGTATACACCTAGGAAAGTACCACATCACTCTGAGAAAGACACAGAGCCAGTGTACTTCTATACACCTAGGAAAGTACCATATCACTCTGAGAAAGACACAGAGCCAGTGTATTTGTATACACCTCGGAAAGTACCATATCAGTCTGAGAAAGACGCAGAACCAGTGTACTTGTATACACATAGGAAAGTACCACATAACTCAGAGAAAGAGACAGAGCCAGTGTACTTGTGTACACCTTGGAAAGTACCATATCAGTCTGAGAAAGACACAGAGCCAGTGTACTTGTACACACCTAGGAAAGTACCACATCACTCTGAGAAAGACACAGAGCCAGTGTTCTTGTATACACCTAGGAAAGTACCACATCACTCTGAGAAAGACACAGAGCCAGTGTACTTGTATACACCTAGGAAAGTACCACATCACTCTGAGAAAGACACAGAGCCAGTGTACTTGTATACACCTAGGAAAGTACTACATCACACTGAGAAATACACAGAGCCACTGTACTTGTATACACCTCGGAAAGTACCACATCACTCTGAGAAAGACACAGAGCCAGTGTACTTGTATACACCTCGTAAAGTACCACATCACTCTGAGAAAGACACAGAGCCACTGTACTTGTATACACCTGGGAAAGTACCACATCAGTCTGAGAAAGACACAGAGCCAGTGTATTTGTATACACATAGGAAAGTACTACATCACTCTGAGAAAGACACAGAGCCACTGTACTTGTATACACCTCGGAAAGTACCACATCACTCTGAGAAAGACACAGAGCCAGTGTATTTGTATACACCTAGGAAAGTACTACATCACTCTGAGAAAGACACAGAGCCAGTGTACTTGTATACACCTAGGAAAGTACCACATCACTCTGAGAAAGACACAGAGCCAGTGTACTTGTATACACCTAGGAAAGTACTACATCACACTGAGAAATACACAGAGCCAGTGTACTTGTACACACCTCGGAAAGTACCACATCACTCTGAGAAAGACACAGAGCCACTGTACTTGTATACACCTCGGAAAGTACCACATCACTCTGAGAAAGACACAGAGCCAGTGTATTTGTATACACCTAGGAAAGTACTACATCACTCTGAGAAAGACACAGAGCCAGTGTATTTGTATACACCTAGGAAAGTACTACATCACTCTGAGAAAGACACAGAGCCAGTGTACTTGTATACACCTAGAAAAGTACTACATCACACTGAGAAATACACAGAGCCAGTGTACTTGTATACACCTAGGAAAGTACCACATCACTCTGAGAAAGACACAGAGCCAGTGCACTTGTATACACCTAGGAAAGTACTACATCACACTGAGAAATACACAGAGCCACTGTACTTGTATACACCTCGGAAAGTACCACATCACTCTGAGAAAGACACAGAGCCAGTGTATTTGTATACACCTAGGAAAGTACCACATCACTCTGAGAAAGAAACAGAGCCAGTGTACTTGTATACACCTCGGAAAGTACCACATCACTCTGAGAAAGACACAGAGCCAGTGTATTTGTATACACCTCGGAAAGTACGACATCACACTGAAAAATACACAGAGCCAGTGTACTTGTATACACCTAGGAAAGTACCACATCACTCTGAGAAAGACACAGAGCCAGTGTACTTGTATACACCTAGAAAAGTACTACATCACACTGAGAAATACACAGAGCCAGTGTACTTGTATACACCTCGGAAAGTACCACATCACTCTGAGAAAGAAACAGAGCCAGTGTACTTGTATACACCTAGGAAAGTACCACATCACTCTGAGAAAGAAACAGAGCCACTGTACTTGTATACACATAGGAAAGTACCACATCACTCTGAGAAAGACACAGAGCCAGTGTACTTGTATACACCTCGGAAAGTACCACATCACTCTGAGAAAGACACAGAGCCAGTGTACTTGTATACACCTCGGAAAGTACGACATCACACCGAAAAATACACAGAGCCAGTGTACTTGTATACACCTAGGAAAGTACCACATCACTCTGAGAAAGAAACAGAGCCAGTGTACTTGTATACACCTCGGAAAGTACCACATCACTCTGAGAAAGGACGCAGAGCCAGTGTACTTGGAAACACCTCGGAAAGTACCACATCACTCTGAGAAAGACCTGCTGAGTGAATCCAGCATTTCTTGTTTTTGTTTCAGGTTTCCAGCATCCGCAGTATTTTGCTTTTATTTTAGGAAAGTACCACATCACTCTGAGAAAGACACAGAGCCAGTGTACTTGTATACACCTCGGAAAGTACCACATCACTCTGAGAAAGACACAGAGCCAGTGTAATTGTATACACCTAGGAAAGTACCACATCACTCTGATAAAGACACAGAGCCAGTGTATTTGTATACACCTAGGAAAGTACCACATCACTCTGAGAAAGACACAGAGCCACTGTACTTGTATACACCTAGGAAAGTACCACATCACTCTGAGAAAGACAAAGAGCCAGTGTACTTGTATACACCTAGGAAAGTACCACATGACTCTGAGAAAGACACAGAGCCACTGTACATGTATACACCTCGGAAAGCACCACATCACTCTGAGAAAGACACAGAGCCAGTGTACTTGTATACAGCTCGGAAAGTACCACATCACTCTGAGAAAGACACAGAGCCAGTGTACTTGTATACACATAGGAAAGTACCACATCACTCTGAGAAAGACACAGAGCCAGTGTACTTGTATACAGCTCGGAAAGTACCACATCACTCTGAGAAAGACACAGAGCCAGTGTACTTGTATACACATAGGAAAGTACCACATCACTCTGAGAAAGACACAGAGCCAGTGTACTTGTATACACATAGGAAAGTACCACATCACTCTGAGAAAGACACAGAGCCAGTGTACTTGTATACACCTAGGAAAGTACCACATGACTCTGAGAAAGACACAGAGCCACTGTACATGTATACACCTCGGAAAGTACCACATCACTCTGAGAAAGACACAGAGCCAGTGTATTTGTATACACCTAGGAAAGTACCACATCAGTCTGAGAAAGACACAGAGCCAGTGTACTTGGATACACCTAGGAAAGTACCACATCAGTCTGAGAAAGACACAGAGCCACTGAACTTGTATACACCTCGGAAAGTACCACATCACTCTGAGAAAGACACAGAGCCAGTGTATTTGTATACAACTCGGAAAGTACCACATCACTCTGAGAAAGACACAGAGCCACTGTACATGTATACACCTCGGAAAGTAGTACATCACTCTGAGAAAGACGCAGAGCCAGTGTATTTGTATACACCTAGGAAAGTAGTACATCACTCTGAGAAAGACACAGAGCCAGTGTACTTGTATACACCTCGGAAAGCACCACATCACTCTGAGAAAGGACGCAGAGCCAGTGTACTTGTATACACCTCAGAAAGTACCACATCACTCTGAGAAAGACACAGAGCCACTGTACATGTATACACCTCGGAAAGTAGTACATCACTCTGAGAAAGACGCAGAGCCAGTGTATTTGTATACACCTAGGAAAGTAGTACATCACTCTGAGAAAGACACAGAGCCAGTGTATTTGTATACACCTAGGAAAGTAGTACATCACTCTGAGAAAGAGGCAGAGCCAGTGTATTTGTATACACCTCGGAAAGCACCACATCACTCTGAGAAAGGACGCAGAGCCAGTGTACTTGTATACACCTCAGAAAGTACCACATCACTCTGAGAAAGACACAGAGCCAGTGTACTTGTATACACATAGGAAAGTACCACATCACTCTGAGAAAGAAACAGAGCCAGTGTACTTGTATACACCTAGGAAAGTACCACATCACTCTGAGAAAGACACAGAGCCAGTGTACTTGTATACACATAGGAAAGTACCACATCACTCTGAGAAAGAAACAGAGCCAGTGTACTTGTATACACCTCGGAAAGTACCACATCACTCTGAGAAAGACACAGAGCCAGTGTACTTGTATACACCGAGGAAAGTACCACATCACTCTGAGAAAGACACAGAGCCAGTGTACTTGTATACACAGAGGAAAGTACCACATCACTCTGAGAAAGACACAGAGACAGTGCACTTGTATACACATAGAAAAGTACTACATCACTCTGAGAAAGACACAGAGCCACTGTAGTTCTATACACCTCGGAAAGTACCACATCACTCTGAGAAAGACACAGAGCCAGTGTATTTGTATACACCTAGGAAAGTACCACATCACTCTGAGAAAGACACAGAGCCAGTGTATTTGTATACACCTAGGAAAGTACCACATCACTCTGAGAAAGACACAGAGCCAGTGTACTTGTATACACCTAGGAAAATACTACATCACACTGAGAAATACACAGAGCCAGTGTACTTGTACACACCTCGGAAAGTACCACATCACTCTGAGAAAGACACAGAGCCAGTGTACTTGTATACACCTGGGAAAGTACCACATCACGCTGAGAAAGACACAGAGGCAGTGTACTTGTATACACCTCGGAAAGTACTACATCACACTGAGAAATACACAGAGCCAGTGTACTTGTATACACCTCGGAAAGTACTACATCACTCTGAGAAAGACGTAGAGCCACTGTACTTGTATACACCTAGGAAAGTACCACATCACTCTGAGAAAGACACAGAGCCAGTGTACTTGTATACACCTAGGAAAGTACCACATCACTCTGAGAAAGACACAGAGCCAGTGTATTTGTATACACCTAGGAAAGTACCACATCACTCTGAGAAAGACACAGAGCCAGTGTACTTGTATACACCTCGGAAAGTACCACATCACACTGAGAAATACACAGAGCCAGTGTACTTGTATACACCTGGGAAAGTACCACATCACTCTGAGAAAGACACAGAGCCAGTGTATTTGTATACACCTAGGAAAGTACCACATCACTCTGAGAAATACACAGAGCCAGTGTATTTGTATACACCTAGGAAAGTACCACATCACTCTGAGAAAGACACAGAGCCAGTGTATTTGTATACACCTAGGAAAGTACCACATCACTCTGAGAAATACACAGAGCCAGTGTATTTGTATACACCTAGGAAAGTACCACATCACTCTGAGAAAGACACAGAGCCAGTGTATTTGTATACACCTAGGAAAGTACCACATCACTCTGAGAAAGACACAGAGCCAGTGTATTTGTATACACCTAGGAAAGTACCACATCACTCTGAGAAAGACACAGAGCCAGTGTATTTGTATACACCTAGGAAAGTACCACATCACTCTGAGAAAGACACAGAGCCAGTGTACTCCTATACACCTAGGAAAGTACCATATCACTCTGAGAAAGACACAGAGCCAGTGTATTTGTATACACCTCGGAAAGTACCATATCAGTCTGAGAAAGACGCAGAACCAGTGTACTTGTATACACATAGGAAAGTACCACATAACTCAGAGAAAGAGACAGAGCCAGTGTACTTGTGTACACCTTGGAAAGTACCATATCAGTCTGAGAAAGACACAGAGCCAGTGTACTTGTACACACCTAGGAAAGTACCACATCACTCTGAGAAAGACACAGAGCCAGTGTTCTTGTATACACCTAGGAAAGTACCACATCACTCTGAGAAAGACACAGAGCCAGTGTACTTGTATACACCTAGGAAAGTACCACATCACTCTGAGAAAGACACAGAGCCAGTGTACTTGTATACACCTAGGAAAGTACTACATCACACTGAGAAATACACAGAGCCACTGTACTTGTATACACCTCGGAAAGTACCACATCACTCTGAGAAAGACACAGAGCCAGTGTACTTGTATACACCTCGTAAAGTACCACATCACTCTGAGAAAGACACAGAGCCACTGTACTTGTATACACCTGGGAAAGTACCACATCAGTCTGAGAAAGACACAGAGCCAGTGTATTTGTATACACATAGGAAAGTACTACATCACTCTGAGAAAGACACAGAGCCACTGTACTTGTATACACCTCGGAAAGTACCACATCACTCTGAGAAAGACACAGAGCCAGTGTATTTGTATACACCTAGGAAAGTACTACATCACTCTGAGAAAGACACAGAGCCAGTGTACTTGTATACACCTAGGAAAGTACCACATCACTCTGAGAAAGACACAGAGCCAGTGTACCTGTATACACCTAGGAAAGTACTACATCACACTGAGAAATACACAGAGCCAGTGTACTTGTACACACCTCGGAAAGTACCACATCACTCTGAGAAAGACACAGAGCCACTGTACTTGTATACACCTCGGAAAGTACCACATCACTCTGAGAAAGACACAGAGCCAGTGTATTTGTATACACCTAGGAAAGTACTACATCACTCTGAGAAAGACACAGAGCCAGTGTATTTGTATACACCTAGGAAAGTACTACATCACTCTGAGAAAGACACAGAGCCACTGTACTTGTATACACCTAGGAAAGTACCACATCACTCTGAGAAAGACACAGAGCCACTGTACTTGTATACACCTCGGAAAGTACCACATCACTCTGAGAAAGACACAGAGCCACTGTACTTGTATGCACCTCGGAAAGTACCACATCACTCTGAGAAAGACACAGAGCCAGTGTACTTATATACACCTAGGAAAGTACCACATCACTCTGAGAAAGACACAGAGCCAGTGTATTTGTATACACCTAGGAAAGTACCACATCACTCTGAGAAAGACACAGAGCCAGTGTACTTGTATACACCTCGGAAAGTACCACATCACACTGAGAAATACACAGAGCCAGTGTACTTGTATACACCTGGGAAAGTACCACATCACTCTGAGAAAGACACAGAGCCAGTGTATTTGTATACACCTAGGAAAGTACCACATCACTCTGAGAAATACACAGAGCCAGTGTATTTGTATACACCTAGGAAAGTACCACATCACTCTGAGAAAGACACAGAGCCAGTGTATTTGTATACACCTAGGAAAGTACCACATCACTCTGAGAAATACACAGAGCCAGTGTATTTGTATACACCTAGGAAAGTATCACATCACTCTGAGAAAGACACAGAGCCAGTGTATTTGTATACACCTAGGAAAGTACCACATCACTCCGAGAAAGACACAGAGCCAGTGTATTTGTATACACCTAGGAAAGTACCACATCACTCTGAGAAAGACACAGAGCCAGTGTATTTGTATACACCTAGGAAAGTACCACATCACTCTGAGAAAGACACAGAGCCAGTGTACTTCTATACACCTAGGAAAGTACCATATCACTCTGAGAAAGACACAGAGCCAGTGTATTTGTATACACCTCGGAAAGTACCATATCAGTCTGAGAAAGACGCAGAACCAGTGTACTTGTATACACATAGGAAAGTACCACATAACTCAGAGAAAGAGACAGAGCCAGTGTACTTGTGTACACCTTGGAAAGTACCATATCAGTCTGAGAAAGACACAGAGCCAGTGTACTTGTACACACCTAGGAAAGTACCACATCACTCTGAGAAAGACACAGAGCCAGTGTTCTTGTATACAGCTAGGATAGTACCACATCACTCTGAGAAAGACACAGAGCCAGTGTACTTGTATACACCTAGGAAAGTACCACATCACTCTGAGAAAGACACAGAGCCAGTGTACTTGTATACACCTAGGAAAGTACTACATCACACTGAGAAATACACAGAGCCACTGTACTTGTATACACCTCGGAAAGTACCACATCACTCTGAGAAAGACACAGAGCCAGTGTACTTGTATACACCTCGTAAAGTACCACATCACTCTGAGAAAGACACAGAGCCACTGTACTTGTATACACCTGGGAAAGTACCACATCAGTCTGAGAAAGACACAGAGCCAGTGTATTTGTATACACATAGGAAAGTACTACATCACTCTGAGAAAGACACAGAGCCACTGTACTTGTATACACCTCGGAAAGTACCACATCACTCTGAGAAAGACACAGAGCCAGTGTATTTGTATACACCTAGGAAAAGACTACATCACTCTGAGAAAGACACAGAGCCAGTGTACTTGTATACACCTAGGAAAGTACCACATCACTCTGAGAAAGACACAGAGCCAGTGTACTTGTATACACCTAGGAAAGTACTACATCACACTGAGAAATACACAGAGCCAGTGTACTTGTACACACCTCGGAAAGTACCACATCACTCTGAGAAAGACACAGAGCCACTGTACTTGTATACACCTCGGAAAGTACCACATCACTCTGAGAAAGACACAGAGCCAGTGTATTTGTATACACCTAGGAAAGTACTACATCACTCTGAGAAAGACACAGAGCCAGTGTATTTGTATACACCTAGGAAAGTACTACATCACTCTGAGAAAGACACAGAGCCACTGTACTTGTATACACCTAGGAAAGTACCACATCACTCTGAGAAAGACACAGAGCCAGTGTACTTATATACACCTCGGAAAGTACCACATCACACTGAGAAATACACAGAGCCATTGTACTTGTATACACATAGGAAAGTACCACATCACTCTGAGAAAGACACAGAGCCAGTGTACTTGTATACACCTCGGAAAGTACCACATCACTCTGAGAAAGAAACAGAGCCAGTGTACTTGTATACACCTGGGAAAGTACCACATCACGCTGAGAAAGACACAGAGGCAGTGTACTTGTATACACCTCGGAAAGTACTACATCACACTGAGAAATACACAGAGCCAGTGTACTTGTATACACCTCGGAAAGTACTACATCACTCTGAGAAAGACGTAGAGCCACTGTACTTGTATACACCTAGGAAAGTACCACATCACTCTGAGAAAGACACAGAGCCAGTGTACTTGTATACACCTAGGAAAGTACCACATCACTCTGAGAAAGACACAGAGCCAGTGTATTTGTATACACCTAGGAAAGTACCACATCACTCTGAGAAAGACACAGAGCCAGTGTACTTGTATACACCTCGGAAAGTACCACATCACACTGAGAAATACACAGAGCCAGTGTACTTGTATACACCTGGGAAAGTACCACATCACTCTGAGAAAGACACAGAGCCAGTGTATTTGTATACACCTAGGAAAGTACCACATCACTCTGAGAAATACACAGAGCCAGTGTATTTGTATACACCTAGGAAAGTACCACATCACTCTGAGAAAGACACAGAGCCAGTGTATTTGTATACACCTAGGAAAGTACCACATCACTCTGAGAAATACACAGAGCCAGTGTATTTGTATACACCTAGGAAAGTACCACATCACTCTGAGAAAGACACAGAGCCAGTGTATTTGTATACACCTAGGAAAGTACCACATCACTCTGAGAAAGACACAGAGCCAGTGTATTTGTATACACCTAGGAAAGTACCACATCACTCTGAGAAAGACACAGAGCCAGTGTATTTGTATACACCTAGGAAAGTACCACATCACTCTGAGAAAGACACAGAGCCAGTGTACTCCTATACACCTAGGAAAGTACCATATCACTCTGAGAAAGACACAGAGCCAGTGTATTTGTATACACCTCGGAAAGTACCATATCAGTCTGAGAAAGACGCAGAACCAGTGTACTTGTATACACATAGGAAAGTACCACATAACTCAGAGAAAGAGACAGAGCCAGTGTACTTGTGTACACCTTGGAAAGTACCATATCAGTCTGAGAAAGACACAGAGCCAGTGTACTTGTACACACCTAGGAAAGTACCACATCACTCTGAGAAAGACACAGAGCCAGTGTTCTTGTATACACCTAGGAAAGTACCACATCACTCTGAGAAAGACACAGAGCCAGTGTACTTGTATACACCTAGGAAAGTACCACATCACTCTGAGAAAGACACAGAGCCAGTGTACTTGTATACACCTAGGAAAGTACTACATCACACTGAGAAATACACAGAGCCACTGTACTTGTATACACCTCGGAAAGTACCACATCACTCTGAGAAAGACACAGAGCCACTGTACTTGTATACACCTCGGAAAGTACCACATCACTCTGAGAAAGAAACAGAGCCAGTGTACTTGTATACACCTAGGAAAGTACCACATCACTCTGAGAAAGACACAGAGCCAGTGTACTTGTATACACCTCGGAAAGTACCACATCAGTCTGTGAAAGACACAGAGCCACTGTACTTGTATACACCTCGGAAAGTACCATATCAGTCTGAGAAAGACACAGAGCCACTGTACTTGTATACACCTAGGAAAGTAGTACATCACTCTGAGAAAGACACAGAGCCACTGTACTTGTATACACCTCGGAAAGTACCATATCAGTCTGAGAAAGACACAGAGCCACTGTACTTGTGTACACCTAGGAAAGTACCAGATCACTCTGAGAAAGACACAGAGCCAGTGTACTTGTATACACCTAGGAAAGTACTACATCACTCTGAGAAAGACACAGAGCCAGTGTACTTGTATACACCTCGGAAAGTACCATATCAGTCTGAGAAAGACACAGAGCCACTGTACTTGTGTACACCTAGGAAAGTACCAGATCACTCTGAGAAAGACACAGAGCCAGTGTACTTGTATACACCTAGGAAAGTTCCACATTCACTCTTAGAGAAAGTTAACAACTAAATTGAATTAATGACAAATTAAGGAGTCATTTTGCCTGTAACAACACCTACAGGATGGGGCTCAGGCATAGTTCCAGTGAACAAACCGAATGGGTTCATTCGAATTTGTGTTGACCTCACACATCTGAATCAGGCAGTGGAAAGAAAAATACATCCAATGTCATCAGTAGATGAGAATTTGGCAAAGCTAGGGAAAACCACAATTTTTACCAAATTGGATGCTGACAGTGGATTTTGGCAATTACCATTGGATGAGGATTCTAAACTGTTAACAACATTTATAACATCATTTGGAAGATTCTGTTTTAACAGATTACCATTCGGAATTACGCCAGGTCTGGAGATCTTTCAAAAGACAATGTCGAGAATCCTGGAAGCATTAGATGGGATCATCTGTTATATGGACCATGTTTTAATCCATGGAGCCAATGAGCAGGAACACGATACAAAAGTGAGAGCAGTACGACAGAGATTGGAAGAAGCAGGTCTCACATCGAATGAGAACTGTGTTCTTTCATAGCCAAAGATAAGATTTCTTCGAATATAATGGGTCAGGTATTAGAATGACCCATAGCAATGTGGTTGACTCTTAAATGCCCTCTGAAATGGCCTCTGAAGCCGCTCAGTTCAAGGGCAATTAGGGATGGACAATAAATGCTGGCCAAACCAGCAACACCCACATCTCATGAACGAATAAAAAAAAAATTGGAGCAGAGCAGATCCACAAAAGACAGAAGTGATAAAGGACTTCCCAGAGTTGAAAAACATTATGGAGATTCTAAGGTTTATGGGAATTGTAACGCGGGTTTCCATTTTTGTTAAAACTTGAGAATCTATATTTTTAAACTGAAAAGGATCCCATGGATGCTGGAATCTTGAAGAAGCTAAGCTTTGGGTGTTTTTCTTAAAAGGAAGGTCAACAGAAGGTTGACCAGTAAACAAATCTTACTGGAAAACATCTGATTTCAGGTAAACACAGCAGGGGTGTGTTTTTGAAGGGATAGATGTTTACAAGGAAATGACAAACCATGATTTATAGCTGCCACAGGATTACTGCTGAACAGTTTTAGTTTAATTTTGAACAGTTAAAAAAGCCAGTTGGGTTGGTTAAAACCAGGCAGTTGGCGTTTGATTATTGACCTGCCAGGAGAACAGAAGATCCAGCCAGCTCATCTCTCTCTTGAAAAGCAAATCCTGTGTTGAGTGTGTTTACTGTTGCCTCCTATATTTGAAGAAATCTTGACTATTTGCAGAAACTTTGTATCTTTGAAAGAATTTTGCATCAAATGTGTGACAACTGAAACCTTTGTTGCTGCACAACTGATGTAAGACCAATGTGAAGTCTTCTGCAGCTGCATCTCTTGAAAGCCTACCCAAACTGATCATCAACATCACCTGGAAAGAACTGTTCTAGGAAGATTCCTAGTGGCAGTTACCTATTCGCCTTTGGGACACCTCATCAAAACAAAGGACTTCCATATCTTCTCTTCAGTCTAAGTTTTTAAAAAATTCCTTCTATTTTTTTCTAACAGCTGTAAACAAAATCCCTTTATTTCTCCGGTTAACCGGTTGTGTATATGAGTGTGTGTGTGAGGGCTAGGATAATATAAGAGGCTTTAATATTTCAATTTGCGTGTATTGTTACTTTAATATTGGTTAAAGTTTGGGATATAATAAACAGATAATTTTGTTGTTTATTAAAGAAACCTGGTTGATGTGCTTTATTCTGGGGACAAATAGAGTATATAAGTGGGAAATTTAAATATATGTTGTGACCTGTGGAGAAGTGGGACTGAATTAACAGTGCACTCCTTCCGCCTCGGTCGTAGCAGAATGGTGAATCGAGTAGGGAAATGTCTACCAAATTTAGCCATGATCAATGAGCCATAACAACAGTTGTTGAAAAACGACAGTGTTTGGTTTTGGAAAGAAGTCCAACAAGAATCCTTTGAGAAAATCAAGGACATGCCAGTATCATCGGAAGTGTTAGTACATTATGAGCCGAAGCTATTCACAATCATAGCTGCTGATAGGTCATCAATAGGATGGGGAGCAGTCCTATTTCAAGTGCAGAGACATGGGAGAAACAGACCTGTACATTTTGCTTCTCGTTCGTTAACTGAAGCCGAGCAGAAATACGCTGCAATAGAAAAGGAAACATTGGCAGCAACTTGGGCATGTGAAAAATTTTTAGATTACATCCTGGGACTTCAATTCAAAATCAAAACCGATCATTAACCATTGGTTACTCTACTAAACTAAAGGGTGGCACAGTGGCGCAGTGGTTAGCACCGCAGCCTCACAGCTCCAGGGACCCGGGTTCGATTCTGGGTACTGCCTGTGCGGAGTTTGCAAGTTCTCCCTGTGTCTGCGTGGGTTTTCGCCGGGTGCTCCGGTTTCCTCCCACATCCAAAGACTTGCAGGTGATAGGTAAATTGGCCATTGTAAATTGCCCCTAGTGTAGGGAGGTGATAGGGATTATGGGATTACTGTAGGGTTAGTATAAATGGGTGGTTGTTGGTTGGCACAGACTCGGTGGGCCGAAGGGCCTGTTTCAGTGCTGTATCTCTAAATAAAATAAATAAAATAAAATAAACACAAAGGAGCTTGTGAAATTATCTCCAAGAGTACAGAGATTAAGACTGATGAGACTTGACACAAAAACTGAATACATTCCAGGGAACCATCAGATCACAGCAGATGTATCACAGCTTTATCATGTATTTCATTAGCAGAACCTGAAGGAGGAGAGATTTGGCTTCTCGAAGAAGAAGTAGAAGTTTTTTCTCTAACGACAACAACATCTTTACCTGCTACAGCTCAGAAACGGAGTGAGATCAGGAATACACAGAAAACAGACAAAGTAAGGGTGACAATCAGGGAATATTGCTTGAATGGATGGCCAGCATACATGCCACATAAGGCAGTATTACGAACAGAGGGGTCATCTAAGCATTGTTGATGATTTATTGATCTACAATGAGATTAGTTATCCCTAAAGTATTGAGATTAGAGATCTTGGACCAAGGACATTTGGGAAAAACAAAGTGTAGAGCCAGGGCAAGATATTCAGTATGGTTGCCTGATATATCGAAAGAAATTGAAGAGATGATATCGAGGTGTATCAAGTGTGCTATCAATTGTCATGAGATGAAGACACCACTTTAGAATGGTCTAGCCCAATGTGAATTGTTAATAAGAAGAAGGTTGAAGATCCAACTTCCTAAACTTCCAAGAACACTCAAGCTACAAGCGAGTGCAGAAGACTTGTAAAAGATGAGGGAGAGAGAGGATAGAGAGTGGTCAAATCAATCAGAGAATTACAGCAGGTGTCACAAGAAACATGTCAGACATCCAACCTGGGGAATCAATTAGGGTTAGAGACCAAACTCGCTGTGGAGAAGTGATAGAACAGTCATCATGTCCATGATGGTACATTGTCCGAACTGACCAAGGATGATAAAAGACAGAAGATCATTGTAATGAGACCAAAGAAGCAGCAAATACAAGAGGAACAATCATCTCAAAGGGTTGACGAACCAATGATTCTGCAATCCGCCATCAACCCAGAGGACAAACCGATTGAGTTGAGTCATCAAATAGTTCTATGAAGTACAGCAGAGTCAGAAGGAGGAACTAGAAGACTCAAAATCTCAAACCCCTTCGAAAGAGAGAAGAACATATTATGGCAGACTTGTAAAAATGGCACAGCGGTTAACAATCTGAAAAGAGAAGCCCGAGACGTGGGGGCAGATGTAATATAATGTAATATAGGGTTGTTACTAGGCAGAATATGTAAATAGACTGAGCATCATCACAGGAAGTGATGTAATGTAATCTCTACAGAACCTTGTGGAGAGTGTAAGTGGAAGCCTCAGATGCAAGACATGTGTAAATAAACTCCTGTTACCTTAACTGCCAGTCTCTTATATATTCTGTACTAAGCCTTCATAGTTATCAGAATATTAGTCAGGGCAGGCGATGGAGGGCTGAAGGTGGAGATTTCAGAGGCGAGAGGAGATAGTGAGGGCAAGAGATGGAGGACTGAGGGTGGAGATTTCAGAGGCGAGAGGAGATAGTGAGGGCAAGAGATGGAAGACTGAGGGTGGAGATTTCAGAGGCGAGAGGAGATAGTGAGGGCAAGAGATGGAGGACTGAGGGTGGAGATTTCAGAGGCGAGAGGAGATAGTGAGGGCAGGAGATGGAAGATTGAAGGTGGAGATTTCAGAGGTGAGAGGAGATAGTGAGGGCAGGAGATGGAAGACTGAGGGTGGAGATTTCAGAGGCGAGAGGAGATAGTGAGGGCAAGAGATGGAGGACTGAGGGTGGAGATTTCAGAGGCGAGAGGAGATAGTGAGGGCAGGAGATGGAAGACTGAGGGTGGAGATTTCAGAGGCAAGAGGAGATAGTGAGGGCAGGAGATGGAAGACTGAGGGTGGAGATTTCAGAGGCGAGAGGAGTTAGTGAGGGCAAGAGATGGAGGACTGGGTTATACTGAATCTACAGCATAAAAACAGGCCATTTGCCCCAACTGGTCTATGTCAACATCTATGTTCTACTTGAGCTTCCTCCCACACTACTTCATTTAACCATATTAACATATCCTTCTATTTCTTTCTCCCTGATGTGCTTAGCTAGATTCCCTTTAAATGCATCTATTCAGATCACCAATCCCTGTCACAGTGCAAGTCACATTCTCACCATTCACTGGGTAAAGAAGTTGCTCCTGAATTCCCCATTGGAATTATTTGTGCCTACCTTATATTTATGGCCCCTAGTTTAAGACACGCCCACAAGTGGAAACATTTGTCCACATTTATCCTAGTTAACCCTTTCATTATCTTAAAGGCCTCCATCAGGTCACCCCTCAGCCTTCTCTTTTCTCGAGAAAACAGCCCCAGCCTTTCCTGATAAGTATATCCTCTCAGAGCTGGTATCATCCTTGTGAATCTTTTAGCAGCATCTCCAGTGCTGCTGTATCCATTTTATATGAAGTCCAGAACTGGACACTGTACTCCTAGTGTGCTTCAACCAAAATCTACACGAGCTTAAAACAACTTCTCTGCTCTTCAATTCGAACCCTCGAGAAATAAACCCCAGTGCTTGGTCTGCTTTTTTAGGACCTTGTTAACCTGCGTTGATACTTTTAGTATCCCACCGCATCCTGAGATCCACACTCAGTGCTTTGCGCTGCCACATGTACACACTGAACCTCTCTCTCCAGCAGCACCGCCTCAACTTATCTCAAATCTGTTCTACTCCGCAGTTTCATTTCATCCTTCGTCTCATCCAACACATTAATAAAAACTTTTTTTCTTCCTTTCAGATATTAAGGAACTCAAGCTCCAGCAGCTGATGGGGACTAATGCCCCTCCAGATCCTTCTTCCGCTTCACTTCCCTCTGACTCCACCCCTTCTGATCTGACCCCTTGCCGTGTATTCACTACACCCTCTGACCTCCCCCTCTCTGTCGCTGAATGTTCTGTACTCAGCAAAAGACTCAGTTTTATCCCCTTACGCCCCCACCTCAATGAATTTCGCGCTCGGCATGACGTTGAGCTCTTCTTCCGTCGCCTCCGCCTCCGGGCTCACTTCTTTGAACAGGAGTCCTCCTCCCTATCAGTAGACCCATTCACCCGCCTCCAGCATTCTCCCTCTACCTGGACCCCTCCCCCTGGCCACTTACCTGCTCTTGATCTTTTGATTGAAAACTGTCAGCAAGCCATTGGTCATCTTAATTTCTCTGCCCCCCTCACTCACTCTAACCTGTCTCCCTCTGAACTTGAGGCACTCCGTTCTCTCAGGTCTAACCCCGACATGGTCATCAAACCTGCAGACAAGGGTGGTGCTGTTGTTGTATGACTTATCGACCTCTACCTTGCAGAGGCTCAGCGCCAACTCTCAGACACTTCTTCCTACCTCCCCCTGGACCATGACCCCACCACCGAACATCAAGCTACTGTCCACAGGACTGTCACTGACCTCATCTCCTCTGGAGATCTTCCCTCCGCAGCTTCCAACCTCATAGTTCCACAAACCCGGACAGCCCGCTTCTACCTCCTTCCCAAAATCCACAAACAGGACTGTCCCGGCAGACCCATTGTGTCAGCCTGCTCCTGCCCCACTGAACTTATTTCTTCCTATCTTGACTCTATCTTTTCTCCGCTGGTCCAGTCTCTTCCCACCTATATCTGTGACTCTTCTGACGCCCTACGTCACTTTGACAATTTCCAGTTTCCTGGCCCCAACCGCCTCCTCTTCACTATGGAGTTGCAATCTCTCTATACCTCCATCCCCCACCAGGATGGTTTGAGGGCTCTCCACTTCTTCTTTGAACAGAGGCCCAACCAGTTCCCATCCACCACCACCCTCCTCCGCCTGGCTGAACTTGTTCTCACATTGAACAACTTCTCCTTCAACTCCACTCACTTCTTTCAAGTAAAAGGTGTTGCTATGGGTACCAGCATGGGTCTGAGTTATGCTTGTCTTTTTGTGGGATATGTCAAACATTCCTTGTTCCAGTCCTACACAGGCCCCCTCCCCCAACTCTTTTTCTGGTACATTGAAGACTGTATCGGTGCCGTTTCCTGCTCCCGTCCCAAACTGGAAAACTTTATCAACTTTTCTTCGAATTTCCACCTTTCTCTCACCTTTACATGGCCCATCTCCGACAATTCCCTTCCCTTCCTCGACTTCTCTATCTCCATCTCTGGTGATAGGCTCTCTACTAATATCCATTATAAGCCCACTGACTCCCACAGCTACCTCGACTACACATCTGCACACCCTACCTCCTGTAAGGACTCCATTCCATTCTCCCAGTTTCTCCGTCTCCGACACATTTGCCCGGATGATGCTACCTTCCATGACAGCGCTTCTGATATGTCTTCCTTTTTCCTCAACTAAGGATTCCCCGCCACTGTAGTTGACAGGGCCCTCAACCGTGTCCGGCCTATTTCCCGCACCTCTACCCTCACCCCTTCCCTTCCCCCCCAGAACCGTGACAGGGTTCCCCTTTTCCTCACTTTCCACCCCATCAGCCTCCATATCCAAAGGATCATCCTCCGTCATTTCCGCCACCTCCAGCGTGATGCCACGACCAAACGCATCTTTCCCTCCCTTCCCCTGTCAGCATTCTGAAGGGATCATTCCCTCCGCGACACCCTGGTCCACTCCTCCATTACCCCCACCACCTCGTCCTCTTCTCATGGCACCTTCCCCTGCAATCGCAGGAGGTGTAAACCTGCCCATTTACCTCCTCTCTCCGCACTATCCCAGGCCCCAAACACTCCTTTCAGGTGAAGCAGCGATTTACTTGTACTTCTTTCAATGTAGTATACTGCATTCGCTGCTCACAATGTGGTCTCCTCTATATTGGGGAGACCAAACGCAGACTGGGTGACCGCTTTGCGGAACACCTCCGCTCAGTCCGCAAGCAGGACCCCGAGCTTCTGGTTGCTTGCCATTTCAACACTCCCCCCTGCTCTCATGCTCACTTCTCTGTCCTGGGATTGCTGCAGTGTTCCAGTGAACATCAACGCAAGCTCGAGGAACAGCATCTCATTTACCGATTAGGCACACTACAGCCTGCCGGACTGAACATTGAGTTCAATAATTTCAGAGTATGACGGGCTCCAATTTACTTTTATTTTCAATTATTTTTTTCTTTTTCCTTTTTAAAATTTTTTTTTGTGTTTATTTTATTTTATTTCATCTTAGTTTGTTCAGTTTGCTTACCCACTGTTTTTTTCATGTTTGTACTTGCGGCTGTTCAATTTGCAGTCCGTTAACACCCTGTCTGTACTAATGCTTTGTCTTTCAACACACCATTAACATATTGTTTGCCTTTGCTCCATGACCATCTGGTCAGCTATTCTGTGACCTTGTCCTATCTACACCTTCTCCTTTGTTATCTCTTGCCCCACCCCTGCTTTACTTGCTTAAAACCTTTCACATTTCTAATATCTGCTAGTTCTGAAGTGTCACTGACTGAAGTGTTAACTCTGCTACTCTCTCCACAGATGCTGCCAGACCTGCTGAGTATTTCTAGCATTTCTTGTTTTTATTTCAGATTTCCAGCATCCGCCGTATTTTGCTTTTATCATATTGATACTTTTAGTGATTTGTATATCTGTAACACCAGATCCCTTTGTGCCTCAAACACATTTAAACATCTTATCCAAGGAGTATGTGGCCTCCTTATTCTGTCTACCAAAATGCACCATCTCATACTTCTCTATATTGAAGTTCATTTGCCAATGAAACACCCATTCTGAAAGTTTATTAATATCTTCCTGTATTTTGTCATGTTCTATCTCTATATTAACTGCGCCTCCCAATTTGGTGTCATCTACAACTTCATAAATTATACTTCAGATTCCCAAGTCCAAATCATTAATGTAAATTCTGAACAACAGTGGCCCCAGCACAGATCACTGTGGAACACCACTTCCAACATTGTGACAGTCTGATTATCTATTCTTAACCCTTGCTCTGTTTTGGAACCAGCTTGCTATTCATTTTGCTAACTGACTCCTGACTGCACTTGCTTTGGGCCTTAGTCATGAGGCTACTATCCAATACTTATCAAAGGCTTTTGAAAATCCAAATATATTACACTATATTCCCTCCCCTCTCTTTCTCTCCACCTCTTCCTGTTTCTCCTTCCTTTTCTCATTCTCACTTCCTCTCCTGAGTCGAGATGGTGTCTCTTGATACCAATGAGGGATCAAAGGCAGGCTCTGATATGTGAAACTCGGTTATCCAACAGCCCCTGTCCGGGAACTAACACCACTTGGTGGTGACATGGCAGTTTGGGATTAGCACAGTACCTCAATAATGGATGGTGAGCCTCGTTGGGATTGAATGAGCAGCAGCCAATCGAGCATGGACCACAGGTAGGTAGTGATGGTGCCTCATGGATGTGAGATTAAAAGTCCCTGGGTTTATAAAGTGACCTTGCAATTGAATTGAAAGAATGTACATCCGTACTCCAATGGAGTGACTCCTAATGTGATAGTTGGATAAAGCAGCAAGATTCTGCAGCAGTGAGCAGGCCAGATTTGTTGCGGTTTCATCCAATTCTCTTCTCCAGCTCTTGCTGCTGCTTTGTTAGTAGCTCTGAAGTGTGTCGGCACATCACCAACTCCTGTGATTCTCTGCACAGGAGGTGGCCGAGTCCTTGCTCTGGAGAAAGTTCCCTACAACACAGATACTGACCACTCATCCGTCAGGACACCCACACCTAGGTCAGAATGCTTTTCTTCCCTTCACAGGAAGGGGACCATCTGTTGAAGCCTGCTTCCTATCTACTTCTCACTCAGTTTGGTTCTGATGTGTGTATCTTTACTGCTTCATTTACTAAGAAAGACTCATCATCATTCTGCATTGCTAGTACGCACAGTTCCATCCTCAGACCCTATCTCCTGCCCTCACTACCTCCTCTCCCTTCTGATAGCCCTATTCTCAGAGAAGGAAATCAGAGCAGTTTGAAAGGAGAACAGTGGCAGTTCAGCAACTGAAAGAAACCCAGAGAAAAAATCTCACAGAGGCGTCACAACCCCGAGGAAGGAGCAAAGGAATCCAAGGAAATTAAGATCAGTATTTAATTTACTACATACAATCTATTTTAGCTAGAAACTACGCATAAATAGCTAAATAATTCTTCAGCATTATTAATTACTAATTTATTTAAAATCGAGCTAAAATCCATCTACTAAATATAATCTGGACTTGTGTTTCTTACGACTAATAAATAAATAAATAAACGTTAGATGTGGCAGCTCAGGCTACGTGTCGGAGCTGTAGTATGTGGGAATTTGCAGCCAGTCAACCTGTTCCAGACCATACCTACAGGAAAAGTCTCTGCCTTAATGTAGGGTGCCAGTTAAAGACACTTCGACATATAAAGGTCAACATCAGAAGGAATCTCTGGTTAATTTTCTGTGGTTTAAAGTCCAGGTGCAGGGAAGGGGAGAGTGTATCAGTGAGTAGGGTAGGAGGAAGTGAGGGGAGGCAGAGAAGGACATCCTGCAGACACTGGTCCTGGCCAACAGGTACAATGTATTTGACATCTGTAAGGATCAGGATACAGGCTGCTGGGTGGACAGCCAGAATGATAACCAGGGCACTGTGGAGTAGAGGGCTGTCCAGAGAGGGGAAGAGCAGAATAGAAAGGTTTTAGTCACAGGAGATTTGATAATTAGGGGGATAAGTAACATTAAGTCACTGGAGAGGAACTTGGAAAGTGAAGGGAAGAAGCAGTTGTCATTGTCCATGTTGGACCAATAACAGAGAAAAAAAGGAGGGGCAAATGGATTTTTTAGTGCGTTCAGGACTCCTTTCTTACTCAGTATGCAAAATGCCCAACAAGAGGAATCACTACTGGTTTTAGTAACATGAAATGAACCATAGCAGGCAAGAGAAGTATAGGGGAACATTTAGGCAACTGCGATCATAACTTAATATGGTTTAAAATGATGCTTGAGAAAGACATAAATAAAACAAAGACCAAAGTAATAGATTGGGGAGCAAAAAGCTAACTTTGAGTGGATGAGAATGGAATTAGGGAAGGTAAACTGGGGAAAAAATTGATGAAGAGATAGACCAGTAGTGGGAAACCTTAAAATAGCAATCAGGAGAGTTCAGGAGAAAAGCATTCATCTAAAAAGCGAGAGATAAGGGTAAAATTGAAACTGAAGAAAAAGGCATGTACATGGACAATAAAGGAGAGAATGACAAGAGGGAATATGAAGAAGTATGAAAGAGGTAAAAAAAAAATTAGGATAGCAAAAAAGAACTATGAAGTTAATTTTTTGAGGAATGTAAAAAGAAATAAAGTATTTTACAGATATATAAATAACAAAAGAGAAATCAGGATAGGGAGAGGAACACTAGTTATTGAGTTAACAACAGTGAAATGGCAGAAATATTGAAGAGTTACTTTGTCTCAGTATTTACCAGAGAAACTGATAAGGTGGGGATGACGAAGAGGAGATCAAAAGTCTATTTAAGATAGAAAGCGGGGGAGATAATTGATAAACTAATCTAAGTTAGTCCTGGTCCAGATTGATTGCATTTGCTCATCTTAAAAGACATTAGGGAAGAGTTAACAGAGGGAGGAACAGAGGAATCCAAGGAAATTGAAAGCTAGTCTCAGTAACAGTGCCATAGCAATATCATCAATTGTCATAAAAACCCATCTACCTTTAGAGAAGGAAATCCGCCATCCTTACCCGGTCTGGCCTACATGTGACTCCAGACGCACAGCAATGTGGTTGACTCTTAATTGCCCTCTGAAATGGCCTAGCAAGCCACCCAGTTCCAGGGCAATTAAGGATGGGCACCAAATGCTGGCCTTACCAGAGACACCCACATCCCATGAAAACAATAAAAAGAATGTTGTCACTGACTTTCTTTAAAATCCTGGGATAGAAATCATCTGATTCTGTGGATTTGTCACTCTTTAATGTCATTGTTTAGTCATAACTGTTATTTTGCTTGTGTTAATTTTGATGAGTCCCTGTCCCTGATTCACTATTATTTTCCTTGGGATTTCCAGCATGATTACCTCTTCCTCTACTGTTAAAAACTCTACTAATTCAACATATCTGCCATGGCATTATTTTCATTGACAATATTACTGTTATCAGTTTTCAAGTGGCCCTGTTACCCCTGACCACTCTCTTGTTCTTAATAAAATTATAAAAATGTTGTGTGTTAAATTTGATCGGGGCAGGTGTGGACCATACAGTCTCTTGAGCCTGCTCTGAAATTCAATACAATCATGGCTGATCTTCTGCCTCAACACTTTTCCCACCTGCTCCCCACATCCCCTGATTCCCTGAGACACCAAAAACCTGTCTATCTCAGCCTAAATGTATTCAATGATGGAGCATCCACAACAACTTGTCATAGACAATTCCAAAGATTCATAACCCTTGGAGTGAAATTTCTCCTCATCTCAGCCCTAAATATCAACCCCTTCTCCTGAGATTGTGCCCCCGTGTTTTAGATTCCACAGCCAGGGTTAACAACCTCTCAGTGTCTGCTAAATCAAGCCCCTTCAGAATATTGTACGTTTCAATGAGATCACCCCATTCTTCTAAATTCTAGAGAGGATAGACCCAATTTACTCAGCCTCTCGTGATAGGACAACCCTCTCATACCAAGAACCAATCTAATGAATCTTCACTATACCACCTCCAATGCAAGTATGTCCTTACTTAAATATGTAGACCAAAATTGCACACAGTACTCCAGGTGTGGTCTCACCAAAGCTCTGTACAATTGTAGTAAGACTTCCTTATTCTTTTACTCCAATTCCCTTGCAATAAAGGCCAACATGTCATTTACCTTCCTAATTGCTTGCTCTCAGTCTTTGTCTAAGTCATTAATAGGGATTGTAAATAGCTGAGGCACCAGCACTGATCCATGCAGCACACCACTGCTTCCAGGCTGCCAACTTGAAAATACCTGTTTATCCCTACTCTCTGCTTCCTGTCCATTAACCAAACTACTATTCATGCGAATACATTACCTCAACTCCATCTGTCCTTATCTTGTGTATTAGTCTTTTGTGTGAGATCTTATCGAATGCCTTTTGGAAATCTACTACTTAAATGTGGAGAAATTGGGAAGTGTTGATGTCCAAAGGGACTTGGGTGTCCTTGTTTATGAGTCACTAAAAGCTATTATGCAGGCGCAGCAAGCAATTAAGAAGGCAAATGGTTTGCTGGCCTTCATCACAAGGGGATTTGAGTACAGGAGTGAAGATGTCTTGCTGCAATTGTATAGAGCCTTGGTGAGACCACATCTGGAATATTGTGTACAGTTTTGGTCTCCTTATCTAAGGAAGGATATACTTGCCATAGGGGGAGTGCAATGATGGCTCACCAGACTAATCCCTAGGATGGTGGGATTGTCTTATGAGGAGAGATTGCAGAAACCGGGCCTGTATTCTCTAGAGTTTCGAAGAATGAGAGGTGATCTCATTGAAAATTACAAAATTCTTCCAGGGCTTAACAGGGTGGATGTAGAGTAGATGTTTCCACTGGCTGGTGAATCTAGAAGCAGTGGACATAGTCTCAGAATGAGAGGCAGGCTGAGATGAGGAGGAATGCACTCAGAGGGTGGCAAATCTTTGAAATTCTCTACCCCAGAGGGCTGTGTAAGCTCAATCATTGAGCATGTTCAAGACAGAAATCAATAGACATCAAAGGATATGGGGATAGTGCAGGAAAGTGGAGTTGAGGTAGATGATCAGCCATGATCTAATTGAATGGTGCAGCAGGCTCGACGGGCTGAATGGCCCACTCCTGCTCCTATGTTCCAACTGGTTCTCTACCCTACCAGTTACATCCTCAAGAACTGTAATAAATTTGTCAAACATGATTTCCCTTTCATAAAAACATGTTGACTTTGACTGATCATACTGTGATTTTCTAAGTGCACGGTTAAGACTTTTATCATAATAGCATTTTCCTGCCGTCTGATGCCAGGCTAACTGGGCTACAGTTCTCGGTTTTCTCTCTCCCTCCTTTCTTGAATAGCACTGTTACATTTGCTAACTTCCAGTCCACTGGCACCATTCTAGAATCTAGGGAAGTTGGAAAATAATAACCAGTGTATCCACCATGACTGTAGCTCCCTCTATTAGAACCCTAGGATGTAAGCCATCGGGAATTTTCGTCCCTTAAATTTCTCGAATACTTTTTCTCTGCTGATATTAATTACCTTAAATTCCTCACTCTTAGTTACTCTCTATTTCTGGTATGTAATTCATGTCTTTGAGTGTGAAGACAGACACAAAATATTTGTTCAATGCCTCTGCCATTTCCTCATTCCCCATGCTAATTTCCCCTGTCTCTGCCTCTAAGGGACCAATGTTTACTTTAGCTACTCCCCTTTTTATATACCTGTAAAAGCTCTTCTAATCTGTTTATATATTCCTGTCAAGTTGCTTTTCACACTCCCCTTTAGTTGCTTTTACTCTTTTGTCACCCTTAGAGTTCTTTGTCTGTTTCCCAGTTGCCAGGAGTCTTCTCAATGTTGCTGGTTCCAACATGGATCACAACAACTGGATCCTCCCCCTCCCTCTCCAATTTCCTTTCAAGCCAGTTCGCAATGTCCCCCACCCTGGCACCAGACAGGCAAAAAAACCATCTGGGACTCTCAATCCAGCTTACAAAGGATGCTACCTTCCCCCTAATTATTGAATCCCCTACAACTACTGCAATATGCTTCCCTTCCTGCTGCTGCCCTGCTTTGGACAGCCTCCTGCTCCAAGTTGCCGTGGTCCGTGTTCTGACTGTCCTTCTGACGGTCCTCACAAGTAGCAAATACATTGTACCTGTTGAACAGGATCAGTTTCTATGGATCTCATTCTCTCTCTGTACATTAACAGTCACACCAACCCTGTTCTGAACCTGCATCTCTCTATAGGGTATGACCCAAGTCTGGAAAAAACTGTCAAGACATCGCTCCCCCTCTATTATGTGTTGGAGTGTCTCCAATTCACATTCCAGATCAATAAGTGAGCAGCAGAGAACACAAGAAGTAGGAGCAGGAGTAGACCATATGGCCCATCGAGCCTGCTCCACCATTCAATACCATCATGGCTAATCTTGGGATTCAATTCCACTTTCCCACGTGTTCACCATATCCTTTAATTCCCTGAGAGACCAAAAATCTATCTATCTCAGCCTTAAATGTATTCAATGATGGAGCATCCAAAACCCTCTGGGGTAGAGAATTCCAAAGATTTACAACCCTTTGAGTGAAGTAATTTCTCCTCATCTCAGTCCTAAATGAGATTGGCCCCTTATCCTGAGACTGTGCCCATGTTTTACATTCCCCAACCAGTGGAAACAATCTCTCAGTGTTTACCCTATCAAGCCCCTTCAGAATCTTATATGTTTCAATGAGATCACCCCTCATTCTTCTAAACTCCAGAGAATATAGGCCCAATTTACTCAGCCTCTCATCACAGGACAACCCCCTCATCCCAGGGACCAATCTAGTGAACCTTCGCTGCACTGCCTCCTGTGCAAGTATATCCTTTCTCAAATGTGGAGACCAAAACTGCACATAGTATTTCAGATGTAGTCTCACCAAAACCCTGTTTTAATTGTAGCAAGGCTTCCTTATTCCTGTACTTCAATCCGCTTGCAATAAAGGCCAACATGTCATTTGCCTTCCTAATTGCTTGCTGTACCTGCATGTTAACTTTCAGTGTTCCTTGTACAAGCACAGCCAAATCTCTTTGAACATTGACACTTAGAAGTTACACACCTTTTAAAATATTCTGCTTTTCTATTCTTCCGACCAAAGTGCATAACTTCACATTTCCCTATATTCTTTTCCTTCTGCCACCTTGTTGCCCACTCACTTAACCTGTCTAATATCTCTTTGCAGCCTCTCTGTGTCCTCCCCACAGCTTACCATTGTATCATCAGCGAACTTAGATACCTTAGGCACCTTATCGAATGCCTTTTGGAAATCCAGATATACTACATCTACTGGTTTCCCTTTATCTACCCTACCAGTTACATCCTCAAAAAACTCTAATAAATTTGTCAAACAGGATTTCCCTTTAGTAAAACCATGTTGACTTGTTTTACTCATACTGTGCTTTCCCAAGTGCATTGTTAAGACTTCCTTAATAATAGATTCCAGCATTTTCCCAATGGCTGATGTTTGGCTAACTGGCCTGTACTTCCCTGTTTTCTCTCTCCCTCCTTTCCCGAAAAGTGCCGTAGCATTTGCCAACTTCCAATCTGATGGGACTGTAGTCAAATCTAAGGAATTTTGGAAAATCATAGCTAGCTCATCCACTATCTCTGTAGCTATCTCTTTTGGAACCCTAGGGTGTAGGCCATCAGGTCCCGGGGATTTGTCAGATTTTAGTTCTTTCAGTGTCTCCAATACTTTTTCTCGACTGATATCCATTTCCTTAATTTCCTCACTCTTTTTAGCCCTTAGGTTACTTCTGGTGTGAAATTTGTGTCTTCTACTGTGAAGACAGACACAAAATATTTGTTCAATGCCTCTGCCAATTTCCTCATTCCCCATGATGGTTTCTCCTGTCTCTTCTTCTAAGGGACCAATGTTTACTTTAGCTACTTGCTTCCTTTCGATATACCTACAAAAGCTCTTATAATCTGCTTTTATATTATTGGTTAGTTTACTCTCATTCTATTGTTTCGAGATTTGAGGTGGAAACATCTCCTGCAGGTGTGTTCACTCGGGACAGTCTCACTGTCCACAAACTCCCACATTCTGTAGTCCAGCCACACAACCTGATCTGTCATACTGTAGACTAAATTATTTATATCTAGTTTTTAGTTTGTTGTACTTTTTTCTTATTCTACATACTAACTTACACGAACCACTGAAACACTGGAAAAAGTTTTAAATGCCTCTACTTATTAGACTTCAAACTTAACAGAAATAAACCTGTTCCTGATCTTAAAAAACAGCACTCATCAGCTACTCACCAATCAGCTCCGTCCCTTGTGCTGACATCACTAAGTTTTTTCTGTGATGCTCGCACTCCCTGCCCTCCGGGCTCTCCAATTGGAAAAGGGTGAGAAATAATGGGAGAAGCAGAGACAGAGTGAGTGATAGAGGACAAGAGAGAGTGAGAGAAGGATAGGCTGGTAGACGGGAAGAGAGAGAAAAGAGACGGGGAGAGGGGGAGAAGGAAAGAGGGAAGGAGGAGAGGTTGCGGGGGAGAGGATGGGTGTGAGGGTGAGGGAGGGAAGAGGGAGAAGGAGAGGGGTGAGAAGGGGAGGGGAGGGAAAATGAGGAGTGGGGTGCAAGAAGGGGAGGGAGAGAGAGGGGGGAAATAGTGGGAGAGGAAGGAGGCTGGGAGGAGGAGGAGCAGCACAGGTGGGGAGAAGAAAAGGGAGTGAGAGGGAAAAGGAGCGAGAGATAGAGGATCAGGTGGGAGAGGGAGAAAGGGTGAGAGAGATGTGGAAGCAAGGGAGAAGCAGAAAGGGAGAGGGTGAGAGAGGGGGCAAGAGAGAAAGAGAAGGGGATGGAGAGAGGGAGAGGGCAAGAGAGAAGAAGGGGAGGGAGCAGGATAGAGGGAGAGGCAGGCCAGAAGAGAGAGGGAGACCTTGTGAGAGCGAGTGATAGAATGTGAGGTATGTGAAAGCATGAGAGAGTAAGTGAGTGAACCAGTGAGTGAGAGAGTGCGAGCGAGAATGTGAGCAATAGAGCATGAGAGATACACAGGGGGAGCAAGAGAGGGAGTGTATGAGAGACAGTGAGAGAGAAAAACAAATGCTGCAATAGCTGGATGCATAGCACCTGTTTTTTGGGCACTGTGGGTGGCCTCAGAGATCCAGAATGGTGTATGTGGCGCACACATACACTTCAGGTGCAAGTCGCACCATACACAAAATTGGTGAATATGCGTACTACAGCAGGAAGGAACCTGCCCAGCAACGTTATTTAAAGGGATCAACAACTACTTCCATGTCAGTTGCTGATTGGTTTCTACGGGCTGTTGCTGTGATTGTACAAGTGTTTGGGAGTTTGTCGAGTTGTTTAAGGTTGCTATAATCTGCAGGCAGCAGTGTGGCAAGTGCTGAAGGACTTGGTTCCGACTTCAAGGATTCTGCACAAACCACATGCTCCCAGACATGGGTTCAGTTGTATGCATTTCCCTTGGACTACAGCATGATGATGAGAATAAGCAGAGGCAACACAGAGTAGGACAAGTTGCTGGAAGAGAGAGGAGGACAAGGGGAAGAAGGGTTTTCAGCAAGAAACCATATCCACCAGGGTGTTCAGGGAGCAATTCTCCGACCTCAACTTCAGCAAGGAAAAATGTGTGAGGTATCTGCACTTCACTAAGGATATCCTCACTGACATTTGCCAACTGCTGCAGCTACAATTTCAACCTCAGAGCAGGGTGAGGATCAGCACAGTAGCTGTGAATGTGACTGTGGTGATGAACTTTTATGCATCTGGCTCCTTCCAGGCTGGAGCTGAAAGCATTTGCAACATCTTGCAGTTTAATATTAACTGTTGTGTAAGGGAGGGTCACTGATGCTTTCTATTCAGTGGGAGCTAGCTACACTTTATTCTCTCTTGCCAGAGAGGAGCAGGTATAGTGATCACATGGTTTCAGTAGGATTGCAGGCTTCCCCATGGTGCTGGGTGCCACTGACTGCAGAAACATCACTTTGTGGGTCAACTCTTCCCTATTCTGGAACCGAAAGGGATTCCACTCTCTCATTGTCCAGCTGGTGTGTGACCATAGTCAGCGTATCCTGCAGGTTACTGCCCAGTACCTTGCTTCCTGGACCTGTCTGGAGGAGCTCTGCAGTCATCAGCAGAGCAGGTGTCAAGATCCATGGTGGTCTGGTGCAGGCTGCACAACCTGACCATCATGAGAGGACCACCCTCGGCACCAGCTATACAGTTAGAAGCTCAGGAGGAGGAAGAGGAGGAGGTGGAGGAGGCAAACTAGATAGGACTTGTCTGGCTGGATTGTCCGTGAACAACTCATCCAACTGCAATATCAGGAAATGCAACCTCAATTCCCCATTCACCAACATGCCCACACCCTGAATATTGATGGCAAATTACATTTAGGAAGAACAGGAAGCTAGGAAAAGGTGGCAGGGTAGCTCTGTAAATAAATGATGGTATTAGCACAATAGAGAGGATGACCTAAGATCAGGAAAACAGGATGTAGAAGCAGCTTGGGTAGAGATGAGAAATAATAAAGGCCAGAAGTCACTCATGGGAGTGGTATACGGGCCCCCTAACAGTAACCACATGGTAGGCCGGAGTATAAAGGAAGAAATAATGAGAGTTTGTCTTAAAGGTACGGCGATAATCATGGGGGATTTTAATCTACATATAGACTGGAAAAATCAGATGGACAAAGGTAGCCAAGATGAGGAGTTCATAGAATGTTTTCGGGATAGTTTCTTAGAACAGCATGTTCTGGAGCCAACCAGAGAGCAGGCTACACTAGACCTGGTATTGTGCAATGAGATAGGATTAATTAATGATCTCATAGTGAAGGCACCCTTTAGGCAGCAGTGATCATAATATGACTGAATTTTACATTCAGGTTAAGGAAGAGAAGAATGGGTCCAAGACTAATATTTTAAACTTAAATAAGGGTAATTATGAGGGCATGAAAGCAGAGCTAGCAAAAGTGAACTGGCAAAGTATGTTAAGGGATAGTCAATAGAGAAGCAGTGGCAGACATCTAAGGGGATATTTCAGAATACACAGAATAGATACATTCCAACGAGGGGAGGACCCATCATCCGTGGTTAACTGAAAAGGCTGAAGATAGTATCAAACTTAAAGAAAAAGCATATAATGATGCAAAGATGGATGGCAGACTAGAAGATTGGACAGGATATAAAAAATAGCAAAAAATGACTAAAAGATTGATAAGAAGGTAAAAATTAGAGTGCGAGAGAAAGCTAGCTAGAAATATAAAAACAGTAAGAATTTCTATGGATATTTTAAAAAAGAGTTAACAAAGCGAGCATTAGTCCTATGGAAAGTGGGTATGGGGAATGAATAAGGGAAAATAAGGACATGGTAAATGAACTGAACAGGTTTTTTGCATCTTTCTTCACTATTGATGATACAAGTACCATCCCAGTATTAGCTGTAATTCAGGAAATGGAAGGGAAGGAGGAACTCAAGAAAATTACAATCACCAGGGAAGCGATACTGAACAAATTGCTGGAGCTGCGGGCTGACAAGTCCCCAGGTCCTGATGGACTTCATCCTAGGGTGTTAAAAGAAGTGGCTAGTGAGATAGTTGATGCGTTAGTTTTAATTTTCCAAAATTCCCTAGATTTGGGGAAGGTTCCGTTAGATTGGAAAATAGAGAATGTAACTCCTTTATTCAAAAAGGGAGGGAGAGAGAAAGGAGGAAACTACAGGCTAGTTAGCTTAACATCTGTCTTAGGGAAAATGTTAGAAGCTATTATTAAAGATGTTATAGCAGGGCATTTAGAAAAATTCAAGGTAATCAGGCAGAGTCAACATGGTTTTGTGAAAGGGAAATCATGTTTAACCAATTTATTGGAATTCTTTGAAGTATTAACATGTGCTGTGGATAAAGGGGAACCAGTTGATGTACTCTACTTAGATTTCCAGAAGGCATTTGATAAGGTGCCCCATCAAAGGTTATTGCAGAAAATAAAAGCTCACGGTGCAGGGGGTAACATATTGGCAGGGATGGAAGATTGGCTAGCTAACAGGAAATAGAGAGTAGGCATAAATGGGTCATTTTCTGGTTGGCAAGATGTAATGAGTGGTGTGCCACAGAGATCACTGCTGGGGCCTCAACTTTTTACAATTTATGTAAATGTCTTAGATGAAAGGACTGAAGGTATGGTTGCTAAATTTGCTGATGACAGAAAGATAGGTAGGAAAGTAAGTTGTGAAGAGGACATAAGGAGGCTACAAAGGATATAGATCGGTTAAGTGAGTGGGCAAAGATCTGGCAAATGGAGTATAATGTGGGAAAATGTGAAATCGTCCATTTTGGCAGGGAGAATAAAAAAGCATATTAACTAAATGGTGAGAGATTGCGGAGTTCTGAGATGCAGAGGGATCTGGGTGTCCTAGTGCATGAATCGCAAAAGTATGCAGGTCAGCAAGTAATAGGAAAGCTAATAGAATTTTGTTTATTGCGAGAGGAGTTGAGAGGAGTTGAGAGGAATTTTGTTTATTGCGAGAGGTTGTGCTTCAGTTATACAGGGCATTGGTGAGACCACATCTGGAATACTGTGTACGATACTGGTCTCCTTATTTAAGGAAAGACGTAAATGCATTGGAAGCAGTTCAGAGAAGGTTTACTAGACTAATACCTGGAATGGGCAGATTGTTTTATGAGGAAAGATTAGACAGAATAGGAACATATCCACTTGAGTTTGGAAGAGTAAGAGGTGACTTGATTGAAACATATAAGATCCTGAGGGGTCTTGACAGGGTGGATGTGGAAAGGATGTTTCCTTTTATGAGAGAATCTAGAACTAGGGTCACTGTTTAAAAATAAGGGGTCACCCATTTAAGACAGAGATGAGAAGAAACATTTTCTCTCAGAGGGTCTTGAGTCTCTGGAATTCTCTTCCTCAAAAGGCAGTGGAAGCAGAGTCTTTGAATATTTTTAAGGTAGAGGTAGATAGATTCTTGATAAGAAAGGGGGTGAAAGGTTATTGGGGGTAGGCGGGAATGTGGAGTTGAGGTTACAATCAGATCAACTATGATCTTATTGAATGGCAGAGCAAGCTCCAGGGGCCAAGTGGGCTACTCCTGCTCCTAGTTTGTATGTTACCTTCCCCTTATTACTGACCATCACACGTCCTCTTGACCAAAATGCTGAATTAACAGTCAACACTCCAAACCAACTTTATTAATTAAAGCATGCCACATTGCATACAAGCATCAACTAATCACCCTTTCCCTTCGTGCTTGTCTTCTGTGTGCCTTTGCCTGTCCTCGTGCTCCTAAGCAGTGCACCCGTGGCTGCAGCATGACCGTTGGAAGTTGTTGACTTTCAGTGGGGGAGACTGTAGATGGCCTTGGAGGATAACTTTGAGCAGCTTTAGGCCTTAAAGGCCTGGCTTTGGCCTGCATCATCTCAACATGGATTACAGCAGTTTGGGCTGGCTGGCTGACAGGCAACAGCAAGGGCAATGAGTGTGGAAATGGTGGAAGGCTGAATGCTATCATTGAGAGAGAGGACAGCAGGTTCCTGCTCCATGGAGCCTGCTGCCATTCCCCAAGGGAGATGCCTCAGCAATCCTAGCAATGTACTGGAAGACAGATTGCTGGACTACTGTGAGAGTTTGCAAGCCCCTTTGAACCCTTGGATCCACAGCCATGATGGCAGGAGTCTGAGCATGTGTGATAACAAGCTGTGCATGACTGGTAACAAGCTGAGGTTGCATGATTTCAGTCTGATCTTCCTCAGCAGCACAGAAACAATGGCTGGCTTCTGCTTGTGTTACAATGGAAGCTGAGATGTCAGCCATCAGGCACTGTATCACGGCTGGTTCCACAAGCGTACAAATGGAGTTGACCGCCACTTCCAATCTGGAGAAGATGAGCTCCAAGCTCTGCACAAAGCCCTGTGCCAGTTGGTGTTGGACTCCTCCATACTTCTTGATATTGACCATGGGCTTTCTAGCAGCCTCCCCAATGCACCAAGCATTTCATTGTATATACCCATCAGACTCTTTCTGTACATCACCCCACTGAAGTGCTCATATGAGCCCTCTGCAGCAGAACTCATGCGACACATTGCCCTCTGGGGAGCTGGCTCCTGCGCTACTCCTGGCCCCTGCTCCGGCCACAGGCCACTCGTGCCCAGTGTCTTAACACATGCATTACCTGCCTCTAAGCTATCTTCTAAAGTACATGCAGTATCAGTATCTGAGCGAGTAGTTGAGAGTCTGAGATCGAGTGATGGTGTCTCTTCATCATCACTGTCTTCCTGCGTTCCACCACTGCCTGGCCAGGTTGCAATTCTTGGATATCTGGAAGGAGAAAGGTGCAAGGGTAGGGCTGTGGTGAAAGGGGGTGGGGGTAGGAAAAGCAAGAGGTGCATGCTTACACTATATACAACTTTTAAACAGAAAAAACTGGGAGAAGAGACAAGTAGACTGTGGAGGAGGAAGATTAGGTACAAGGATAAGGATTTTTCATTTCATGGCCTCAGCAATGTCCATACCAATGATGGTTATCACCGTCTCCTCCATGGGAGTAAGGACATGAAGCCTGCACCTTTCCCCACCATGCCACCAGTTAGCACCCATCCCAGGTTGTGTGCAACCTTGTCCTGCAAGAGAGAGGGAAGTGTATCAGTGAGTGTGGTACAATCTGGGTGATGTGGCTGTCATGGTTGAAAAGCTGGCAGTATGTGCAAGCTGAGAGATGTGGGTATGAGGCTTGCAGCAGTAAGTGTGGAAGGTGAGGTGAAGTTATGAATCTTAGCTATAAATCCTGATTGATGGAGATTGTTGATAGGTGAGTGATGGGGATATGGCACATTGAGCGGTGTGTGAGGCTTGGGTGGATTTGGTAGGATATGGTAGATGTAGATATATTCACTGACCAGTTGTGTGAGGTCATTGATTTTTTTGCAGAACTGCATCCAGCTCTCGGGGCTAGACTGAGAGCACTGACTGACACAGCTACCTGGTCCCGCTGCCTTCACAAAGTTAGTCTGGAGGGCCTCCTGGTCCACTGTGGATAGATCACATCTCCTTTCCATCTCTGCAACCAAAGCCTTCAGCAGCTTGGAACGCACTGTCTGCCATGCTGTGCCAGTCTTCTGTTTTTCCTGGGTCACAATCAGTTATAGAATGACCTCCAGCACCTGATTTAGCCAGAACGCAGTCTCCTCTTTAAGAGGTATGGGCTAGCTTTAACTGGTGCTAGCCAACTTCTCACAATTTTGGGCTCCACTGCTGAGGGATGCAGCCATTCAACAGCACAATGAGTGCTGGCTCCAAGCTGCAATCATGTTAGTTATCAGGCAGCAGAACGTTTGCGTTCTGCCTGCATTGGAAGCAACAGGCGTGGGCAAATTCTGTATCATGATCCACATGCCTGCTTTTGGGCATGATCAAACACTCTCCAGAGTGAGAGGCATCATGTGCGAGAGACAGAGTGTGACAGAGACAGTATAAAAGAGAGCAAGCATGAGATAATGAGCTTGAATGTGCGGCAGAGTTCAAAAGTGAGTGATAGAGGATCTGAGAGTGAGACAGAGCAAGCAAGTTACAGTGAGAGTGATAAACCACGAGAGAAACAGAGAGGGAGTGAGAAGTGTGTATGTGAAAGAGTGTGAGACAGAGTCTGAGGGAAACAGAGAAGGAATGAGTGAGTGTGTGAGAGAGATTGCAACAACGAGAGACATGAAAGGAGCAAGCGAGTATGTGAGAGACAGTGATTCTCTGGGAAGCTAGGGAGGAGATTGCAGAGCCTTTGTCCTTGATCTTTATGTCGTCATTGTCGACAGGAATAGTGCCGGAAGACTGGAGGATAGCAAATGTTGTCCCCTTGTTCTAGAAGGGGAGTAGAGACAGCCCTGGTAATTATAGACCTGTGAGCCTTACTTCGGTTGTGGGTAAAATGTTGGAAAAGGTTATAAGAGACAGGATTTATAATCATCTTGAAAAGAATAAGTTCATTAGAGATAATCAGCACGGTTTTGTGACGGGTAGGTCGTGCCTCACAAACCTTATTGAGTTTTTCGAGAAGGTGACCAAACAGGTGGATGTGGGTAAAGCAGTGGATGTGGTGTATATGGATTTCAGTAAGGCGTTTGATAAGGTTCCCCATGGTAGGCTATTGCAGAAAATATGGAAGTATGGGGTTGAAGGTGATTTAGAGCTTTGGATCAGAAATTGGCTAGCTGAAAGAAGACAGAGGGTGGTGGTTGATGGCAAATGTTCATCCTGGAGTTTAGTTACTAGTGGTGTACCGCAAGGATCTGTTTTGGGGCCACTGCTGTTTGTCATTTTTATAAATGACCTGGAAGGGGGTGTAGAAGGGTGGGTTAGTAAATTTGCGGATGACACTAAGGTCGGTGGAGTTGTGGATAGTGCCGAAGGATGTTGCAGGGTTCAGAGGGACATAGGTAGGCTGCAGAGCTGGGCTGAGAGATGGCAAATGGAGTTTAATGCGGAAAAGTGTGAGGTGATTCACTTTGGAAGGAGTAACAGGAATGCAGAGTACTGGGCTAATGGGAAGATTCTTGGTAGTGTAGATGAACAGAGAGATCTTGGTGTCCAAGTGCATAAATCCCTGAAGGTTGCTACCCAGGTTAATAGGGCTGTTAAGAAGGCATATGGTGTGTTAGCTTTTATTAGTAGGGGGATCGAGTTTCGGAGCCACGAGGTCATGCTGCAGCTGTACAAAACTCTGGTGAGGCCGCACCTGGAGTATTGCGTGCAGTTCTGGTCACCGCATTATAGGAAGGATGTGGAAGCTATGGAAAGGGTGCAGAGGAGATTTACTAGGATGTTGCCTGGTATGGAGGGAAGGTCTTACGAGGAAAGGCTGAGGGACTTGAGGTTGTTTTCGTTGGAGAGAAGGAGGAGAGGTGACTTAATAGAGACGTATAAGATAATCAGAGGGTTAGATAGGGTGGATAGTGAGAGTCTTTTTCCTCGGATGATGATGGCAAACACGAGGGGACATAGCTTTAAGTTGAGGGGTGATAGATGTAGGACAGATGTCAGAGGTAGTTTCTTTACTCAGAGAGTAGTAGGGGCGTGGAACGCCCTGCCTGCAACAGTAGTAGACTCGCCAACTTTAAGGGCATTTAAGTGGTCATTGGATAGACATATGGATGAAAATGGAATAGTGTAGGTCAGATGGTTTCACAGGTCGGCGCAACATCGAGGGCCGAAGGGCCTGTACTGCGCTGTAATGTTCTAAAAAAAGTGAGCAAGAGTATGAGAGTGAATTCTAAGAGAGAGAAACAGAGATAGAGTAAGAGAGTGTGCGCAAGAGTGCGAGAACAGAATAAAGCAAGTGGAACAGGCTGTGAGCAACAGCGAGAGACAGAACAAATGAGAGTATGCAAGAGACACAGAGATGGTGTGTGTGAAGAGACAGTGTGAGTGTGAGAGAGATAGTGTAAGAGAGAGAGAGACAATGAGAGCAAGAGCCAGACAGAAAGAATGAGGGGCTGGAGGAGAATATTAGTCTAGGCTCTGTGACCCATTGTTACCCGGTGGCTCTGCGCTAGGATACAGAATGCCCAGTGTGTGTGGTTGTGAGGATGAGAGTTGCGAACGGGACCGGTTTTCACCGTGATGCCCCCCCACCCAATCCTAATGCTCCAATTACACGCCCCACGAACACACATGGCGATCTGAGCACTACATGAGTTGTGGGGGGTTGGTTCCTGAGCAAGAGCTAACACCTTTGGGAGGGAGGAGGAGTAAAGGTGTGTCAGGTTTGCAGGTGATGGAGAAGGACCTGAGAGATAGGAGCAAGACAGAGGCACATGGACAAGGTTTTATTGCAACATTCAAGGTACTGTACAGTGCTATAAATACATGTAATACTGAAATATTTACACCAGAAATCCCCATCCTACAGCAGCAAGCATCAAACACAAAAAATAAAAACCCTTCTGGCCAAACTAGATCAGAAAAACCAACAGAAAAACACACACAACATACAGCAGAATATGAAGCTGGCTGAAGACAAGCTGAAGATCCAGGCTTCATCAGACACTCGGACAGTGGTCACTCCTTACAATATATACTCACTATATCACTTCCCATCAGCTTGATTCTCAAAAGTGGGGCTGACAGGGGGTGGGGAGGGATTAAAAAGTGTGGAGGAGTCATGTGTCGACATCACTGCCAGTAAGAAAAATAACTAATCTAAACAAGTCACAATAACCTGTCTGAGTACATGGGTTAGGGAGAGGATTACTCCACTATTACTCAGGGTACAGGAAGAATTACTCCTCTGTTACACTGAGTTCAAGAAGAGGATATATCCTCTATCTGGGCTCAGGAGAGGATTAATCCTCTATCACTCTGGATACAGGAGAGGATTACTCATCTATCACTCTGGATACAGGAGAGGATTATTACTCTAGGTACAGGGAGAGAGCTACACTATCACTCTGGGTACAGGAGAGGATTACACTATCAATCTGCGCACAGGGAGAGAATTACACTATCACTCTTGGTACAGGGAGAGAATTACACGATCACTCTGGGTACAGGAGAGGATTACTCATCTATCACTCTGGGTATAGGAGAGGATTATTCCTACATCACTCTGGGTATAGGAGAGGATTATTCCTGCATCACTCTGGGTACAGGGAGAGAATCACACTATCACTCTGGGTACAGGAGAGGATTACACTATCAATCTGCGTACAGGGAGAGAATTACACTCGCACTCTGGGTACAGGGAGAGAATTACACTATCACTCTGGGTACAGGGAGAGAATTACACTAGCACTCTGCGTACAGGGAGAGAATTACACTATCACACTGGGTACAGGGAGAGAATTACACTAGCACTCTGCGTACAGGGAGAGAATTACACCAGCACTCTGGGTACAGGAGAGGATTACACTATCAATCTGCGTACAGGGAGAGAATTACACTATCACTCTGGGTACAGGGAGAGAATTACACGATCACTCTGGGTACAGGGAGAGAATTACACGATCACTTTGGGTACAGGAGAGGATTACTCATCTATCACTCTGGGTATAGGAGAGGATTATTCCTACATCACTCTGGGTACAGGGAGAGAATCACACTATCACTCTGGGTACAGGAGAGGATTATTACTCTGGGTACAGGGAGAGAGCTACACTATCACTCTGGGTACAGGAGAGAATTACACTATCAATCTGCGCACAGGGAGAGAATTACACTATCACTCTGGGTACAGGGAGAGAATTACACGATCACTCTGGGTACAGGAGAGGATTACTCATCTATCACTCTGGGTATAGGGGAGGATTATTCCTACATCATTCTGGGTACAGGGAGAGAATCACACTATCACTCTGGGTACAGGAGAGGATTACACTATCAATCTGTGTACAGGGAGAGAATTACACTCGCACTCTGGGTACAGGGAGAGAATTACACTAGCACTCTGCGTACAGGGAGAGAATTACACTATCACTCTGGGTACAGGGAGAGAATTACACTATCAATCTGCGTACAGGGAGAGAATTACACTATCACTCTGGGTACAGGGAGAGAATAACACTATCACTCTGGGTACAGGAGAGGATTACACTATCAATCTGCGTACAGGGAGAGAATTACAGTATCACTCTGGGTACAGGGAGAGAATTACACTATCACTCTGGGTACAGGGAGAGAATTACACTATCAATCTGCGTACAGGGAGAGAATTACACTAGCACTCTGCGTACAGGGAGAGAATTACACTATCACTCTGGGTACAGGGAGAGAATTACACTAGCACTCTGCGTACAGGGAGAGAATTACACTAGCACTCTGGGTACAGGAGAGAATTACACTATCACTCTGCGTACAGGGAGAGAATTACACTATCACTCTGGGTACAGGAGAGAATTACACTATCAATCTGCGTACAGGGAGAGAATTACACTATCACTCTGCGTACAGGGAGAGAATTACACTATCACTCTGGGTACAGGAGAGAATTACACTATCACTCTGGGTACAGGAGAGAATTACACTATCACTCTGCGTACAGGAGGGAATTACAATAACACTCTGGGTACAGGAGGGAATTACACTAACACTCTGGGTACAGGAGGGAATTACACTAGCACTCTGGGTACAGGAGAGAATTACACTATCACTCTGCGTACAGGGAGAGGATTACACTATCAATCTGCGTACAGGGAGAGAATTACACTAGCACTCTGGGTACAGGAGAGAATTACACTAGCACTCTGGGTACAGGAGAGAATTACACTATCAATCTGCGTACAGGGAGAGAATTACACTATCACTCTGGGTACAGGAAAGAATTACACTATCACTCTGCGTACAGAGAGAGAATTACACTAGCACTCTGGGTACAGGAGAGAATTACACTATCAATCTGCGTACAGGGAGAGAATTACACTATCAATCTGCGTACAGGGAGAGAATTACACTAACACTCTGGGTACAGGAGAGAATTACACTAGCACTCTGGGTACAGGAGGCAATTATACTATCACTCTGGGTATAGGAGAGAAATACACTAGCACTCTGGGTACAGGAGGGAATTACACTAACACGCTGGGTACAGGAGAGAATTACACTAGCACTCTGGGTACAGGAGGGAATTACACTAGCACTCTTGGTACAGGAGGGAATTACACTATCACTCTGGGTACAGGAGAGAATTGCACTGGCACTCTGGGTACAGGGAGAGAATCACACTATCACTCTGGGTACAGGAGAGGATTATTACTCTGGGTACAGGGAGAGAGCTACACTATCACTCTGGGTACAGGAGAGAATTACACTATCAATCTGCGCACAGGGAGAGAATTACACTATCACTCTGGGTACAGGGAGAGAATTACACGATCACTCTGGGTACAGGAGAGGATTACTCATCTATCACTCTGGGTATAGGGGAGGATTATTCCTACATCATTCTGGGTACAGGGAGAGAATCACACTATCACTCTGGGTACAGGAGAGGATTACACTATCAATCTGTGTACAGGGAGAGAATTACACTCGCACTCTGGGTACAGGGAGAGAATTACACTAGCACTCTGCGTACAGGGAGAGAATTACACTATCACTCTGGGTACAGGGAGAGAATTACACTATCAATCTGCGTACAGGGAGAGAATTACACTATCACTCTGGGTACAGGGAGAGAATAACACTATCACTCTGGGTACAGGAGAGGATTACACTATCAATCTGCGTACAGGGAGAGAATTACAGTATCACTCTGGGTACAGGGAGAGAATTACACTATCACTCTGGGTACAGGGAGAGAATTACACTATCAATCTGCGTACAGGGAGAGAATTACACTAGCACTCTGCGTACAGGGAGAGAATTACACTATCACTCTGGGTACAGGGAGAGAATTACACTAGCACTCTGCGTACAGGGAGAGAATTACACTAGCACTCTGGGTACAGGAGAGAATTACACTATCACTCTGCGTACAGGGAGAGAATTACACTATCACTCTGGGTACAGGAGAGAATTACACTATCAATCTGCGTACAGGGAGAGAATTACACTATCACTCTGCGTACAGGGAGAGAATTACACTATCACTCTGGGTACAGGAGAGAATTACACTATCACTCTGGGTACAGGAGAGAATTACACTATCACTCTGCGTACAGGAGGGAATTACAATAACACTCTGGGTACAGGAGGGAATTACACTAACACTCTGGGTACAGGAGGGAATTACACTAGCACTCTGGGTACAGGAGAGAATTACACTATCACTCTGCGTACAGGGAGAGGATTACACTATCAATCTGCGTACAGGGAGAGAATTACACTAGCACTCTGGGTACAGGAGAGAATTACACTAGCACTCTGGGTACAGGAGAGAATTACACTATCAATCTGCGTACAGGGAGAGAATTACACTATCACTCTGGGTACAGGAAAGAATTACACTATCACTCTGCGTACAGAGAGAGAATTACACTAGCACTCTGGGTACAGGAGAGAATTACACTATCAATCTGCGTACAGGGAGAGAATTACACTATCAATCTGCGTACAGGGAGAGAATTACACTAACACTCTGGGTACAGGAGAGAATTACACTAGCACTCTGGGTACAGGAGGCAATTATACTATCACTCTGGGTATAGGAGAGAAATACACTAGCACTCTGGGTACAGGAGGGAATTACACTAACACGCTGGGTACAGGAGAGAATTACACTAGCACTCTGGGTACAGGAGGGAATTACACTAGCACTCTTGGTACAGGAGGGAATTACACTATCACTCTGGGTACAGGAGAGAATTGCACTGGCACTCTGGGTACAGGAGAGAATTACACTAGCACTCTGGGTACAGGAGAGAATTACACTATCAATCTGCGCACAGGGAGAGAATTACACTATCAATCTGCGTACAGGGAGAGAATTACACTAGCACTCTGGGTACAGGGAGAGAATTACACTATCAATCTGGGTACAGGAGAGAATTACACTATCACTCTGCGTACAGGAGGGAATTACACTAGCACTCTGGGTACAGGAGGGAATTACACTAGCACTCTGGGTACAGGAGGGAATTACACTAGCACTCTGGGTACAGGAGAGAATTACACTATCACTCTGCGTACAGGGAGAGAATTACACTAGCACTCTGGGTACAGGAGAGAATTACACTATCACTCTGGGTACAGGGAGAGAATTACACTAGCACTCTGGGTACAGGAGAGAATTACACTATCACTCTGCGTACAGGGAGAGAATTACACTAGCACTCTGGGTACAGGAGAGAATTACACTAGCACTCTGGGTACAGGAGAGAATTACACTATCACTCTGGATACAGGAGAGAATTACACTAGCACTCTGGGTACAGGGAGAGAATTACACTAGCACTCTGGGTACAGGAGAGAATTACACTATCAATCTGCGTACAGGGAGAGAATTACACTATCACTCTGCGTCGAGAGAGAATTACACTAGCACTCTGGGTACAGGAGAGAATTACACTATCAATCTGCGTACAGGGAGAGAATTACACTATCACTCTGGGTACAGGAAAGAATTACACTATCACTCTGCGTACAGAGTGAGAATTACACTAGCACTCTGGGTACAGGAGAGAATTACACTAGCACTCTGCGTACAGGGAGAGAATTACACTAGCACTCTGGGTACAGGGAGAGAATTACACTAGCACTCTGGGTACAGGAGAGAATTACACTATCACTCTGCGTACAGGGAGAGAATTACACTAGCACTCTGGGTACAGGAGGGAATTACACTATCACTCTGGGTACAGGAGAGAATTACACTAGCACTCTGGGTACAGGGAGAGAATTACATTAGCACTCTGGGTACAGGGAGAATTACACTATCAATCTGGGTACAGGAGAGAATTACACTATCACTCTGCGTACAGGAGGGAATTACACTAACAATCTGGGTACAGGAGAGAATTACACTAGCACTCTGGGTACAGGAGGGAATTACACTATCACTCTGGGTACAGGAGAGAAATACACTAGCACTCTGGGTACAGGTGGGAATTACACTAACACTCTGGGTACAGGAGGGAATTACACTATCACTCTGGGTACAGGAGAGAATTACACTATCACTCTGGATACAGGAGAGAATTACACTAGCACTCTGGGTACAGGGAGAGAATTACACTAGCACTCTGGGTACAGGAGAGAATTACACTATCAATCTGCGTACAGGGAGATAATTACACTATCACTCTGCGTCGAGAGAGAATTACACTAGCACTCTGGGTACAGGAGAGAATTACACTATCAATCTGCGTACAGGGAGAGAATTACACTATCACTCTGGGTACAGGAAAGAATTACACTATCACTCTGGGTACAGGAGGGAATTATACTCTCACTTTGGGTATAGGAGAGAAATACACTAGCACTCTGGGTACAGGAGGGAATTACACTATCACTCTGGGTACAGGAGAGAATTACACTAGCATTCTGGGTACAGGAGGGAATTACACTAGCACTCTTGGTACAGGAGGGAATTACACTAGCACTCTGGGTACAGGAGAGAATTACACTAGCACTCTGGGTACAGGAGAGAATTACACTATCAATCTGCGTACAGGGAGAGAATTACACTATCAATCTGGGTACAGGAGAGAATTACACTATCACTCTGCGTACAGGAGGGAATTACACTAACACTCTGGGTACAGGAGAGAATTACACTATCACTCTGGGTACAGGAGAGAATTACACTAGCACTCTGGGTACAGGAGGGAATTACACTAGCACTCTGGGTACAGGAGGGAATTACACTAGCACTCTGGGTACAGGAGGGAATTACACTAGCACTCTGGGTACAGGAGAGAATTACACTGGCACTCTGGGTACAGGAGAGAATTACACTGGCACTCTGGGTACAGGAGAGAATTACACTATCACTCTGGGTACAGGGAGAGAATTACACTAGCACTCTGGGTACAGGAGAGAATTACACTATCACTCTGCGTACAGGGAGAGAATTACACTAGCACTCTGCGTACAGGGAGAGAATTACACTAGCACTCTGCGTACAGGGAGAGAATTACACTAGTACTCTGGGTACAGGGAGAGAATTACACTAGCACTCTGGGTACAGGAGAGAATTACACTATCACTCTGCGTACAGGGAGAGAATTACACTAGCACTCTGGGTACAGGAGGAAATTACACTATCACTCTGGGTACAGGAGAGAATTACACTAGCACTCTGGGTACAGGGAGAGAATTACATTAGCACTCTGGGTACAGGGAGAATTACTCCTCTCTTACACCGAGTTCAGGGAGAGGATTAATCCATTATCTGGGTTCAGGGACAGGATTACTCCTCGATCACTCTGGGTACAGGGAGAAGTTTACTCCTTTATTACACTGAGTGTAGGGAGAGGATTAATCCTCTAGCTGTGTTCAGGGAGAGGGTTATACCTCTGTTAGTCTGGGTACAGGAGAGGATTAATCGTCTATTGCTCTGGGTTCAAGGAGAGGATTACTGCTCTATTACTTTGGGTTCAGAGAGATGATTACTCCTCTATCAGTCTGGGTTCAGGGAAAGGATTCCTCCTCTATCATTCTGAGTTCACGGAGAGGATTACTCCTCAATCACTTTGCATTCAGAGAGATAATTACTCCTCTATCACTCTGGGTTCAGGGAGAGGAATACTCCTCTATCACTCTGGGTTCAGGGAGAGGATTACTCCTCTATCACTCTGGGTTCAGGGAGAGGATTACTCCTCTATCACTCTGGGTTCAGGGAGAGGATTACTCCTCTATCACTCTGGGTTCAGGGAGAGGATTACTCCTCTATCACTCTGGGTTCAGGGAGAGGATTACTCCTCTATCACTCTGGGTTCAGGGAGAGGATTACTCCTCTATCACTCTGGGTTCAGGGAGAGGATTACTCCTCTATCACTCTGGGTTCAAGGAGAGGATTACTGCTCTATTACTTTGGGTTCAGAGAGATGATTACTCCTCTATCACTCTGGGTTCAGGGAAAGGATTACTCCTCTATCATTCTGAGTTCACGGAGAGGATTACTCCTCTATCACTCTGGGTTCAGGGAGAGGATTACTCCTCTATCACTTTGCATTCAGGGAGAAGATTACTCCTATCAATCTGGGTACAGGGAAAGGATTACTCCTCGATCACTTTGCGTTCAGGGAGAAGATTACTCCTCTATCAGTCTGGGTACAGGGAGAGGATTACTCCTCTATCACTCTGGGTTCAGGGAGAGGATTATTTCTCCATTAGTTTGGGTACAGGGATAGGATTACTCCTCTATCACTCTGGGTTCAGGGAGAGGATTACTCCTCTATCAGTCTTGGTACAGGGAGAGGATTACTCCTCTATCACTCTGGGTACAGGGAGAGGATTACTCCACTATCAGTCTTGGTACAGGGAGAGGATTATTTCTCCATTAGTCTGGGTACAGGGAGAGGATTACTCCTCTAACACTCTGAGTTCAGGGAGAGGATTATTTCTCTATTAGTCTGGGTACAGGGAGAGGATTACTCCTCTATCACTCTGGGTTCAGGGAGAGCATTACTCCTCTATCAGTCTTGGTACAGGGAAAGGATTACTCCTTTATCATTCCGGGTTCTGAGTTACTTCCGGGCTTCTGCACTGAAGAAAGTGGCTCTCTTTAAATGAGTGGATTGCAGTTGTCATCGATACATCCCTGATGCAGAGTGCTTGAAAAGGGAGGGTAAGGTGTTGGGATATGAAAGATACAGGGTGGGCAGCAAACATCAGGTACTTATTTCACACACAGGGAGTGATGGGGGTGCGGGGACTCAAGGCGAGTCAATTCTGAACCCCTTCTTAGTGCTATATAACCAAGAGGCAGTGTTTGAAATATGCCAGTGACTGTGAGCTGGCTCGAAGTCGGTTTGTTGTTGGGGTGGTGTTGGGAGGCAGTGTGTGTCTCAGGCTGGTGGGAAGGTTCCAGCCTTTTCCTGTCACCCACTGGCACCCAGAAGCAGGATCCTGGCCTGTTACACATCCCTCTAACCCAACGGGCAAAAAAGGTTCAATCGGTGACTGGCAAAGACAGCCTGCTCCTTATAAATCCCTACTGAATTGTAAACAGCCATCATTATGTGCTGGGCAGCAGTGGCCATTATGCTGGCAGGATAGGATGTTACATGCCAACGCAATGAGCCTTCACAGAGTAGAGAGAAGTCAGCAGGCCAAAGGGTCTTGGGGAGGCCATTACAGATCAGGAGGCTGGGCTACTCCTATCACGTACCTCCCAACTGGGCCTCCCTCCACAACTCCCATGTGATCAGGCCTGGGCTCTGCACTAGTACGGGCAGGATTAGAGTGAAGGGCAACTGTTGGCATGTTGCCATGGGCTCAGTCTGTCCGAGAGGCACTGCCAGGCCATCGTGGATTGAAACTGGAATGGGATCGGGGGCGGAGGTTGGCTCAGCTCTCTGACTGATGGGGAGAACAACGCAGAATAATGAAAAACATTCACAGTCTCAACACCTCAACTCTTTACACTGAACACAGAGCGGGCACAGCAAAACAACTAGGGGTAACTTTTATGTGAAAGGAGGGTCACACTTCTAGGGGGTGTCTGCAGTGAATCCAGTGGAAGATTGCTCCTCAGTGAGTGAATCCAGTTGAAGGTTGATCCTCATGGGAAAATTTAGAGGAAGATTGTTCCTCCATAGGTGAATCCAGTGTGGAAACAGCTACTGAATGGGCAAATTTACAGTGAATTCAGTGATTTAGTGGTTAATTCACAGTGGAGGAGCAATCCACACTGGGTCAATTTGTAGCAATTGCTGTGCTTAGTGATCCTGTATGGGTGAAGAGACAGTGATTTCAGTGGAGCAGTCCTGAGTGGGCTCATTCGCAGTGAATCCTGTGTTGAAGTGGCCCCATCTGCTTTAATATTGTGAAGCTATTGTAGAAGTCCTGAATGCGTGAATCGGTGAAAAAAGAGTGGTCTTAAATGGGCAAATGCCCAATGAATCCAGTGTAGTCTTTCTCAGTGGGAAAAAAGCAGCGAATCCAGTGCAGGATTGGTCCTCAATGGGAGAATATGAAGTTAACCCAGTGCAGGAATGGTCCTCTGCAGGAGATTATTCAGTGAATCCAGTATAGTTGTTCTCAATGGGAAGATATGCAGTGAAATCAGTGCGGAAGTGGGCCTCAATGGGAGATTATGCAGTGAATCCAATGCAGCAATGGTCCTCAATGGTTAAGTTTTGAAGGAATCCAGTGCAGGATTAGGCCTTGATGGGTGAATATGCAGTTAACCCAGTGCAAGAATGTCCCTCGATGTGTGCATCTGCAGTGAATCCAGTGCAGGGATGGTCCTCAATGGGTGTATTTGCAGTGAATCCAGCAGAGGACTGGTCCTTGATGGGTGGGTTTGCAGTGTGGGACCAATGTTGAAGATTGTATTTGAAGTGAGTTTAACATTGCAGTCCTGAAGTCGGTATTTATGTGTGTGTGTATATATATATATATTTCCATATATATATATATAAACACAGTCAAGTGAGGACTTCCTGAACTGGTCAGTTGATTGGAGAAGCCTCGAGCAGATGCAGTGGTTTTGGAGCAAGCACGAGTTGAGCAGCCATTACTTGCGATGAACCTGTCACGATTTGAGTTGCAGCATTGCTGAATTAGGTGGTGAGAGCAGGCAGGGCACCACGTTGGGTAGTGGGGTTTGGGGGGTTGTGTGATGAGCTGATGTCTTACCGCGCCGGGTTCACCTTGTTCTTGCTCTCCATCTCCTTCCCTCGAACTGCGGCCATATAGGAGAACAGACACAACACGGAATAACAGATCTCATGGGCCTGGCACAAGACAAGGAGGGAGAGTTAAAACCACCACAAACCAACCAGCCCCACTTACACTCACACTAACCCACCAGGAACATTCTGGAAATTGGCCGCAGGTTTGTGCACTCTCGCTCAGAATCAGACCAACCTGCTTTGTAATGTTTCTATTTCTGCATATCAATCAAATATTGAAAATTCAGATGTGCTGGCTGCAGTGTTGCAGCACTTTTCCTATTGTAAGTGATCAAAATTCATTGAGTCTACAGCACAGAAACTGTCCATTTGGTCCAACTGCTCCATGCTGGTGTTTGTATCCTATGTCAGCCTCCTCCCACTTCACTCGTCTCATCCTGTCAACATATCCATCTATTCCCTTCTCTTTCATGCGTTTATCTAGTTTCCCCCTTAAATGCATCTCTGCTGTTCACCCCAACTACTCCCAGCGGTAGTGAGTTCCACATTCTAACCACTCTCTGGGTAAAGAAGTTTCTCCTGAATGGTTTTATTAGTGACTATCATATATTTATTTACCTCTACTTTTGGTCTCTTCCACTAGTGGAGGCATACTCTCCACTTCTACCCTACCAAACCCTTTTGTTCTCTTAAAGACCTCTATCACCCTCAGCCTTCTCTTTCCAAATAAGCATATCTTCTCAGTCCAGTTAATGATTTGTGTATCTATACCACTGGATCCCCTCACTCCTCTATCCCAAGCAATACATGGTTTCCTTATTCCAAAATGCACCACCTCACACTTCTCTATATTGGAATTAATTTGCCAATTAACCACCCAGTCTGCATTTGTTAATGTCTTCCTGTATTTTGTTGCATTCTCCCTTTGTATAGCTCCAAATGTAGAGCTGTCGGCAAATTTACAAGTTGTATTTCGGGTTTGAATCATTAATGTAAACAATGGACCCAGCAACGATCCCTGTGAAATACATCTTCCCACTTGCTAGTCTGAGTATCTACCCTTGACCCTAGCTCTGTTTTGTAGCCAGCTTATTATCCATTCTGCTACCTGTCCCCTGACTCCACATGCTCTGACCTTAGTTCTGAGTCTACTCTACAGTACCTTATCGAAGGCACTTTTGAAAATCCAAATACATTTCATTCACTGCATTACCTTTGTCTACCCTTTGTTACATCTTCAAAGAATTCAAAAATGTAGGCCAAGCATGACCATCCCTGTTGAAATACGTGCTGACTACTCTTTATTAGATCTTTGCTTTCTAGATGTTTATCTATTACATTGTTGTGTAAAGTATCATTATCTCCCCTACCGCCAACATTAAAGTCTACAGTCCACAGGACATTAAAAATTTAAATATAGGAGTGATATTTGCTGTCCGCCAGTCCTCTGCCACTAAAGAATAGATATATATGTAATAACGCCCATCCTACCATTTTCCTCAGTGTAAGGGTCGATCGATCTATTTGATGACAACCACATTTCACACCTGGGCCCAGTGACATTCTGATCGAGCCAGCATACCCAACTCACAATAGACCAGGGCGAGACGCCACATACCACACTGGGATACGGGACGGGACCCCACATACCACACCGGGATACGGGACGGGACCCCACATACCACACTGGGATACGGGGCGAGACGCCACATACCACACCGGGATACGGGGCGAGACGCCACATACCACACTGGGATACGGGGCGAGACGCCACATACCACACCGGGATACGGGACGGGACCCCACATACCACACTGGGATACGGGGCGAGACGCCACATACCACACCGGGATACGGGGCGAGACGCCACATACCACACCGGGATACGGGACGGGACCCCACATACCACACTGGGATACGGGACGGGACCCCACATACCACACTGGGATACGGGGCGAGACGCCACATACCACACTGGGATACGGGGCGAGACGCCACATACCACACCGGGATACGGGACGGGACCCCACATACCACACCGGGATACGGGACGGGACCCCACATACCACACTGGGATACGGGACGGGACCCCACATACCACACCGGGATACGGGACGGGACCCCACATACCACACTGGGATACGGGGCGAGACGCCACATACCACACCGGGATCCGGGGCGAGACGCCACATACCACACTGGGATACGGGGCGAGACGCCACATACCACACCGGGATACGGGACGGGACCCCACATACCACACCGGGATACGGGACGGGACCCCACATACCACACTGGGATACGGGACGGGACCCCACATACCACACTGGGATACGGGGCGAGACGCCACATACCACACTGGGATACGGGGCGAGACGCCACATACCACACCGGGATACGGGACGGGACCCCACATACCACACCGGGATACGGGACGGGACCCCACATACCACACCGGGATACGGGACGGGACCCCACATACCACACTGGGATACGGGACGGGACCCCACATACCACACCGGGATACGGGACGGGACCCCACATACCACACTGGGATACGGGGCGAGACCCCACATACCATACTGGGATACGGGGCGAGACGCCACATACCACACCGGGATACGGGGCGAGACGCCACATACCACACTGGGATACGGGGCGAGACGCCACATACCACACCGGGATACGGGACGGGACCCCACATACCACACTGGGATACGGGGCGAGACGCCACATACCACACCGGGATACGGGGCGAGACGCCACATACCACATCGGGATACGGGACGGGACCCCACATACCACACTGGGATACGGGGCGAGACGCCACATACCACACTGGGATACGGGGCGAGACGCCACATACCACACCGGGATACGGGACGGGACCCCACATACCACACCGGGATACGGGACGGGACCCCACATACCACACTGGGATACGGGACGGGACCCCACATACCACACCGGGATACGGGACGGGACCCCACATACCACACTGGGATACGGGGCGAGACGCCACATACCACACCGGGATCCGGGGCGAGACGCCACATACCACACTGGGATACGGGGCGAGACGCCACATACCACACCGGGATACGGGACGGGACCCCACATACCACACCGGGATACGGGACGGGACCCCACATACCACACTGGGATACGGGACGGGACCCCACATACCACACTGGGATACGGGGCGAGACGCCACATACCACACTGGGATACGGGGCGAGACGCCACATACCACACCGGGATACGGGACGGGACCCCACATACCACACCGGGATACGGGACGGGATCCCACATACCACACCGGGATACGGGACGGGACCCCACATACCACACTGGGATACGGGACGGGACCCCACATACCACACCGGGATACGGGACGGGACCCCACATACCACACTGGGATACGGGGCGAGACCCCACATACCATACTGGGATACGGGGCGAGACGCCACATACCACACCGGGATACGGGGCGAGACGCCACATACCACACCGGGATACGGGACGGGACCCCGCAAAGCACACTGGGATACGGGGCAAGACCTCACATACCACACTGGGACACAAGGCGAGACCTCACATACCACACTGGGACACAAGGCGAGACCTCACATACCACACTGGGGACACAGGGCAAGACCCCACATACCACACTGGGGACACAGGGCGAGACCCCACATACCATACTGGGGCACAGGGCGAGACCCCACATACCACACTGGGACACAGGGCGAGACTCCACATACCACACTGGGACACAGGGCGCGACCCCACATACCACACCGGGGACACAGGGCAAGACCCCACATACCACACTGGGACACAGGGCAAGACCCCACATACCGAGACCCCACATACAACATCGGGGACACAAAGCGAGACCTCACATACCACACTGGGACACAGGGCGAGACCCCACATACCACACTGGGACACAGGGCGAGACCCCACATACCACACTGGGACACAGGGCGAGACCCCACATACCACACTGGGACACAGGGTGCGACCCCACATACCACACCGGGGACACAGGGCGAGACCCCACATACCACACTGGGACACAGGGTGCGACCCCACATACCACACCGGGGACACAGGGCGAGACCCCACATACCACACTGGGACACAAGGCGAGACCTCACATACCACACTGGGACACAGGGCGAGACCCCACATACCACACTGGGACACAGGGCGAGACCCCACATACCACACCGGGGACACAGGGCAAGACCCCACATACCACACTGGGACACAGGGCAAGACCCCACATACCGAGACCCCACATACAACATCGGGGACACAAGGCGAGACCTCACATACCTCACTGGGACACAGGGTGAGACCCCACATACCACACTGGGACACAGGGCGAGACCCCACATACCACACTGGGACACAGGGCGAGACCCCACATACCACACCGGGGACACAGGGCGAGACCCCACATACCACACTGGGACACAGGATGCGACCCCACATACCACACTGGGACACAGGGTGCGACCCCACATACCACACTGGGACACAGGGTGCGACCCCACATACCACACTGGGACACAGGGCGCGACCCCACATACCACACTGGGACACAGGGTGCGACCCCTCATACCACACCGGGGACACAGGGCGAGACCCCACATACCACACTGGGACACAGGGTGCGACCCCACATACCACACCGGGGACACAGGGCGAGACCCCACATACCACACTGGGACACAGGGCGAGACCCCACATACCACACTGGGACACAGGGTGCGACCCCACATACCACACCGGGGACACAGGGCGAGACCCCACATACCACACTGGGACACAGGGTGCGACCCCTCATACCACACTGGGACACAGGGTGCGACCCCTCATACCACACTGGGACACAGGGTGCGACCCCACATACCACACTGGGACACAGGGCGCGACCCCACATACCACACTGGGACACAGGGTGCGACCCCACATACCACACTGGGACACAGGGCGAGACCCCACATACCACACCGGGGACACAGGGCGAGACCCCACATACCACACTGGGACACAGGGCGAGACCCCACATACCACACTGGATATCACCTGTAAATGAATTGAAAAATTAAGAAATTGCTCACGACTCGGTTTTGACACCTCTTATTTGTCGCGAGTTTAAAATAAATGGTTTGTGAAGAAAAGAAAGTAGTGACTGATCACATGGATTAGTAACACCAACGGATGAAGAACCTACTCACCATCGGAGTCTTGTACTTGTGGGTCACCACTTCGTTAGTTTGTGGAACTGAAACCGGACGAGCAAGAGACAAAAGACAGAGTTTAACCCAGGAACAAAGCAAGGATGTCTCACACCGAGATTGCATATACAAACTGTTTACGCAAACACACACACGAAGAATGTGCAAAGACGCGCACTGGGGCTGTGTACATACGCGCAGTCGCACAGCAAGGATATGTACATAGGTGCAGTCACACGGCGAGGCTGTGTCCATAGGCGCAGTCACACGGCGAGGCTGTGTACATAGGCGCAGTCACACGGCGAGGCTGTGTACATAGGCGCAGTCACACGGCGAGGCTGTGTACATAGGCGCAGTCACACGGCGAGGCTGTGTACATAGGCGCAGTCACACGGCGAGGCTGTGTACATAGGCGCAGTCACACGGCGAGGCTGTGTGCATAGGCGCAGTTGCATGCTGAGTCATACACACTGGACATACACACAAATCTAAACTGTCATATGCTAATCATATAAATTTTGCTTGCTTTGCTGGAGAGACATCTTGTAATTTTAGGGAAGGCGGTGGCGCAGTGGTAATGTCACTGAACTGGTAATCCAGAGGCCAGGCTAATGCCCTGGAGACATGTGTTCAGATCCCACCAAATTCAATTAATTCATAAAATTCCAGTCTCAGTAATGGTGCCATGAAACTACGATGGGTTGTTGTAAAAATCCATCTGGTTCACTAACGTCCTTCAGCGAAGGAAATCTGCCTACATGTGACTCCAGTTCCACAGTAATGTGGTTGACTCTTAACTGCCATCTGAAATGGCCTAGCAAGCCACTCAGTTGTCAAGAACAATTAGAGATGGCAACAAATGTTGGCCTTGCCAGCGACGCCCACATCCCACGAAAGAATAAAAAGAGGCTTTACAAAGGGTCATAATTTACTGTAGCCTGTGAACGGTACTCGTTAGACTTGCTCCTGCCTGTTTAATTTCCAGGAACATTTGCTGGGCAAGTTGCTCTAAGTGGGAGATGGAAACAGTGCAGTGCCCTATACAGGGCAGCTGGGACCTGTGTGAACAGGGCAAGCAACTGGGCATCTCCTTAATCAGATTGAAGGACTGACAATGAACTGTGCAGAATCTGAAATCAAAACAGAAAATGCTGGAAATACTCAGCAGGTCTGGTAGCATTTGTCAAGAGAGAAACAGAGTTAACGTTTCAGGTCTGTGACCTTTCATCAGAACTGGAAAATGTTAAAGCTGTAACATGTTTTAAGCAAGTACAGAGGCAAGGAGGAGGATGGGAAGGAACAAAAATGGTCTGTGATAGGGTGGAAGGCAGGAGAGATCAAATAATAACAGGGATGATGGTGCAAGGCAATGGGAGAAGTAAAGAAACAAAAGATATGTCTAGATGAGAAGGTGTAAATGGGAATAGCAGAATCATCATCGACAGCTACTGCCTGAAAAAACGGGGACATAGGTTATAATCTGAAATTTTTCAACTCAACGTTGAATCCAGAAGGCTTTAAAGTATCTAGTTGGAAGATGAGGTGTTGTTTCTTAAGCTTACATTGAGCTTTATTGGAACAGTGTAGGAGGCTAAGGCCAGAGAGGTCAGAGTGGGAGTGGGGCAAAGAACTTGAACCAGGGTAGCGCCCATTAGGATCGTGAATTTAATGCCAAATCAGGTGCAGAAAGCAAAATAAAGTGAGGAAAAGACAGACATGATTAAGAGAGAGACCGAAAGAAAAATGCAATTGTAATTTATTTTTATATCCCCAACAATAATTAAAAGCTGAAGGAATGAGACTTCACACTTGTAAAAGTTAATTTCAGTGCCACAAATGTTGCTTGGCAGTAATTAAGACTTAGCACATCATGAAAAGGGTAGACTTAGACTCAAATGGACAAATCCTAAACCAAGTACAGGAACTTTCAAGCTGCACAATGATCAGTGAGGCAACTAGATATCATTTTTGCGAAGCTCAAGGAGGAGCGAAACATTTCGGACAGCAGCAACCGAATTTCATGCTTAACCTCGCAGCTGTTCTCACCAATTTGTACATAAACAACAAATAATGAGGCCATTAGCCTCACTGTCACTTGGACAGTAAATTCTGCTCCAATATTTCTGTATGGCTAAATTCATCATTGATTTTCTCAGTTGCCAGTAGCTGGAATCCAAGGTGGCTTACTTCAGAGACCTGCAACACTAATGAATAAAGAAGCATACAATTGCCAGTACTTTACGGCACTGAGACACTCAAGAATTAGGTGTCCTACTGTTTGATTCTAACTGCAGAGGGGTTTGGCCGGGCAGGCTTTCGAGAGCCTTGGTCTCATATCATCAAAGTGTATGCATTCCATTCAGTGGTAACTTTTGCTGGGTGCCTGATGGCACGAACATTCTATCTCCCAGGCAATGGGCTTGTTTGCCCTTTCACACAAACACAGTGGGTGATCTATGTCCCTTACAGCAATGAATTTGACAGACTTTGTTAACCGGCCTCAGAAGCTCAGTTGGGGGGAGATGTGCCACTCTTCTCGTATCCAAGGAGTGCAGGAAAAGTGATTGCGCATGGCGTAAACTGAACTCGATTCACACAGTTTATGTAAAACAAACTGGCCCTTGGTGTGAATCTGTGCCTCATTGCGATAGCGAGTGTTTCAGACCAAGGTCCATAACTAGAAAATACACCTGTGACCTTTCAGCAGCTGGTGCGTGGAATAAATGTGCTGCTCCAATCCCTGCTCTTGATGATTAACTAGATATTAGGCAGTAAAAGGTGCACTTCAGATCATAGGGCTGCAAGGTCTGCTTACACAAGAGACCATGGCGACCAACACAAAAAACCCAAATTGATATATACTCAGTCACGTACTCAAGCTGTGTGTATATATACGCACATACTGAGGCTGTATGCAGTGTCACAGACACAAGCTGCAGATATGGATATACACACACACACTCACATACTGAGGCTGAACGCAGTGTCACAGACACAAGCTGCAGATATGGATATACACACATACTGAGGTTGTACCCAGTGTCACAGACACCAGCTGCAGATATGGATATACACACACACACTCACATACTGAGGCTGTACGCAGTGTCACAGACACAAGCTGCAGATATGGATGTGTACACACACACACACTCACATACTGAGGTTGTACCCAGTGTCACAGACACAAGCTGCAGATATGGATATACACACACTCACATACTGAGGCTGTATGCAGTGTCACGGACACAAGCTGCAGATATGGATATACACACACACTCACATACTGAGGCTGTATGCAGTGTCACAGACACAAGCTGCAGATATGGATATACACACACACACTCACATACTGAGGCTGTACGCAGTGTCACAGACACAAGCTGCAGATATGGATGTGTACACACACACACACTCACATACTGAGGTTGTACCCAGTGTCACAGACACAAGCTGCAGATATGGATGTGTACACACACACACTCACATACTGAGGCTGTATGCAGTGTCACACAGACCCAGGCTCCGGATGTGGATATTATACACACACACTGAGGGTAAGAACGTGAGACAGAGAGCGGGGAGAGAGCGCGAGACAGAGAGCGGGGAGAGAGCGCGAGACAGAGAGCGGGGAGAGAGCGCGAGACAGAGAGCGGGGAGAGAGCGCGAGACAGAGAGCGGGGAGAGAGCGCGAGACAGAGAGCCGGGAGAGAGCGCGAGACAGAGAGCCGGGAGAGAGCGCGAGACAGAGAGCCGGGAGAGAGCGCGAGACAGAGAGCCGGGAGAGAGCAAGACAGAGAGCGGAGAGAGAGAGAGAGAGCGAGACAGAGAGCGGAGAGAGAGAGAGAGAGCGAGACAGAGAGCGGAGAGAGAGACAGAGAGAGAGACAGAGAGCGGAGAGAGAGACAGAGAGAGGAGACAGAGAGCGGAGAGAGAGACAGAGAGAGAGACAGAGAGCGAGACAGAGAGCGAGACAGAGAGCGAGACAGAGAGCGAGACAGAGAGCGAGACAGAGAGCGAGACAGAGAGCGAGACAGAGAGCGGGGAGAGAGAGCGAGAGCGAGACAGAGAGCGGAGAGAGAGACAGAGAGAGAGACAGAGAGCGAGACAGAGAGCGAGACAGAGAGCGAGACAGAGAGAGAGACAGAGAGCGAGACAGAGAGCGAGACAGAGAGCGAGACAGAGAGCGAGACAGAGAGCGAGACAGAGAGCGCGAGACAGAGAGCGCGAGACAGAGAGCGCGAGACAGAGAGCGCGAGACAGAGAGCGCGAGACAGAGAGCGCGAGACAGAGAGCGCGAGACAGAGCGTGGAGAGAGCAAGACAGAGAGCGGAGAGAGAGAGAGAGAGCGAGACAGAGAGCGGAGAGAGAGACAGAGAGAGAGACAGAGAGCGGAGAGAGAGAGACAGAGAGCGAGACAGAGAGCGAGACAGAGAGCGAGACAGAGAGCGGGGAGAGAGCGCGAGACAGAGAGCGGGGAGAGAGCGCGAGACAGAGAGCCGGGAGAGAGCGCGAGACAGAGAGCGGGGAGAGAGCGCGAGACAGAGAGCCGGGAGAGAGCGCGAGACAGAGAGCCGGGAGAGAGCAAGACAGAGAGCGGAGAGAGAGAGAGAGAGAGCGAGACAGAGAGCGGAGAGAGAGAGAGAGAGCGAGACAGAGAGCGGAGAGAGAGACAGAGAGAGAGACAGAGAGCGGAGAGAGAGACAGAGAGAGGAGACAGAGAGCGGAGAGAGAGACAGAGAGAGAGACAGAGAGCGAGACAGAGAGCGAGACAGAGAGCGAGACAGAGAGCGAGACAGAGAGCGAGACAGAGAGCGAGACAGAGAGCGAGACAGAGAGCGAGACAGAGAGCGAGACAGAGAGCGGGGAGAGAGAGCGAGAGCGAGACAGAGAGCGGAGAGAGAGACAGAGAGAGAGACAGAGAGCGAGACAGAGAGCGAGACAGAGAGCGAGACAGAGAGCGAGACAGAGAGCGAGACAGAGAGCGAGACAGAGAGCGCGAGACAGAGAGCGCGAGACAGAGAGCGCGAGACAGAGAGCGCGAGACAGAGAGCGCGAGACAGAGAGCGCGAGACAGAGAGCGCGAGACAGAGAGCGCGAGACAGAGAGCGCGAGACAGAGAGCGCGAGACAGAGCGTGGAGAGAGCAAGACAGAGAGCGGAGAGAGAGAGAGAGAGCGAGACAGAGAGCGGAGAGAGAGACAGAGAGAGAGACAGAGAGCGGAGAGAGAGACAGAGAGCGAGACAGAGAGCGAGACAGAGAGCGAGACAGAGAGCGAGACAGAGTGCGAGACAGAGTGCGAGACAGAGAGCGAGACAGAGAGCGAGACAGAGAGCGAGACAGAGAGCGGGGAGAGAGAGAGAGAGCGAGACAGAGAGCGGAGAGAGAGACAGAGAGCGAGACAGAGACAGAGAGAGAGACAGAGAGCGAGACAGAGAGCGAGACAGAGAGCGAGACAGAGAGCGAGACAGAGAGCGAGACAGAGAGCGGGGAGAGAGCGAGACAGAGAGCGGAAAGAGAGAGAGACAGCAAGACAGAAAGCCAGAATGAGAGCGGGGAGACAGAAAGCCAGACAGAGAGTGGGGAGACAGAAAGCCAGGAGAGAGAGAGCGGGGAGAGAGAGAGCGGGGGGAAGAGAGAAACAGAATGCGGCGCGGGGGGGGAAAACAGGGACAAAGCAAAGGGGAGAGAGAGGCAAAGCGCAGGCGAAGGGGGGGCGAGGGGCGAGGGGAGAGAGAGCAAGGGGAGAGGGGACGACGGGGAGGGGGCAGAGACAGGAAGGGGCAGAGAGAAGAGGGGGCAGAGAGAGGAGGGAAAGGGAGAGAGAGGGCGAGAGAGAGAGAAGGGGAGAGAGACAGAGGGAGAGATAAAGAGGGGGAGGGATAAAGAGGGGGAGGGGTGGGGGGAGACAGAAAGGGAGAGAAGGGGAGAAAGAGTGGGGAGAGAAGTGTGGGAGGGGTTGAGGGGAGAGGGACGGAGAGGGGGGGATGGAGGGGCAGAGAGTGGGGGCACAGAAGGGGGGCACGGAGGGGGGGGCTGAGAAGGGGCTGAGAGGGGGAGGGCTGAGAGGCGGGGGCTGAGGGGGGGGCTGAGGCGGGGGCTGAGGGGGGGGGGCTGAGATGGGGGGGCTGAGATGGGGGGGGCTGAGATGGGGGGGGCTGAGAGGCGGGGGCTGAGGGGGGGGCTGAGAGGCGGGGGCTGAGGGGGGGGCTGAGGGGGGGGCTGAGGGGGGGGGGCTGAGATGGGGGGGCTGAGATGGGGGGGGCTGAGATGGGGGGGGCTGAGATGGGGGGGGCTGAGATGGGGGGGGCTGAGATGGGGGGGGCTGAGATGGGGGGGGCTGAGATGGGGGGGGCTGAGATGGAGGGGCTGAGAGGAGGGGGCTGAGAGGAGGGGGCTGAGAGGAGGGGGCTGAGAGTGGGGGCGGTGAGAGGGGGCGGTGAGAGGGGGACAGAGGGGAGTGGGAGAGGGGGTGGGGAGTGGGAGAGGGGGTGGGGAGTGGGAGTACAGGGAGGTGGAGAGTGGGAGAGAAGGAGAAGAAGAGGGGACAGAAAGAAAAAGGGACTGTCAGAAAGATGAGAAAGATAAGAGACGGGAACGAGAAAGAGAGATTGGGGGCACAAAGACACAGAGAGGGAGAAAGACAAGAGGGTGAGAGAGAAAGGAGGAGCCTGGGGACAGAGGACTGGGAAAAGGAGCTTGGGTAACAGGGAGAGGAAGTGGGAAAGAGGAGAGACAGATAGGATGGCAGGATAGACAACGAACCAGACTCAGAGATCTGAACATGCAAAGGATGGGGGGACAGATGTGATTTGAGACACGGGGTAGTGGGTGCTATGTGAGAAGCATAGCCAGAGACATGAGTAGGGCTGCAGCGACAAAGGAGAGTACATCAAGGTAGAGGCAGAAGGGTAGGGATCAAGAAATACAGGGAATGGGGCAGTAATTAGTTCAAAGCAGGATACTGAATGATTGGTCAGGACAGCTTTGTGTACTGGACACTAGTTTGTAGCAAGTGCAGTGACAAACACACTCAGTGGTGACAGTAAAACGTTCAGTGTTTCTGAATGGACTCTTATTACCTGAAGGAGCAACAAGGTTTTCAGAGCGATGGAGGCAGCGAGTCAATGTCGAATCACCACAAAGAAGGCAGAGACTCAAACCCCACTCAGCAGAGACACCCCTCATACTGCAAACCTCCAGCCCCCTCAGCCCTGGGCTCTACTACACACCAGTCCAAACACATCACACTGTAAATACAGACACGTACTAGCCATCAACAGTACATGCCAACCTTCTCCCGCAAGGACCCCATTACTGAACCAGACCCTTTTTACAGAGTGTACTCGCGAGTGGGGTTTAAACCAGACGCCCACAGGCAGCCTGTCAATATTTGGGGGTACTGACACAATGAGAGGGGGTGAAGGGTGCACTAACCATTTCATTGTCTTAATGCAGCATGCCAGTGATGACAGGTGCTCTACCCCACTCAATCCTCTGTGCAAACAACTTCCAGATCGAATTTGCCTAAATTGCAACAGTGACTACACTGACTATGAAGCTCTTTGGAATTTCCTAAGGTTATGAACGCTGCTATAGAAATGACAATTCTTCCATCTTATCAGTGACAGATCAGTGCTGTGTACATAGGGAATACACTGGGGTTCAGTGCTGTGTACATAGGGAATACACTGGGGTTCAGTGCTGTGTACATAGGGAATACACTGGGGTTCAGTGCTGCGTACATAGAGAATACACTGGGGTTCAGTGCTGCGTCCATAGGGAATACACTGGGGTTCAGTGCTGCGTACATAGGGAATACACTGGGGTTCAGTGCTGCGTCCATAGGGAATACACTGGAGTTCAGTGCTGCGTACATAGGGAATACACTGGGGTTCAGTGCTGCGTACATAGGGAATACACTGGGGTTCAGTGCTGCGTACATAGGGAATACACTGGGGTTCAGTGCTGCGTACATAGGGAATACACTGGGGTTCAGTGCTGCGTACATAGGGAATACACTGGGGTTCAGTGCTGTGTACATAGGGAATACACTGGGGTTCAGTGCTGCGTACATAGGGAATACACTGGGGTTCAGTGCTGCGTACATAGAGAATACACTGGGGTTCAGTGCTGCGTACATAGGGAATACACTGGGGTTCAGTGCTGCGTACATAGGGAATACACTGGGGTTCAGTGCTGCGTACATAGGGAATACACTGGGGTTCAGTGCTGCGTACATAGGGAATACACTGGGGCTCAGTGCTGCGTACATAGGGAATACACTGGGGCTCAGTGCTGCGTCCATAGGGAATACACTGGGGTTCAGTGCTGCGTACATAGGGAATACACTGGGGTTCAGTGCTGCGTACATAGGGAATACACTGGGGTTCAGTGCTGCGTCCATAGGGAATACACTGGGGTTCAGTGCTGCGTCCATAGGGAATACACTGGGGTTCAGTGCTGCGTACATAGGGAATACACTGGGGTCAAGTGCTGCGTACACAGGGAATACACTGGGGTTCAGTGCTGTGCATACAGAGGTCACACTGGGGCTCAGTGCTGTCTGTTCAAGGCTTAAACTGGGGTTCAGTGCTGTGTGTTCAGGGGTTACACTGGGGTTCAGTGCTGTGTATACACAGAATACACTGGGGTTCTGTGCTGTGTGCACAGAAGTTACACTGGGGTTCAGTGCTGAGCGTACAGGGGTTTACACTGGGGTTCAGTGCTGAGCGCACAGGGGTTTACACTGGGGTTCAGTGCTGAGCGCACAGGGGTTTACACGGGTTCAGTGCTGAGCGTACAGGGGTTTACACTGGGGTTCAGTGCTGAGCGCACAGGGGTTTACACTGGGGTTCAGTGCTGAGCGCACAGGGGTTTACATTGGGGTTCAGTGCTGAGCGCACAGGGGTTTACATTGGGGTTCAGTGCTGAGCACACAGGGGTTTACACTGGGGTTCAGTGCTGAGCGTACAGGGGTTTACACTGGGGTTCAGTGCTGAGCGTACAGGGGTTTACACTGGGGTTCAGTGCTGAGCGTACAGGGGTTTACACTGGGGTTCAGTGCTGAGCGTACAGGGGTTTACACTGGGGTTCAGTGCTGAGCGTACAGGGGTTACACTGGGGTTCAGTGCTGAGCGTACAGGGGTTACACTGGGGTTCAGTGCTGAGCGTACAGGGGTTTACACTGGGGTTCAGTGCTGTGTGTACAGGGGCTACTCTGGGGTTCACTGCTGTGTATACAGGGGTTACACTGGGATTCAGTGCTTTGTGTACAGGGGTTACACTCGTGTTCATTGCTGGCTATGCGGGGGTTCAGTGCTGTTTACACAAGGTTACACTTGGATTGAGTACTGTATGTATTGAGTTTACACATGGGGGATCATTGCTGTGTGTACAGGGGTTACACTGGGATTCATTGCTGTGTGTACAGGGGTTACACTGGGGTTCAGCGCTGTGTATACAAGGGATTACACTGGGGGTCACTGCTGTATGTATTGGTTTGACACATGGGGGATCATTGCTGTGTGTACAGGGGTTACACTGGGGTTCAGTGCTGTGTATACATGGGATATACTGGGGTTCAGTGCTGTGTATTCAACGGTTTTGCTGGGGTTCAGTGCTTTGTATACATGGGACAGACTGGGGTTCTGTGCTGCGTGTACAGTGGTTACACGGGGTTCAGTGATGTGTGTACAGGGGTTACACTGGGGTTCACTGCTGCGTACGCAGAGGCTACATTCAGATTCAGTGCAGTGTACAGGGATTAGTTTTAGAGATACAGCAGTGAAACAGGCCCTTCGGCCCACCGAGTCTGTGCCGACCATCAACCACCCATTTATACTAATCCTACACTAATCCCATATTCCTACCACATCCCCACCTGTCCCTATATTTCCCTACCACCTACCTATACTAGGGGCAATTTATAATAGCCAATTAACCTATCAACCTGCAAGTCTTTGGCATGTGGGAGGAAACCGGAGCACCCGGAGGAAACCCACGCAGACACAGGGAGAACTTGCAAACTCCACTCAGGCAGTACCCGGAATTGAACCCGGGTCGCTGGAGTTGCACTGGCGTTCACTGCTGTGGCTCAAAGGATTACAATGGGGTTCAGTACTGTATGTATTGAGGATACACACGGGGATTTATTACTTTCTATACAGGGGTTACACTGGGGATCAGTGCTGTGTGTCCAGAGGATGCACTGGGATCCTGTACTGTGAGCACAGGGGATTCACTGGGGCTCAGTGCTGTGTGTACAGGGGTCACACGGGGGTTCAGTGCTGTGAATACATGGAATACACCGGGGTTTAGTGCTGTGTGTACAGCGGTTATTGTGGGGTTCAGTGATCTGTATACAAGGGTTATACTGGTGTTCTGTGTTGTGCATACAGGGGTTAGACTGGGGATCAGTTCTATGCTTACAGGGGTTACCCTGCGATTCAGTGCTGTGTCAACAGGGGATAGACTGGGGTTCTGTGCCATGCATACAGGTGTGATGGTGAGGCTCAGTGCTGTGTATTTAAGGGTCAGTGTTCTGTATACAAGGATTATACTGGTGTTCGGTGTCGTGTGTACAGGGGTTACACTGGGGTACAGTGTTGTGCATACAGGGGTTACACTGGGGTTCAGTGCTGTGTGTACAGGGGTTATGCTGGGGTTCAGTGCGGTGTATACAATGATTACACTGGGGTTCAATACAGTATGTATTGGGGATGCACATGGGGGTTCACTGCTGTCTATACAGGGGTTACAGTGCTGCATATGCAATGGTTATAATCGGATTCAGTGCTGTATGTACAGGGGATACACTGGGATTCAGTGTCATGTGTACAGGGGTTATGCGGAGATTCAATGCTGTGAAAACAAGGATTACACTGGGTTTCATATTGTCTGTGTTGGGGATACACACGGGGATTCATTGCTGCCTATACAGGGGTTACACTGGGATTCACTGCCGTGTGTACAGAGGTTACACCGGGGATCAGTGCTGTGGGTACAGGCGTTACACAGGGATTCAGTGCCGTGTGTAGGGGGGTTACACTGGGAATCAGTGCTCTGTGTACCGGGGTTACACTGGGATTCAGTGCCGTGTGTACCGGGGTTACACTGAGATTCAGTGCTGTGTGTACAGGGGTTACACTGGGATACAGTGCTGTGGGTACAGGCGTTACACAGGGATTCAGTGCCGTGTGTAGGGGGGTTACACTGGGAATCAGTGCTCTGTGTACCGGGGTTACACTGGGATTCAGTGCTGTGGGTACAGGCGTTACACAGGGATTCAGTGCTCTGTGTACAGGGGTTACACTGGGATACAGTGCTGTGGGTACAGGCGTTACACAGGGATTCAGTGCCGTGTGTAGGGGGGTTACACTGGGAATCAGTGCTCTGTGTACCGGGGTTACACTGGGATTCAGTGCCGTGTGTACCGGGGTTACACTGAGATTCAGTGCTGTGTGTACCGGGGTTACACTGGGGTTCAGTGCTGTGTGTACAGGGGTTACACTGGGATTCAGTGCTGTGTGTATGGGGGTTACACAGGGATTCAGTGCTGTGTGCACGGGGGTTACACAGGGATTCAGTGCTGTGTGCACGGGGGTTACACAGTGATTCAGTGCTGTGTGTACCAGGGTTACACTGGGATTCAATGCTGTGTGTATGGGGGTTACACAGGGATTCAGTGCTGTGTGCACGGGGGTTACACAGGGATTCAGTGCTGTGTGTATGGGGGTTACACAGGGATTCAGTGCTGTGTGCACGGGGGTTACACAGGGATTCAGTGCTGTGTGTACAGGGGTTACACTGGGATTCAGTGCTGTGTGTATGGGGGTTACACAGGGATTCAGTGCTGTGTGCACGGGGGTTACACAGGGATTCAGTGCTGTGTGTACAGGGGTTACACTGGGATTCAGTGCTGTGTGTACGGGGGTTACACTGGGGTTCAGTGCTGTGTGTACAGGGGTTACACTGGGATTCAGTGCTGTGTGTACAGGGGTTACACAGGGATTCAGTGCTGTGTGTTCAGGGGTTACACTGGGGTTCAGTGCTGTGTGTACGGGGGTTACACTGGGGTTCAGTGCTGTGTGTACGGGGGTTACACTGGGATACAGTGCTGTGTGTACGGGGGTTACACAGGGATTCAGTGCTGTGTGTACAGGGGTTACACTGGGATTCAGTGCTGTGTGTACAGGGGATACACTGGGATTCAGTGCTGTGTGTACAGGGGTTACACTGGGATTCAGTGCTGTGTGTACAGGGGTTACACTGGGATTCAGTGCTGTGTGTACAGGGGTTACACTGGGATTCAGTGCTGTGCATACAGGGGTTACACTGGAGTTCAGTGTTGTGTGCACAGGGGTTACGCTGGGGTTCAGTGCTGTGTGCACAGGGGTTACGCTGGGGTTCAGTGCTGTGTATACAATTATTACACTGGGGTTCAATACTGTATGTATTGGAGATACACACGGGGGTTCACTGCTGTCTATACAGGGGTTACATTGGGTTTCAGTGCTGCATATGCAAGGGTTATACTCGTGTTCAGTGTTGTGTGCACAGGGGTTACACTGGGGTTCAGTGCTGTGTATACAGGGGATACACATGGGGTTCAGTGCTGTGTATACAGGGGTCACACTTGGATCCAGTGCTGTATATACAGGGGTCACACTGGGATCCAGTGCCATGTGTACAGGGACTACAATAGGATCCAGTGCTGTGCATACATGGGTTGCATTGGGATCCAGTGCTGTGTGCACAGGGGTTACACTGGGATCCAGTGCTGTGTATACAGGGGTTAAACTGAGATTCAGTGTTGTGTGTACAGGGGATACTTTGGGGTTCAATGTGGTGGATACAGGGGTTACACTGGGATCCAGTGCTGTGTATACAGGGGTTTAATTGAGATTCAGTGCTGTGTGTACAGGAGTTGCATTGGCTTTCAGTGCTTTTTTAAAATTCATTCATGAGATGTGGGCATCGCTGGCCAGGCCAGCATTTATTACCCATCCCTAATTGCCCTTGAGAAGGTGGTGGTGAGCTGCCTTCTTGAACCGCTGCAGTCCATTTGGGGTAGGTACACCCACAGTGCTGTTTGGAAGGGAGTTACAGGATTTTGACCCAGCAACAGTGAAGGAACGGCGATATAGTTCCAAGTCAGGATGGTGTGTGACTTGGAGGGGAACTTGCAGGTGGTGGTGTTCCCATGCATTTGCTGCCCTTGTCCTTCTAGTTGGTAGAGGTCGCGGGTTTGGAAGGTGCTGTCTAAGGATCCTTGGTGAATTGCTGCAGTGCATCCTGTAGATGGTACACACTGCTGCCACTGTGCGTGGTGGTGGAGGGAGTGAATGTTTGTAGATGGGGTGCCAATCAAGTGGGCTGCTTTGTCCTGGATGGTGTTGAGCTTCTTGAGCGTTGTTGGAGCTGCACCCATCCAGGCAAGTGGAGAGTATTCCATCACACTCCTGACTTGTGCCTTGCAGATGGTGGACAGGCTTTGGGGAGTCAGGAGGTGAGTTACTCGCCACAGGATTCCTAGCCTCTGACTTGCTCTTTGTAGCCATGGTATTTATATGGCTTCTCCAGTTCAGTTTCTGGTCAATGGTAGCCCCTAGGAAGTTGATAGTGGGGGATTCAGCGATGGTAATGCCAATGAATGTAAAGGGAAGATGGTTAGATTCTCTCTTGTTGGAGATAGTCATTGCCTGGCATTTGTGTGGCACGAATGTTACTTGCCATTTATCAGCCCAAGCCTACTTGGATATTGGCCAGGTCTTGCTGTATTTCTACACGGACTGCTTCAATATCTGAGGAGTCACGAATGGTGCTGAACATTGTGCAATTATCAGCGAACATCCCCACTTCTGACCTTATGATTGAAGGAAGGTCATTGATGAAGCAGCTGAAGATGGTTGGGCCTAGGACACTACCCTGAGGAACTCCTGCAGTGATGTCCTGGAGCTCAGATGATTGACGTCCAACAACCACAACCATCTTCCTTTGCGCTAGGTATGACTCCAGCCAGCAGAGGGTTTTCCCCGATTCCCATTGACCTTAGTTTTGCCAGGGCTCCTTGATACCATACTCGGTCAAATGGTGCCTTGATGTCAAGAGCAGTCACTCTCACTTCACCTCCTGAGTTCAGCTCTTTTGTCCATGTTTGAACCAAGGCTGTAATGAGATCAGGCAGGAGCTGAGTGGCCCTGGCAGAACCCAAACTGAACGTCACTGAGCAGGTTATTGCTAAGCAAGTGCCGCTTGACGGCACTGTTGATGACATCTTCCATCACTTTACTGATGATTGAGAGTAGGCTGATGGGGTGGTAATTGGCCGGGTTGGATTTGTCCTGTTTTTGTGTACAGGACATACCTGGGCAATTTTCCACATTGCAGGGTAGATGCCAGTGTTGTAGCTGTACTGGAACAGCTTAGCTAGGGACACGGCAAGTTCTGGAGCACAGGTCTTCAGTACTATTGCCGGAATATTGTCAGGGCCCATAGCCTTTGCAGTATCCAGTGCCTTCAGTCGTTTCTTGATATCACGCGGAGTGAATCGAATTGGCTGAAGTCTGGCATCTGTGATGCTGGGGACTTTAGGAGGAGGCTGAGATGGATCATCAACTCGGCACTTTTGGCTGAAGATTGTTGCAAATGCTTCAGCCTTATCTTTCGCACTAATGTGCTGGGCTCCCCCATCATTGAGGATGGGGATATTTGTGGAGCCACCTCCTCCAGTTAGTTGTTTAATTGTTCACCACCATTCACGACTGGATGTGGCAGGACTGCAGGGCTTAGATCTGATCTGTTGGTTATGGGATCGGTTAGCTCTGTCTATCGCATGCTGCTTACGCAGTTTGGCACGCAGATAGTCCTGGGTTATAGCGTCACCAGGTTGACACCTCATTTTGAGGTATGCCTGGTGCTGCTCCTGGCATGCCCTCCTGCACTCTTCATTCAACCAGGGTTGGTCTCCTGGCTTGATGGTAATGGTAGAGTGGGGGATATGCCGGGCCATGAGGTTACAGATTGTGGCTGAGTACAATTCTGCTGCTGATGATGAGCCACAGTGCCTCATGGATGCCCAGTTTTGCATTGCTAGATCTGTTCGAAATCTATCCTATTTAGCACGGTGGTAGTGCCACACAACACGATGGAGGGTATCCTCAACGTGAAGGCGGGACTTCGTCTCCACAACGACTGTGCTGTGGTCACTCCTACCAATACTGTCATGGACAGAAGCATCTGCAGCAGGCAGATTGGTGAGGACGAGGTCAAGTATGTTTTCCCCTCTTGTTGGTTCCCTCACCACCTGCCGCATACCCAGTCTAGCAGATATGTCCTTTAGGACTCAGCCAGCTCGGTCAGTAGTGGTGCTACCGAGCCACTCTTGGTGATGGACACTGAAGTCCCCCACCCAGAGTACATTCTGTGCCCGCGCCACCCTCAGAGTTTCCTCCAAGTGCTGGTCAACATGGAAGAGTACTGAGTCATCAGCTGAGGGAGGGCGGTAGGTGGTACTCAGCAGGAGGTTTCCTTGTCCATGTTTGATCTGATGCCATGAGACTTCATGGGGTCCAGAGTCGATGTTGAGGACTCCCAGGGCAACTCCCTCCCTACTGTATACCACAGTGCCGGTGGGGCAGGACATATCCAGGGATGGTGATGGCAGTGTTTGGGACATTGTCTGTCAGGTATGATTCCGTGAGTATGACTATGTCAGGCTGTTGCTTGATTAGTCTGTGAGACAGCTCTCCCAACTTTGTCACAAGCCCCCAGCTGTTTTTTTTTAAAGAGATACAGCACTGAAACAGGCCCTTTGGCCCACCAAGTCTGTGCTGACCATCAACCACCCATTTATACTAATCCTACACTAATTCCATATTCCTACCACATCCCCACCTGTCCCTATATTTCCCTACCACCTACCTATACTAGGGGCAATTTATAATGGCCAATTTACCTATCAACCTGCAAGTCTTTGGCTGTGGAAAGAAACTGGAGCATTCGGAGGAAACCCACGCAAACACAGGGAGAACTTGCAAACTCCACACAGGCAGTACCCAGAATTGAACCCGGGTCACTGGAGCTGTGAGGCTGCGGTGCTAACCACTGCGCCACTGTGCCGCCCGCACAGTGTTCGTAAGGAAGACTTTGCAGGGTCGACAGGGCTGGGTTTGCCGTTTCCGGTGCCAAGGTCGATGCCGGGTGGGCCGTCTGGTTTCATTCCTTTTTATTGACTTCGTAGCGGTTAGGTACAACTGAGTGGCTTGCTAGGCCATTTCAGAGGGCATGTAAAAGTTAACCACATTGCTATGGGTCTGGCGTCACATGTAGGCCAGACCAGGTAAGGACAGCAGATTTCCTTCCCTAAAGGACATTAGTGAACCAGATGAGTTTTTACAACAATCGACAATGGTTTCATGGCCATTAGAATAGCTTTTTAATTCCAGATTTATTAATTGAATTCAAATTCCACCTTCTGCTGTGGTGGGATTTGAACCCATGTCCCCAGAGCAATACCCTGGGTCTCTGGGTTACTAGTCCAGTGGCAATACCACTACGCCACCGCCTCCCCGTGTCTGGAAGGATTACACTGGGGTTCAGTACTGTACGCATTGGGGATACACACGTGGATTCATTATTGTCTATACGGGCTTACACAGGGGTTCAAAGTTGTGTGTGCAGGGGATACAGTGGGGTTCCTTGTCATGCATACAGGGGTTATGCTGGGCTCAGTGCTGTGTATTCAAGGGTTATGTTGGGGTTCAGTGCTGTGTATACAAGGGTTACGTTGGGTTCAGTGTTGTATATACAAGGGTACACTAGGGTACAGTTCTATGCCGACAGGGGTTACACTGGGGTTCAGTACTGTGTGTACAGGGGTTACATCCGGGTTCAGTGCTATGTACACAGGGGTTAGTGTTCAGTGCTGTGAATGCATGGGATACACTGGGGTTCAGTGGTTTGTATGCAGTGGTGACACTGGGCTTCAGTGCTGAGCGTACAGGGGTTGCATTGGGGTTCAGTTCTATGCTTCCAGGGGTTACACTGGGATCCACTGGTGTGTACAGGGGTTACACTGGGATCCAGTGGTGTGTGTACACAGGGGTTAAATTGAGATTCAGTGCTATGTGTACAGGGGATACATTGGTGTTCAGTGCTGTGTATAGAAGGATTACAACTGGGGTTCAGTACTGTATGCGTTGGGGATACGCACGGGGATTTATTACTTTCTATACAGGGGTTACACTGGGGTTCAGTGCTGTGTGCACAGAGGATACACTGGGGTTCTGTACTGTCAATACAGGGGTTACACTGGGGTTCAGTGCTGTGTATACAGGGGTTAGGGTTCAGCGCTCTGAATACATCGGATACACTGGCGTTTCGTGCTGTGTGTACTGGGGTTATGGTGGGGTTCAGTTTTGTGTATTCAAGGGTTCCATTGGGGTTCTGAGATCTGTGTACAAGAGTTATACTGGTGTCCTGTGTTGTGTATACAAGGGTTATACTGGGGTTCTGTGCCATGCATACAGGCGTTATGCTGGGGTTCAGTGCTGTGTATTTAAGGGTTACAATGGGGTTCAGTGCTGTGTGTACATGCGTTACGCTGCGGATCAGTGCTGTGTGTATTGGGTTCACACACAGGGGTTCATTGCTGTCTTCATGGGGGTTGTCTGTACAGGGGACACACAGGGGTTTGGTTTTGGGTGAGCAAGGGTTACACAGGTGTTTAGAGCTGTGTATGCAGGAGTTATGCTAGGGTTCAGTGCAGTGTATACAATGATTATACTGGGATTCATTACTGTATGTATTGGGGATGCACACGGGGGTTCATTGCTGTATATACAGGGGTTACATTGGGGATCAAAACTGTACAGGGGATACACTGGGGCTCTGTACTGTTTACACTGAGGTTCAGTGCTGTGTGTACAGGGGTTACAGTGGGGTTCAGTGCGGCGGGTACAGGGGTTACACTGGGGTTCTGTGCTGTTCGTACAGGGGTTACACTGGGGTTCAGTGCTGTGCGTACAGGGGTTACACTGGGGTTCAGTGCTGTGCGTACAGGGGTTACACTGGGGTTCGGTGTTGTGCGTACAGGGGTTACACTGGGGTTCAGTGCTGTGCGGACAGGGGTTACACTGGGGTTCAGTGCTGTGCGTACAGGGGTTACACTGGGGTTCAGTGCTGTGCGTACAGGGGTTACACTGGGGTTCAGTGCTGTGCGTACAGGGGTTACACTGGGGTTCAGTGCTGTGCATAGAGGGGTTACACTGGGGTTCAGTGCTGTGTATACAAGGGATACACAGGGATTCAGTGATGTCTATACAGGGGTTACACTGGGGTTCACAGCTGTGTATACAGGGGATCTGCTGAGGTTCAATGCGGTGTGGACAGGGGTTACACTGAGGTTGAGTACTGTATGTATTGGGTTTACACATGGGTGTTCTTTGCCGTCTCTTCAGGGGTTACACTGGTGTTCAGAGCTGTGGGTACAAGGGTTATACCGGTGTTGAGAGCTGTGTTTACAGGGGATACACTGGGGTTCAGTGCTTTGTATACAGGGGATACACTGGTGTTCAGTGCTTTGTATACAAGGGTTATGTTGGGGTTCAGTGTTGTGTGTACAGGGGTTACACTGGGGTACAGTGTTGTGCGTACAGGGATTACACTGGGGTTCAGTGCTGTGCGTACAGGGATTACACTGGGGTTCAGTGCTATGTGTACAGGGGAAACACTGAGATTCAGGGCTGTGTATACAAAGGTTACACTGGGGTTCAGTGCTGTGTATACAAGGGTTATGTTGGAGCTCAGTGTCGTGTGTACAGGAGTTACACTGGGTACAGTGTTGTGTGTACAGGGATTACACTGGTGTTCAGTGCTGTGTGTACAGGGGTTACGCTGGGGTTCAGTGCTGTGTATACAATGATTACACTGAGGTTCAGTACTGTATGTATTGGGGATGCACACGGGGGTTCACTGCTGTCTATACAGGGGTTATACTGGGGTTCAGGGCTGTTTGTACTGCGGATACACTGGGGTTCAGTGCTGTGTGTACGGAGGTTACACTGGGGTTCAGTACTGTGTATGCAGGGGTATGACAGGGGTTCAGTGCTGTCTATACAGGGGTTACACTGGGGTTCAGTGCTGTGTGTACGGAGGTTACACTGGGGTTCAGTACTGTGTATGCAGGGGTATGACTGGGGTTCTGTGCTGTGTACACAGGGGTTACACTGGGGTTCAGTGCTGTGTGTACGGAGGTTACACTGGGGTTCAGTACTGTGTATGCAGGGGTATGACTGGGGTTCTGTGCTGTGTACACAGGGATTCAGTGCTGTCTATACAGGGGTTATACTGGGGTTCAGTGCTGTTTGTACTGCGGATACACTGGGGTTCAGTGCTGTGTGTACGGAGGTGACACTGGGGTTCAGTACTGTGTATGCAGGGGTATGACAGGGGTTCAGTGCTGTCTATACAGGGGTTACACTGGGGTTCAGTGCTGTGTGTACGGAGGTTACACTGGGGTTCAGTACTGTGTATGCAGGGGTATGACTGGGGTTCTGTGCTGTGTACACAGGGATTCAGTGCTGTCTATACAGGGGTTACACTGGGGTTCAGTGCTCTCTGTACAGGGGTTACACTGGGGATCAGTGTTCTCTGTACAGGGGTTACACTGGGGATCAGTATCGCATGTACTGGGGTACAGTGTTGTGTAGAGAGGTTATGCTGGGGTTCAATGCTGCGTGTATGGGGGTTACGCTGGGGTTCAGTGCTGTGTATACAATGGATACACGGGGGTTCAGTGCTCTCTATACAGGGGTTACACTGGAGTTCATTGCTGTGTATACAAGGGATACACAGGGGTTCAGCGCTGTCTATACAGGGGTTACACTGGGGTTCATGACCCGTGTACTGCGGTTATGCTGGTCTTCAGAGCTATCTGTAGAAGGGTTAAACTGGGGTTCAGTGCTGTGTATACAAGGGTTACACTGGGATTTAGTGCTGTGTGTACAGGGGTTGTGCTGAGGTTTTGTGCTGTGTATACAGGGGATACACTGGGGTTCAATACTGTGTATAAAGGGGATAAACTGGGGTTCAGTACTGTGTATACAGGGGATACACTGGGGCTCAACACTCTGTATGCAGGGGATACACCGGGGTTCAGTACTGTTATACAGGGGATACACTGGGGTTCAGTACTGTTATACAGGGGATACACCGGGGTTCAGTACTGTTATACAGGGGATACACTGGGGCTCAGCATTCTGTATGCAGGGGATACACTGGGGTTCAGTACTGTTATACAGGGGATACACTGGGGTTCAGTACTGTTATACAGGGGATACACTGGGGTTCAGCACTCTGTATGCAGGGGATACACTGGGGTTCAGTACTGTTATACAGGTGATACACTGGGGTTCAGTACTGTTATACAGGAGATACACTGGGGCTCAGCACTCTGTATGCAGGGGATACACTGGGGTTCAGTACTGTTATACAGGGGATACACTGGGGCTCAGCACTCTGTATGCAGGGGATACACTGGGGTTCAGTACTGTTATACAGGGGATACACTGGGGCTCAGCACTCTGCATGCAGGGGATACACTGGGGTTCAGTACTGTTATACAGGGGATACACTGGGGCTCAGCACTCTGTATGCAGGGGATACACTGGGGTTCAGTACTGTTACACAGGGGATACACTGGGGTTCAGTACTGTTATACAGGTGATACACTGGGGTTCAGTACTGTTACACAGGGGATACACTGGGGTTCAGTACTGTTATACAGGAAATACACTGGGGCTCAGCACTCTGTATGCAGGGGATACACTGGGGTTCAGTACTATTATACAGGGGATACACTGGGGCTCAGCACTCTGTATGCAGGGGATACACTGGGGTTCAGTACTGTTACACAGGGGATACACCGGGGATACACTGGGGTTCAGTACTGTTACACAGGGGATACACTGGGTCTCAGCACTCTGTATGCAGGGGATACACTGGGGTTCAGTACTGTTACACAGGGGATACACTGGGGTTCAGTACTGTTACACAGGGGATACACCGGGGATACACTGGGGTTCAGTACTGTTACACAGGGGATACACTGGGGCTCAGCACTCTGTATGCAGGGGATACACTGGGGTTCAGTACTGTTACACAGGGGATACACTGGGGTTCAGTACTGTTACACAGGGGATACACCGGGGATACACTGGGGTTCAGTACTGTTACACAGGGGATACACTGGGTCTCAGCACTCTGTATGCAGGGGATACACTGGGGTTCAGTACTGTTACACAGGGGATACACTGGGGTTCAGTACTGTTACACAGGGGATACACTGGGGTTCAGTACTGTTACACAGGGGATACACTGGGGTTCAGTACTGTTACACAGGGGATACACTGGGGTTCAGTACTGTTATACAGGGGATACACTGGGGCTCAGTACTGTTATACAGGGGATACACTGGGGCTCAGCACTCTGTATGCAGGGGATACACTGGGGCTCAGCACTCTGTATGCAGGGGATACACTTGGGTTCAGTACGGTTATACAGGGGATACACTGGGGTTCAGTACTGTTATACAGGGGATACACTGGGGCTCAGCACTCTGGATGCAGGGGATACACTGGGGTTCAGTACTGTTATACAGGGGACACACTGGGATTCAGTACTGTTATACAGGAGATACACTGGGGTTCAGTACTGTTATACAGGGGATACACTGGGGCTCAGCACTCTGTATGCAGGGGATACACTGGGGTTCAGTACTGTTATACAGGGGATACACTGGGGTTCAGTACTGTTATACAGGGGATACACTGGGGTTCAGTACTGTTATACAGGGGATACACTGGGGTTCAGCACTCTGTATGCAGGGGATACACTGGGGTTCAGTACTGTTACACAGGGGATACACTGGGGTTCAGTACTGTTATACAGGTGATACACTGGGGTTCAGTACTGTTATACAGGGGATACACTGGGGCTCAGCACTCTGTATGCAGGGGATACACTGGGGTTCAGTACTGTTATACAGGAAATACACTGGGGCTCAGCACTCTGTATGCAGGGGATACACTGGGGTTCAGTACTGTTATACAGGGGATACACTGGGGTTCAGTACTGTTACACAGGGGATACACTGGGGCTCAGCACTCTGTATGCAGGGGATACACTGGGGTTCAGTACTGTTACACAGGGGATACACTGGGGTTCAGTACTGTTACACAGGGGATACACTGGGTCTCAGCACTCTGTATGCAGGGGATACACTGGGGTTCAGTACTGTTACACAGGGGATACACCGGGGTTCAGTACTGTTATACAGGGGATACACCGGGATTCAGTACTGTTACACAGGGGATACACTGGGGTTCAGTACTGTTACACAGGGGATACACTGGGGTTCAGTACTGTTACACAGGGGATACACTGGGGTTCAGTACTGTTATACAGGGGATACACCGGGGTTCAGTACTGTTATACAGGGGATACACCGGGATTCAGTACTGTTACACAGGGGATACACTGGGGTTCAGTACTGTTACACAGGGGATACACTGGGGTTCAGTACTGTTACACAGGGGATACACTGGGGTTCAGTACTGTTATACAGGGGATACACCGGGATTCAGTACTGTTATACAGGGGATACACTGGGGTTCAGTACTGTTACACAGGGGATACACTGGGGTTCAGTACTGTTACACAGGGGATACACTGGGGTTCAGTACTGTTACACAGGGGATACACTGGGGTTCAGTACTGTTACACAGGGGATACACTGGGGTTCAGTACTGTTACACAGGGGATACACTGGGGTTCAGTACTGTTACACAGGGGATACACTGGGGTTCAGTACTGTTACACAGGGGATACACTGGGGCTCAGTACTGTTACACAGGGGATACACTGGGGCTCAGTACTGTTATACAGGGGATACACTGGGGCTCAGCACTCTGTATGCAGGGGATACACTGGGGTTCAGTACTGTTATACAGGGGATACACTGGGGCTCAGCACTCTGTATGCAGGGGATACACTGGGGTTCAGTACTGTTATACAGGGGATACACTGGGGCTCAGTACTGTTATACAGGGGATACACTGGGGCTCAGCACTGTTATACAGGGGATACACTGGGGCTCAGAACTCTGTATGCCGGGGATACACTGGGGTTCAGTACTGTTATACAGGGGATACACTGGGGCTCAGTACTGTTATACAGGGGATACACTGGGGCTCAGCACTCTGTATGCAGGGGATACACTGGGGCTCAGCACTCTGTATGCAGGGGATACACTGGGGTTCAGTACTATTATACAGGGGATACACTGGGGCTCAGCACTCTGTATGCAGGGGATACACTGGGGTTCAGTACTGTTATACAGGGGATACACTGGGGTTCAGTACTGTTATACAGGGGATACACTGGGGTTCAGTACTGTTATACAGGGGATACACTGGGGCTCAGCACTCTGTATGCAGGGGATACACTGGGGCTCAGCACTCTGTATGCAGGGGATACACTGGGGTTCAGTACTATTATACAGGGGATACACTGGGGCTCAGCACTCTGTATGCAGGGGATACACTGGGGTTCAGTACTGTTATACAGGAGATACACTGGGGTTCAGTACTGTTATACAGGGGATACACTGCGGTTCAGTCCTGTTATACAGGGGATACACTGGGGTTCAGTACTGTTATACAGGGGATACACTGGGGTTCAGTACTGTTATACAGGGGATACACTGGGGTTCAGTACTGTTACACAGGGGATACACTGGGGTTCAGTACTGTTTCACAGGGGATACACTGGGGTTCAGTACTGTTACACAGGGGATACACTGGGGTTCAGTACTGTTACACAGGGGATACACTGGGGTTCAGCACTCTGTATGCAGAAGATACACTGGGGTTCAGTACTGTTATACAGGGGATACACTGGGGCTCAGTACTGTTATACAGGGGATACACTGGGGCTCAGCACTCTGTATGCAGGGGATACACTGGGGCTCAGCACTCTGTATGCAGGGGATACACTGGGGTTCAGTACTGTTACACAGGGGATACACTGGGGTTCAGTACTGTTACACAGGGGATACACTGGGGTTCAGTACTGTTATACAGGGGATACACTGGGGTTCAGTACTGTTATACAGGGGATACACTGGGGTTCAGTACTGTTACACAGGGGATACACTGGGGTTCAGTACTGTTTCACAGGGGATACACTGGGGTTCAGTACTGTTACACAGGGGATACACTGGGGTTCAGTACTGTTACACAGGGGATACACTGGGGTTCAGCACTCTGTATGCAGAAGATACACTGGGGTTCAGTACTGTTATACAGGGGATACACTGGGGCTCAGTACTGTTATACAGGGGATACACTGGGGCTCAGCACTCTGTATACAGGGGATACACTGGGGCTCAGCACTCTGTATGCAGGGGATACACTGGGGCTCAGCACTCTGTATGCAGGGGATACACTGGGGCTCAGCACTCTGTATGCAGGGGATACACTGGGGTTCAGTACTGTTACACAGGGGATACACTGGGGTTCAGTACTGTTATACAGGGGATACACTGGGGTTCAGTACTGTTATACAGGGGATACACTGGGGTTCAGTACTGTTATACAGATGATACACCGGGGTTCAGTACTGTTTCACAGGGGATACACTGGGGTTCAGTACTGTTACACAGGGGATACACTGGGGTTCAGTACTGTTACACAGGGGATACACTGGGGCTCAGCACTCTGTATGCAGGGGATACACTGGGGTTCAGTACTTTTATACAGGGGATACACCGGGGTTCAGTACTGTGACACAGGGGATACACTGGGGTTCAGTACTGTTACACAGGGGATACACTGGGGTTCAGTACTGTTACACAGGGGATACACCGGGGTTCAGTACTGTTACACAGGGGATACACCGGGGTTCAGTACTGTTACACTGGGGCTCAGCACTCTGTATGCAGAAGATACACTGGGGTTCAGTACTGTTACACAGGGGATACACTGGGGTTCAGTACTGTTACACAGGGGATACACTGGGGTTCAGTACTGTTATACAGGGGATACACTGGGGCTCAGTACTGTTTTACAGGGGATACACTGGGGTTCAGTACTGTTACACAGGGGATACACCGGGGTTCAGTACTGTTACACTGGGGCTCAGCACTCTGTATGCAGGGGATACACTGGGGTTCAGTACTGTTATACAGGGGATACACTGGGGCTCAGCACTCAGTATGCAGGGGATACACTGGGGTTCAGTACTGTTACACAGGGGATACACTGGGGTTCAGTACTGTTACACAGGGGATACACTGGGGTTCAGTACTGTTACACAGGGGATACACCGGGGTTCAGTACTGTTACACTGGGGCTCAGCACTCTGTATGCAGGGGATAGACCAGGGTTCAGTACTGTGTCAGCATTAACAACCGGTGGGAAAAGGCTACTGGAAGTGAGGTGTGATTGCAATATCTTTTGATCTCCTGTTATAGGGGCACCCTGGGATGCCTGTGATGATGTTGGGGCTCATTGCCAATGTTTACATCGTACAACAATATCATGGCTAACATGCGTTGATACGCACAAATGTGCACACGCAAGCAGACCAGTCACAGACAGGCACCGATCACAAACACTGCCGATCCCCACTATCACCTCATACTGACAGGAACAGTAGAAGGCCAATCAGCCTTTTGAGCCTGCTCTGTCATTCATCATGATCACAGTGGATCTTCATCTTAATGCCATCCACCTGCTGTGGTTTCTTACACCTTAATAACTTAGGATAGCAAAAATCTATCGATCACAGATTTAAAAGATTAATTGTGCTAGCATCTACTGCTTTTTCTGGGAGAGAGTTCCACACTTCGATCACAAGTTGTGTGAAGAAGTCTTTCCCAACTTCTCTCCTGAATGACCTGTCTCTGTCCCCTTGTCCTCGACTTTCTCACCGCAACAGTTTCTTTCTATCTACCCAATCAATCCCTTTCAAAATCTCTCAGACCTCAATCAAATCACCTCATAACCTTACATTTTTCATGGAATATAAGCCTCGTTTATGTAATCTCTCCTCAATCTAATTCTTGGCACTCTCATAATATCCTGTGTTTCACTCCTTCCAAGGCTAACATACCCTTTCGAAGATGTGGTGCCCAGAACGGTGCACACTACTCCAGATGGGGGCTAAACAGAACTTTGTATAACTGGAGCAAAACATCCTCCCCCTCACATTCTAGTGCTCTGGTTGTCAAGGTTAGCATTTCATTAGTCTTTTTGATTATGCTTTTCTACCAGCCTTTTACGTTTTCAGGTAAATGCTTCACGCTCAAATACCGCAGGGCTTGATACAGCATTCACACACACACTCAATATGCATCTACACACATGTTCGAAAACACGTCTACATGCACGCACACAAATGCATACGTACAACCATGCATATACACCCGCACTTTGTCCTACTCGGCCTCAGCCAGTGGTGGTGGACTTGGTTGTGGGCTTCTAGGCTGGGCTGGAAGGAAGAACAATCTATTCCCCTTCTCCATGCAGACTGGGCTGAGCTCACTTACAGCCCAAAATCCCAGGAATGTTAGACAGAGAATTGGGAGAGGTGGGGAAAGGTTCACCTAAATTGAGCGAGCACTCGCTCCCCTCATTGGGAAAATACAGCACTGCCCTTCCAATATTACAATTTCCTCAGTCACTGGGTCAATACTGGGGAAATGCAGCACTGCCCTTCCAATATTACAATACCCTCAGTCACTGGGTCAACTCTGGGGAAATGCAGCACTGCCCTTCCAATATTACAATACCCTCAGTCACTGGGACAATACTGGGGAAATGCAGCACTGCCCTTCCAATATTACAATACCCTCAGTCACTGGGTCAATACTGGGGAAATGCAGCACTGCCCTTCCAATATTACAATACCCTCAGTCACTGGGTCAATACTGGGGAAATGCAGCACTGCCCTTCCAATATTACAATACCCTCAGTCACTGGGTCAATACTGGGGAAATGCAGCACTGCCCTTCCAATATTACAATACCCTCAGTCACTGGGTCAATATTGGGGAAATGCAGCACTGCCCTTCCAATATTACAATACCCTCAGTCACTGGGTCAATACTGGGGAAATGCAGCACTGCCCTTCCAATATTACAATACCCTCAGTCACTGGGTCAATACTGGGGAAATGCAGCACTGCCCTTCCAATATTACAATACCCTCAGTCACTGGGTCAATACTAGGGAAATGCAGCACTGCCCTTCCAATATTACAATACCCTCAGTCACTGGGTCAATACAGCACTGCCCTTCCAATATTACAATACCCTCAGTCACTGGGTCAATACTGGGGAAATACAGCACTGCCCTTCCAATATTACAATACCCTCTGTCACTGGGTCAATACTGGGGAAATGCAGCACTGCCCTTCCAATATTACAATACCCTCTGTCACTGGGTCAATACTGGGGAAATGCAGCACTGCCCTTCCAATATTACAATACCCTCAGTCACTGGGACAATGCTGGGGAAATGCAGCACTGCCCTTCCAATATTACAATACCCTCAGTCACTGGGACAATGCTGGGGAAATGCAGCACTGCCCTTCCAATATTACAATACCCTCAGTCACTGGGACAATGCTGGGGAGATACAGCACTGCCCTTCCAATATTACAATACCCTCAGTCACTGGGTCAATACTGGGGAAATGCAGCACTGCCCTTCCAATATTACAATACCCTCAGTCACTGGGACAATGCTGGGGAAATGCAGCACTGCCCTTCCAATATTACAATACCCTCAGTCACTGGGACAATGCTGGGGAGATACAGCACTGCCCTTCCAATATTACAATACCCTCAGTCACTGGGTCAATACTGGGGAAATGCAGCACTGCCCTTCCAATATTACAATACCCTCAGTCACTGGGTCAATACTGGGGAAATGCAGCACTGCCCTTCCAATATTACAATACCCTCAGTCACTGGGTCAATACTGGGGAAATGCAGCACTGCCCTTCCAATATTACAATACCCTCAGTCACTGGGACAATGCTGGGGAAATGCAGCACTGCCCTTCCAATATTACAATACCCTCAGTCACTGGGACAATGCTGGGGAAATACAGCACTGTCCTTCCAATATTACAATACCCTCAGGCACTGGGTCAATACTGGGGAAATGCAGCACTGCCCTTCCAATATTACAATACCCTCAGTCACTGGGTCAATACTGGGAAAATGCAGCACTGCCCTTCCAATATTACAATACCCTCAGTCACTGGGACAATGCTAGGGAAATACAGCACTGTCCTTCCAATATTACAATACCCTCAGTCACTGGGACAATGCTGGGGAAATACAGCACTGTCCTTCCAATATTACAATACCCTCAGTCACTGGGACAATGCTGGGGAAATGCAGCACTGCCCTTCCAATATTACAATACCCTCAGTCACTGGGACAATGCTGGGGAAATACAGCACTGCCCTTCCAATATTACAATACCCTCAGTCACTGGGACAATACTGGGGAAATGCAGCACTGCCCTTCCAATATTACAATACCCTCAGTCACTGGGACAATGCTGGGGAAATGCAGCACTGTCCTTCCAATATTACAATACCCTCAGTCACTGGGACAATGCTGGGGAAATGCAGCACTGCCCTTCCAATATTACAATACCCTCAGTCACTGGGACAATGCTGGGGAAATACAGCACTGTCCTTCCAATATTACAATACCCTCAGTCACTGGGACAATGCTGGGGAAATGCAGCACTGCCCTTCCAATATTACAATACCCTCAGTCACTGGGACAATGCTGGGGAAATACAGCACTGTCCTTCCAATATTACAATACCCTCAGTCACTGGGACAATGCTGGGGAAATACAGCACTGTCCTTCCAATATTACAATACCCTCAGTCACTGGGACAATGCTGGGGAAATGCAGCACTGTCCTTCCAATATTACAATACCCTCAGTCACTGGGACAATGCTGGGGAGATACAGCACTGTCCTTCCAATATTACAATACCCTCAGTCACTGGGACAATACTGGGGAAATATAGCACTATCCTTCCAATGTTACAATACCCTCAGTCACTGGGACAATGCTGGGGAAATGCAGCACTGCCCTTCCAATATTACAATACCCTCAGTCACTGGGACAATACTGGGGAGATACAGCACTGTCCTTCCAATATTACAATACCCTCAGTCACTGGGACAATAGTGGTCAACTGTAGACCCCAGACTTGGTATAACCATCTAGCATCCCAAAGTTTCTGTCCTCAGTCCCGGCTCCTTCTCATGGAATCTTTGGCCTGTTTGAAACATCAAACTGATAAAGGGGATTTAATCCATGGCAATTGTCAGCCAAAGGGACCACTCACTCACCCCATGCAGATCTCACTGAGAAGTGTATAAATAGCTGAAATGGACTGTGCCTTGGAATCTCCACAGTGCACAATTCAAAGCCCACCCACTTCCTGCCTTGGACTGCTTTGATCCTCTCCTGGCCTGCTCCCGTCTCTCTGAGGGAGTGTCTCTGTTGCTGTGACGTTTGAGCAAGCTCGTGCCTGGCATGGAGCCAATATTAAATATTTAATTACCAAATTCTTCCAGGACAAAGACTCCTTTGACTGTATTGCACTTTTTAATGTGACTCAGTTCAATGAAAACCTGTAAACAAACAAAAAGAAAAGTTTATCAGCCAAGATGGAAAACTAAAACCCAGGAAAAAAGTCTTCTTTTATAAAACAAAATGTTGAATGTCATAGCAGAACTAGCAAACAGCATGTAATAAATATATAAATCCCACAATCTGCCACAAAGCAAAACTAAAAAAATGAGAAATTATTGCTAAGAAGCAAAGACAGCAGTAGACTGGTACCTTCCACTCCTTGCAGGAGGAGAAAGCATGGAAGAGAAATGGTCGGAATTAATATCGGGTCACGTCAAGGAGACACACATCCCTCACACACCACACTCTCTCCCCTGTCCTCATTCGTTTACTGCCGGCATGGTGACTATCAGCTCACAGCTAGGGGTGACTGGCCACATAGTCACACTGCTTCCGTTCACATTTGGATATAGCGCTGCTAACAGCTCAATCTGTGGCCACATACCGAATGAAAAGACATTCTCCATTCTGCAAGTATGCACAAGCCTTCCTAAACTCCACACTTAATCTAAAAGCACAGATGGAGACCTCAAAAGATACTACATCACACAATGGCCCCTATTTCACGGTAGGCTGAACAAGGCACTGTTCCAGCACAGACACAGGCCATTCAGCCCATTAGCCTGTGCTGTCGTCCATCGTTACGAGAGATCTAACCTAATCATAGGAACAGGAATAGGATATTTCGCCTGTTCTGCCATTCAATGAGATCATGGCTGATCTACACCAATACTCCATATGCCCGCCTTTGCAGAAGTCTATCAATTTCAGAAGACAGCTCCAAACTTCTACGAGCTCCTGTGTGTAGAAATGTTTCCTAATTTCACTCCTGATCGGTCTGGCTCTAACATTTAGACGATATTCCCAGTCCTAGACTCCCCAACCAGTGGAAACAGTTGCCGACTCCCACAATTACTCACTCCTGTATCCTTTAATACTCACCTAATATATTCTGACTCTCCTGCACTCCCCATATCCTTTAATATCCCACCCAGTCTAATCCCATTCCCCATATCCTTTAATACCCCACCCAGTCTAATCCCATTCCCCATATCCTTTAATACCCCACCCAGTCTAATCCCATTCCCCATATCCTGTAATACCCCAACCCAGTCTAATCCCATTCCCCATATCCTTTAATACCCCACCCAGTCTAATCCCATTCCCCATATCCTGTCATATCCCACCCAGTCTAATCCCATTCCCCATATCCTTTAATATCCCACCCAGTCCAATCCCATATTCCCCATATCCTTTAATACCCCACCCAGTCTAATCCCATTCCCCATATCCTTTAATATCCCACCCAGTCTAATCCCATTCCCCATATCCTTTAATATCCCACCCAGTCTAATCCCATTCCCCATATCCTTTAATACCCCACCCAGTCTAATCCCATTCCCCATATCCTTTAATACCCCACCCAGTCTAATCCCATTCCCCATATACTTTAATACCCCACCCAGTCTAATCCCATTCCCCATATCCTTTAATACCCCACCCAGTCTAATCCCATTCCCCATATCTTTTAATACCCACACAGTCTAATCCCATTCTCCATATACTTTAATACCCCACCCAGTCTAATCCCATTCCCCATATCTTTTAATACCCCACCCAGTCTAATCCCATTCCCCAAATCTTTTAATACCCAACCCAGTCTAATCCCATTCCCCATATCTTTTAATACCCCACCCAGTCTAATCCCATTCCCCATATCTTTTAATACCCACACAGTCTAATCCCATTCCCCATATCCTTTAATACCCCACCCAGTCTAATCCCATTCCCCATATCTTTTAATACCCCACCCAGTCTAATCCCATTCCCCATATCTTTTAATATCCCACCCAGTCTAATCCCATTCCCCAAATCCTTTAATACCCACACAGTCTAATCCCATTCCCCATATCCTTTAATACCCACACAGTCTAATCCCATTCCCCAAATCCTTTAATACCCCACCCAGTCTAATCCCATTCCCCATATCTTTTAATATCCCACCCAGTCTAATCCCATTCCCCATATCCTTTAATACCCCACCCAGTCTAATCCCATTTCCCATATCTTTTAATATCCCACCCAGTCTAATCCCATTCCCCATATCCTTTAATACCCACACAGTCTAATCCCATTCCCCATATCCTTTAATACCCACACAGTCTAATCCCATTCCCCATATCCTTTAATATCCCACCCAGTCTAATCCCATTCCCCATATCCTTTAATACCCACCCAGTCTAATCCCATTCTCCATATCCTTTAATACCCACAAAGTCTAATCCCATTCCCCATATCCTTTAATACCCACACAGTCTAATCCCATTCCCCATATCCTTTAATATCCCACCCAGTCTAATCCCATTCCCCATATCCTTTAATACCCACACAGTCTAATCCCATTCCCCATATCCTTTAATACCCACAAAGTCTAATCCCATTCCCCATATCCTTTAATACCCACAAAGTCTAATCCCATTCCCCATATCCTTTAATACCCACACAGTCTAATCCCATTCCCCATATCCTTTAATACCCACAAAGTCTAATCCCATTCCCCATATCCTTTAATACCCACACAGTCTAATCCCATTCCCCATATCCTTTAATACCCACACAGTCTAATCCCATTCCCCATATCCTTTAATACCCACAAAGTCTAATCCCATTCCCCATATCCTTTAATACCCACACAGTCTAATCCCATTCCCCATATCCTTTAATACCCACACAGTCTAATCCCATTCCCCATATCCTTTAATACCCACACAGTCCAATCCCATTCCCCATATCCTTTAATACCCCACACAGTCTAATCCCATTCCCCATATCCTTTAATACCCACACAGTCTAATCCCATTCCCCATATCCTTTAATACCCACACAGTCTAATCCCATTCCCCATATCCTTTAATACCCACACAGTCTAATCCCATTCCCCATATCCTTTAATACCCACACAGTCTAATCCCATTCCCCATATCCTTTAATACCCACAAAGTCTAATCCCATTCCCCATATCCTTTAATACCCACAAAGTCTAATCCCATTCCCCATATCCTTTAATACCCACACAGTCTAATCCCATTCCCCATATCCTTTAATACCCACAAAGTCTAATCCCATTCCCCATATCCTTTAATACCCACAAAGTCTAATCCCATTCCCCATATCCTTTAATACCCACAAAGTCTAATCCCATTCCCCATATCCTTTAATACCCACACAGTCTAATCCCATTCCCCATATCCTTTAATACCCACAAAGTCTAATCCCATTCCCCATATCCTTTAATACCCACAAAGTCTACTCCCATTCCCCATATCCTTTAATACCCACACAGTCTAATCCCATTCCCCATATCCTTTAATACCCACAAAGTCTAATCCCATTCCCCATATCCTTTAATACCCACACAGTCTAATCCCATTCCCCATATCCTTTAATACCCACAAAGTCTAATCCCATTCCCCATATCCTTTAATACCCACAAAGTCTAATCCCATTCCCCATATCCTTTAATACCCACAAAGTCTAATCCCATTCCCCATATCCTTTAATACCCACACAGTCTAATCCCATTCCCCATATCCTTTAATACCCACAAAGTCTAATCCCATTCCCCATATCCTTTAATACCCACAAAGTCTACTCCCATTCCCCATATCCTTTAATACCCACACAGTCTAATCCCATTCCCCATATCCTTTAATACCCACAAAGTCTAATCCCATTCCCCATATCCTTTAATACCCACACAGTCTAATCCCATTCCCCATATCCTTTAATACCCACAAAGTCTAATCCCATTCCCCATATCCTTTAATACCCACACAGTCTAATCCCATTCCCCATATCCTTTAATACCCACAAAGTCTAATCCCATTCCCCATATCCTTTAATACCCACACAGTCTAATCCCATTCCCCATATCCTTTAATACCCACACAGTCTAATCCCATTCCCCATATCCTTTAATACCCACAAAGTCTAATCCCATTCCCCATATCCTTTAATACCCACACAGTCTAATCCCATTCCCCATATCCTTTAATACCCACACAGTCCAATCCCATTCCCCATATCCTTTAATACCCCACACAGTCTAATCCCATTCCCCATATCCTTTAATACCCACACAGTCTAATCCCATTCCCCATATCCTTTAATACCCACACAGTCTAATCCCATTCCCCATATCCTTTAATACCCACACAGTCTAATCCCATTCCCCATATCCTTTAATACCCACACAGTCTAATCCCATTCCCCATATCCTTTAATACCCACAAAGTCTAATCCCATTCCCCATATCCTTTAATACCCACAAAGTCTAATCCCATTCCCCATATCCTTTAATACCCACACAGTCTAATCCCATTCCCCATATCCTTTAATACCCACAAAGTCTAATCCCATTCCCCATATCCTTTAATACCCACAAAGTCTAATCCCATTCCCCATATCCTTTAATACCCACAAAGTCTAATCCCATTCCCCATATCCTTTAATACCCACACTGTCTAATCCCATTCCCCATATCCTTTAATACCCACAAAGTCTAATCCCATTCCCCATATCCTTTAATACCCACAAAGTCTACTCCCATTCCCCATATCCTTTAATACCCACACAGTCTAATCCCATTCCCCATATCCTTTAATACCCACAAAGTCTAATCCCATTCCCCATATCCTTTAATACCCACACAGTCTAATCCCATTCCCCATATCCTTTAATACCCACAAAGTCTAATCCCATTCCCCATATCCTTTAATACCCACACAGTCTAATCCCATTCCCCATATCCTTTAATACCCACAAAGTCTAATCCCATTCCCCATATCCTTTAATACCCACAAAGTCTAATCCCATTCCCCATATCCTTTAATACCCACAAAGTCTAATCCCATTCCCCATATCCTTTAATACCCACAAAGTCTAATCCCATTCCCCATATCCTTTAATACCCACACAGTCTAATCCCATTCCCCATATCCTTTAATACCCACAAAGTCTAATCCCATTCCCCATATCCTTTAATACCCACACAGTCTAATCCCATTCCCCATATCCTTTAATACCCACAAAGTCTAATCCCATTCCCCATATCCTTTAATACCCACACAGTCTAATCCCATTCCCCATATCCTTTAATACCCACAAAGTCTAATCCCATTCCCCATATCCTTTAATACCCACAAAGTCTAATCCCATTCCCCATATCCTTTAATACCCACAAAGTCTAATCCCATTCCCCATATCCTTTAATATCCACAAAGTCTAATCCCATTCCCCATATCCTTTAATACCCACACAGTCTAATCCCATTCCCCATATCCTTTAATACCCACACAGTCTAATCCCATTCCCCATATCCTTTAATACCCACACAGTCTAATCCCATTCCCCATATCCTTTAATACCCACAAAGTCTAATCCCATTCTCCATATCCTTTAATACCCACACAGTCTAATCCCATTCCCCATATCCTTTAATACCCACAAAGTCTAATCCCATTCCCCATATCCTTTAATACCCACACAGTCTAATCCCATTCCCCATATCCTTTAATACCCACAAAGTCTAATCCCATTCTCCATATCCTTTAATACCCACACAGTCTAATCCCATTCCCCATATCCTTTAATACCCACAAAGTCTAATCCCATTCTCCATATCCTTTAATACCCACACAGTCTAATCCCATTCCCCATATCCTTTAATACCCACAAAGTCTAATCCCATTCCCCATATCCTTTAATACCCACACAGTCTAATCCCATTCCCCATATCCTTTAATACCCCACCCAGTCTAATCCCATTCCCCATATCCTTTAATACCCACACAGTCTAATCCCATTCTCCATATCCTTTAATACCCACACAGTCTAATCCCATTCTCCATATCCTTTAATACCCATACAGTCTAATCCCATTCTCCATATCCTTTAATACCCACCCAGTCTAATCCCATTCCCCATATCCTTTAATATCCCACCCAGTCTAATCCCATTCCCCATATCCTTTAATACCCACACAGTCTAATCCCATTCCCCATATCCTTTAATATCCCACCCAGTCTAATCCCATTCCCCATATCCTTTAATACCCACAAAGTCTAATCCCATTCCCCATATCCTTTAATATCCCACCCAGTCTAATCCCATTCCCCATATCCTTTAATATCCCACCCAGTCTAATCCCATTCCCCATATCCTTTAATACCCACACAGTCTAATCCCATTCCCCATATCCTTTAATACCCCACCAAGTCTAATCCCATTCCCCATATCCTTTAATACCCCACCCAGTCTAATCCCATTCCCCATATCCTTTAATATCCACCCAGTCTAGTCCCATTCCCCATATCCTTTAATACCCACACAGTCTAATCCCATTCCCCATATCCTTTAATACCCACCCAGTCTAATCCCATTCCCCATATCCTTTAATACCCCACCCAGTCTAATCCCATTCCCCATATCCTTTAATATCCACCCAGTCTAATCCCATTCCCCATATCCTTTAATACCCGCACAGTCTAATCCCATTCCCCATATCCTTTAATACCCACCCAGTCTAATCCCATTCCCCATATCCTTTAATACCCACACAGTCTAATCCCATTCCCCATATCCTTTAATACCCACACAGTCTAATCCCATTCCCCATATCCTTTAATACCCACACAGTCTAATCCCATTCCCCATATCCTTTAATACCCACAAAGTCTAATCCCATTCCCCATATCCTTTAATACCCACAAAGTCTAATCCCATTCCTCATATCCTTTAATACCCACACAGTCTAATCCCATTCCCCATATCCTTTAATACCCACACAGTCTAATCCCGTTCTCCATATCCTTTAATACCCACAAAGTCTAATCCCATTCCCCATATCCTTTAATACCCACAAAGTCTAATCCCATTCTCCATATCCTTTAATACCCACAAAGTCTAATCCCATTCCCCATATCCTTTAATACCCACTAAGTCTAATCCCATTCCCCATATCCTTTAATACCCACAAAGTCTAATCCCATTCCCCATATCCTTTAATACCCACACAGTCTAATCCCGTTCTCCATATCCTTTAATACCCTCACAGTCTAATCCCATTCCCCATATCCTTTAATACCCACAAAGTCTAATCCCATTCCCCATATCCTTTAATACCCACAAAGTCTAATCCCATTCCCCATATCCTTTAATACCCACAAAGTCTAATCCCATTCCCCATATCCTTTAATATCCACAAAGTCTAATCCCATTCCCCATATCCTTTAATACCCACACAGTCTAATCCCATTCCCCATATCCTTTAATACCCACACAGTCTAATCCCATTCCCCATATCCTTTAATACCCACACAGTCTAATCCCATTCCCCATATCCTTTAATACCCACAAAGTCTAATCCCATTCTCCATATCCTTTAATACCCACACAGTCTAATCCCATTCCCCATATCCTTTAATACCCACAAAGTCTAATCCCATTCCCCATATCCTTTAATACCCACACAGTCTAATCCCATTCCCCATATCCTTTAATACCCACAAAGTCTAATCCCATTCTCCATATCCTTTAATACCCACACAGTCTAATCCCATTCCCCATATCCTTTAATACCCACAAAGTCTAATCCCATTCTCCATATCCTTTAATACCCACACAGTCTAATCCCATTCCCCATATCCTTTAATACCCACAAAGTCTAATCCCATTCCCCATATCCTTTAATACCCACACAGTCTAATCCCATTCCCCATATCCTTTAATACCCCACCCAGTCTAATCCCATTCCCCATATCCTTTAATACCCACACAGTCTAATCCCATTCTCCATATCCTTTAATACCCACACAGTCTAATCCCATTCTCCATATCCTTTAATACCCATACAGTCTAATCCCATTCTCCATATCCTTTAATACCCACCCAGTCTAATCCCATTCCCCATATCCTTTAATATCCCACCCAGTCTAATCCCATTCCCCATATCCTTTAATACCCACACAGTCTAATCCCATTCTCCATATCCTTTAATACCCCACCCAGTCTAATCCCATTCCCCATATCCTTTAATATCCCACCCAGTCTAATCCCATTCCCCATATCCTTTAATACCCACACAGTCTAATCCCATTCTCCATATCCTTTAATACCCCACCCAGTCTAATCCCATTCCCCATATCCTTTAATATCCCACCCAGTCTAATCCCATTCCCCATATCCTTTAATACCCACAAAGTCTAATCCCATTCCCCATATCCTTTAATATCCCACCCAGTCTAATCCCATTCCCCATATCCTTTAATACCCACACAGTCTAATCCCATTCCCCATATCCTTTAATACCCACACAGTCTAATCCCATTCCCCATATCCTTTAATACCCACACAGTCTAATCCCATTCCCCATATCCTTTAATACCCACAAAGTCTAATCCCATTCCCCATATCCTTTAATACCCACAAAGTCTAATCCCATTCCTCATATCCTTTAATACCCACACAGTCTAATCCCATTCCCCATATCCTTTAATACCCACACAGTCTAATCCCGTTCTCCATATCCTTTAATACCCACAAAGTCTAATCCCATTCCCCATATCCTTTAATACCCACAAAGTCTAATCCCATTCTCCATATCCTTTAATACCCACAAAGTCTAATCCCATTCCCCATATCCTTTAATACCCACTAAGTCTAATCCCATTCCCCATATCCTTTAATACCCACAAAGTCTAATCCCATTCCCCATATCCTTTAATACCCACACAGTCTAATCCCATTCCCCATATCCTTTAATACCCACAAAGTGTAATCCCATTCCCCATATCCTTTAATACCCACACAGTCTAATCCCATTCCCCATATCCTTTAATACCCACACAGTCTAATCCCGTTCTCCATATCCTTTAATACCCACACAGTCTAATCCCATTCCCCATATCCTTTAATACCCACAAAGTCTAATCCCATTCCCCATATCCTTTAATACCCACACAGTCTAATCCCATTCCCCATATCCTTTAATACCCACACAGTCTAATCCCATTCCACATATCCTTTAATACCCACACAGTCTAATCCCATTCCCCATATCCTTTAATACCCACACAGTCTAATCCCATTCTCCATATCCTTTAATACCCACAAAGTCTAATCCCATTCTCCATATCCTTTAATACCCACAAAGTCTAATCCCATTCCCCATATCCTTTAATACCCACACAGTCTAATCCCATTCCCCATATCCTTTAATACCCACACAGTCTAATCCCATTCCCCATATCCTTTAATACCCACAAAGTCTAATCCCATTCCCCATATCCTTTAATACCCACACAGTCTAATCCCATTCCCCATATCCTTTAATACCCACAAAGTCTAATCCCATTCTCCATATCCTTTAATACCCACAAAGTCTAATCCCATTCTCCATATCCTTTAATACCCACAAAGTCTAATCCCATTCCCCATATCCTTTAATACCCACACAGTCTAATCCCATTCCCCATATCCTTTAATACCCACACAGTCTAATCCCATTCCCCATATCCTTTAATACCCACAAAGTCTAATCCCATTCCCCATATCCTTTAATACCCACACAGTCTAATCCCATTCCCCATATCCTTTAATACCCCACCCAGTCTAATCCCATTCCCCATATCCTTTAATACCCCACACAGTCTAATCCCATTCCCCATATCCTTTAATACCCACAAAGTCTAATCCCATTCCCCATATCCTTTAATACCCACACAGTCTAATCCCATTCCCCATATCCTTTAATACCCACACAGTCTAATCCCATTCCCCATATCCTTTAATACCCACACAGTCTAATCCCATTCCACATATCCTTTAATACCCACAAAGTCTAATCCCATTCCCCATATCCTTTAATACCCACACAGTCTAATCCCATTCCCCATATCCTTTAATACCCACACAGTCTAATCCCATTCCCCATATCCTTTAATACCCACACAGTCTAATCCCATTCCCCATATCCTTTAATAATCACACAGTCTAATCCCATTCCCCATATCCTTTAATACCCACACAGTCTAATCCCGTTCTCCATATCCTTTAATACCCTCACAGTCTAATCCCATTCCCCATATCCTTTAATACCCACAAAGTCTAATCCCATTCCCCATATCCTTTAATACCCACACAGTCTAATCCCGTTCTCCATATCCTTTAATACCCACACAGTCTAATCCCATTCCCCATATCCTTTAATACCCACAAAGTCTAATCCCGTTCTCCATATCCTTTAATACCCACACAGTCTAATCCCATTCCCCATATCCTTTAATACCCACACAGTCTAATCCCATTCCCCATATCCTTTAATACCCACAAAGTCTAATCCCGTTCTCCATATCCTTTAATACCCTCACAGTCTAATCCCATTCCCCATATCCTTTAATACCCTCACAGTCTAATCCCATTCCCCATATCCTTTAATACCCACAAAGTCTAATCCCATTCCCCATATCCTTTAATACCCACACAGTCTAATCCCATTCCCCATATCCTTTAATACCCCACACAGTCTAATCCCATTCTCCATATCCTTTAATACCCACCCAGTCTAATCCCATTCTCCATATCCTTTAACACCCACACAGTCTAATCCCATTCTCCATATCCTTTAATACCCACACAGTCTAATCCCATTCTCCATATTTAATACCCACACAGTCTAATCCCATTCCCCATATCCTTTAATACCCACACAGTCTAATCCCATTCCCCATATCCTTTAATACCCACACAGTCTAATCCCATTCTCCATATCCATTAATACCCACACAGTCTAATCCCATTCTCCATATCCTTTAATACCCACCCAGTCTAATCCCATTCCCCATAATCCTTTAATATCCCACCCAGTCTAATCCCATTCCCCATATCCTTTAATACCCACACAGTCTAATCCCATTCTCCATATCCTTTAATACCCACACAGTCTAATCCCATTCCCCATATCCTTTAATACCCACACAGTCTAATCCCATTCTCCATATCCTTTAATATCCCACCCAGTCTAATCCCATTCCCCATATCCTTTAATACCCACACAGTCTAATCCCATTCTCCATATCCTTTAATACCCACACAGTCTAATCCCATTCTCCATATCCTTTAATACCCACACAGTCTAATCCCATTCCCCATATCCTTTAATACCCACACAGTCTAATCCCATTCTCCATATCCTTTAATACCCACACAGTCTAATCCCATTCCCCATATCCTTTAATATCCCACCCAGTCTAATCCCATTCCCCATATCCTTTAATACCCACACAGTCTAATCCATTTCCCATATCCTTTAATACCCCACCCAGTCTAATCCCATTCCCCATATCCTTTAATACCCACAAAGTCTAATCCCATTCCCCATATCCTTTAATATCCCACCCAGTCTAATCCCATTCCCCATATCCTTTAATATCCCACCCAGTCTAATCCCATTCCCCATATCCTTTAATACCCACACAGTCTAATCCCATTCCCCATATCCTTTAATACCCCACCAAGTCTAATCCCATTCCCCATATCCTTTAATACCCCACCCAGTCTAATCCCATTCCCCATATCCTTTAATATCCCACCCAGTCTAATCCCATTCCCCATATCCTTTAATATCCACACAGTCTAATCCGTTCTCCATATCCTTTAATACCCACAAAGTCTAATCCCATTCTCCATATCCTTTAATACCCACAAAGTCTAATCCCATTCCCCATATCCTTTAATACCCACACAGTCTAATCCCATTCCCCATATCCTTTAATACCCACACAGTCTAATCCATTCTCCATATCCTTTAATACCCACAAAGTCTAATCCCATTCCCCATATCCTTTAATACCCACACAGTCTAATCCCATTCCACATATCCTTTAATACCCACACAGTCTAATCCCATTCCCCATATCCTTTAATACCCACAAAGTCTAATCCCATTCCCCATATCCTTTAATACCCACACAATCTAATCCCATTCCACATATCCTTTAATACCCACACAGTCTAATCCCATTCCCCATATCCTTTAATACCCACACAGTCTAATCCCATTCTCCATATCCTTTAATACCCACACAGTCTAATCCCATTCCCCATATCCTTTAATACCCACACAGTCTAATCCCATTCCCCATATCCTTTAATACCCACAAAGTCTAATCCCATTCCCCATATCCTTTAATACCCACACAGTCTAATCCCATTCCCCATATCCTTTAATACCCACACAGTCTAATCCCATTCCCCATATCCTTTAATACCCCACAAAGTCTAATCCCATTCTCCATATCCTTTAATACCCACACAGTCTAATCCCATTCCCCATATCCTTTAATACCCCACAAAGTCTAATCCCATTCTCCATATCCTTTAATACCCACACAGTCTAATCCCATTCCCCATATCCTTTAATACCCACACAGTCTAAACCCATTCCCCATATCCTTTAATACCCACAAAGTCTAATCCCATTCCCCATATCCTTTAATACCCACACAGTCTAATCCATTCCCCATATCCTTTAATACCCACACAGTCTAATCCCATTCCCCATATCCTTTAATACCCACACAGTCTAATTCCATTCCCCATATCCTTTAATACCCACAAAGTCTAATCCCATTCCCCATATCCTTTAATACCCACACAGTCTAATCCCATTCCCCATATCCTTTAATACCCACACAGTCTAATCCCATTCCCCATATCCTTTAATACCCACACAGTCTAATCCCATTCCCCATATCCTTTAATACCCACAAAGTCTAATCCCATTCCCCATATCCTTTAATACCCACACAGTCTAATCCCGTTCTCCATATCCTTTAATACCCTCACAGTCTAATCCCATTCCCCATATCCTTTAATACCCACAAAGATTAATCCCATTCCCCATATCCTTTAATACCCACACAGTCTAATCCCGTTCTCCATATCCTTTAATACCCACACAGTCTAATCCCATTCCCCATATCCTTTAATACCCACAAAGTCTAATCCCTTTCTCCATATCCTTTAATACCCACACAGTCTAATCCCATTCCCCATATCCTTTAATACCCCACACAGTCTAATCCCATTCTCCATATCCTTTAATACCCACCCAGTCTAATCCCATTCTCCATATCCTTTAATACCCACACAGTCTAATCCCATTCTCCATATCCTTTAATACCCACACAGTCTAATCCCATTCTCCATATCCTTTAATACCCACACAGTCTAATCCCATTCCCCATATCCTTTAATACCCACACAGTCTAATCCCATTCCCCATATCCTTTAATACCCACACAGTCTAATCCCATTCTCCATATCCTTTAATACCCACACAGTCTAATCCCATTCTCCATATCCTTTAATACCCACCCAGTCTAATCCCATTCCCCATATCCTTTAATATCCCACCCAGTCTAATCCCATTCCCCATATCCTTTAATACCCACACAGTCTAATCCCATTCCCCATATCCTTTAATACCCACAAAGTCTAATCCCGTTCTCCATATCCTTTAATACCCTCACAGTCTAATCCCATTCCCCATATCCTTTAATACCCTCACAGTCTAATCCCATTCCCCATATCCTTTAATACCCACAAAGTCTAATCCCATTCCCCATATCCTTTAATACCCACACAGTCTAATCCCATTCCCCATATCCTTTAATACCCCACACAGTCTAATCCCATTCTCCATATCCTTTAATACCCACCCAGTCTAATCCCATTCTCCATATCCTTTAATACCCACACAGTCTAATCCCATTCTCCATATCCTTTAATACCCACACAGTCTAATCCCATTCTCCATATCCTTTAATACCCACACAGTCTAATCCCATTCCCCATATCCTTTAATACCCACACAGTCTAAATCCCATTCCCCATATCCTTTAATACCCACACAGTCTAATCCCATTCTCCATATCCTTTAATACCCACACAGTCTAATCCCATTCTCCATATCCTTTAATACCCACCCAGTCTAATCCCATTCCCCATATCCTTTAATATCCCACCCAGTCTAATCCCATTCCCCATATCCTTTAATACCCACACAGTCTAATCCCATTCTCCATATCCTTTAATACCCACACAGTCTAATCCCATTCCCCATATCCTTTAATACCCACACAGTCTAATCCCATTCTCCATATCCTTTAATATCCCACCCAGTCTAATCCCATTCCCCATATCCTTTAATACCCACACAGTCTAATCCCATTCTCCATATCCTTTAATACCCACACAGTCTAATCCCATTCTCCATATCCTTTAATACCCACACAGTCTAATCCCATTCCCCATATCCTTTAATACCCACACAGTCTAATCCCATTCTCCATATCCTTTAATACCCACACAGTCTAATCCCATTCCCCATATCCTTTAATACCCACAAAGTCTAATCCCGTTCTCCATATCCTTTAATACCCTCACAGTCTAATCCCATTCCCCATATCCTTTAATACCCTCACAGTCTAATCCCATTCCCATATCCTTTAATACCCACAAAGTCTAATCCCATTCCCCATATCCTTTAATACCCACACAGTCTAATCCCATTCCCCATATCCTTTAATACCCCACACAGTCTAATCCCATTCTCCATATCCTTTAATACCCACCCAGTCTAATCCCATTCTCCATATCCTTTAATACCCACACAGTCTAATCCCATTCTCCATATCCTTTAATACCCACACAGTCTAATCCCATTCTCCATATCCTTTAATACCCACACAGTCTAATCCCATTCCCCATATCCTTTAATACCCACACAGTCTAATCCCATTCCCCATATCCTTTAATACCCACACAGTCTAATCCCATTCTCCATATCCTTTAATACCCACACAGTCTAATCCCATTCTCCATATCCTTTAATACCCACCCAGTCTAATCCCATTCCCCATATCCTTTAATATCCCACCCAGTCTAATCCCATTCCCCATATCCTTTAATACCCACACAGTCTAATCCCATTCTCCATATCCTTTAATACCCACACAGTCTAATCCCATTCCCCATATCCTTTAATACCCACACAGTCTAATCCCATTCTCCATATCCTTTAATATCCCACCCAGTCTAATCCCATTCCCCATATCCTTTAATACCCACACAGTCTAATCCCATTCTCCATATCCTTTAATACCCACACAGTCTAATCCCATTCTCCATATCCTTTAATACCCACACAGTCTAATCCCATTCCCCATATCCTTTAATACCCACACAGTCTAATCCCATTCTCCATATCCTTTAATACCCACACAGTCTAATCCCATTCCCCATATCCTTTAATACCCACCCAGTCTAATCCCATTCTCCATATCCTTTAATACCCACCCAGTCTAATCCCATTCCCCATATCCTTTAATATCCCACCCAGTCTAATCCCATTCCCCATATCCTTTAATACCCACACAGTCTAATCCCATTCTCCATATCCTTTAAGACCCCACCCAGTCTAATCCCATTCCCCATATCCTTTAATATCCCACCCAGTCTAATCCCATTCCCCATATCCTTTAATACCCACACAGTCTAATTCCATTCCCCATATCCTTTAATACCCACACAGTCTAATCCCATTCCCCATATCCTTTAATATCCCACCCAGTCTAATCCCATTCCCCATATCCTTTAATACCCACACAGTCTAATCCCATTCCCCATATCCTTTAATACCCCACCCAGTCTAATCCCATTCCCCATATCCTTTAATACCCACAAAGTCTAATCCCATTCCCCATATCCTTTAATATCCCACCCAGTCTAATCCCATTCCCCATATCCTTTAATATCCCACCCAGTCTAATCCCATTCCCCATATCCTTTAATACCCACACAGTCTAATCCCATTCCCCATATCCTTTAATACCCCACCAAGTCTAATCCCATTCCCCATATCCTTTAATACCCCACCCAGTCTAATCCCATTCCCCATATCCTTTAATATCCACCCAGTCTAATCCCATTCCCCATATCCTTTAATACCCACACAGTCTAATCCCGTTCTCCATATCCTTTAATACCCACAAAGTCTAATCCCATTCTCCATATCCTTTAATACCCACAAAGTCTAATCCCATTCCCCATATCCTTTAATACCCACACAGTCTAATCCCATTCCCCATATCCTTTAATACCCACACAGTCTAATCCCATTCTCCATATCCTTTAATACCCACAAAGTCTAATCCCATTCCCCATATCCTTTAATACCCACACAGTCTAATCCCATTCCACATATCCTTTAATACCCACACAGTCTAATCCCATTCCCCATATCCTTTAATACCCACAAAGTCTAATCCCATTCCCCATATCCTTTAATACCCACACAGTCTAATCCCATTCCCCATATCCTTTAATACCCCACCCAGTCTAATCCCATTCCCCATATCCTTTAATACCCACACAGTCTAATCCCATTCCCCATATCCTTTAATACCCCACCCAGTCTAATCCCATTCCCCATATCCTTTAATACCCACAAAGTCTAATCCCATTCCCCATATCCTTTAATATCCCACCCAGTCTAATCCCATTCCCCATATCCTTTAATATCCCACCCAGTCTAATCCCATTCCCCATATCCTTTAATACCCACACAGTCTAATCCCATTCCCCATATCCTTTAATACCCCACCAAGTCTAATCCCATTCCCCATATCCTTTAATACCCCACCCAGTCTAATCCCATTCCCCATATCCTTTAATATCCACCCAGTCTAATCCCATTCCCCATATCCTTTAATACCCACACAGTCTAATCCCGTTCTCCATATCCTTTAATACCCACAAAGTCTAATCCCGTTCTCCATATCCTTTAATACCCTCACAGTCTAATCCCATTCCCCATATCCTTTAATACCCACACAGTCTAATCCCATTCCCCATATCCTTTAATACCCACAAAGTCTAATCCCATTCCCTATATCCTTTAATACCCACACAGTCTAATCCCATTCCCCATATCCTTTAATACCCTCACAGTCTAATCCCATTCCCCATATCCTTTAATACCCACAAAGTCTAATCCCATTCCCCATATCCTTTAATACCCTCACAGTCTAATCCCATTCCCCATATCCTTTAATACCCACAAAGTCTAATCCCGTTCTCCATATCCTTTAATATCCACCCAGTCTAATCCCATTCCCCATATCCTTTAATACCCACACAGTCTAATCCCGTTCTCCATATCCTTTAATACCCACAAAGTCTAATCCCGTTCTCCATATCCTTTAATACCCTCACAGTCTAATCCCATTCCCCATATCCTTTAATACCCTCACAGTCTAATCCCATTCCCCATATCCTTTAATACCCACAAAGTCTAATCCCATTCTCCATATCCTTTAATACCCTCACAGTCTAATCCCATTCCCCATATCCTTTAATACCCTCACAGTCTAATCCCATTCCCCATATCCTTTAATACCCACAAAGTCTAATCCCATTCCCCATATCCTTTAATACCCTCACAGTCTAATCCCATTCCCCATATCCTTTAATACCCACAAAGTCTAATCCCGTTCTCCATATCCTTTAATACCCACACAGTCTAATCCCATTCCCCATATCCTTTAATACCCACACAGTCTAATCCCATTCCCCATATCCTTTAATACCCACACAGTCTAATCCCATTCCCCATATCCTTTAATACCCACACAGTCTAATCCCATTCCCCATATCCTTTAATACCCACACAGTCTAATCCCATTCCCCATATCCTTTAATACCCACACAGTCTAATCCCATTCCCCATATCCTTTAATACCCACACAGTCTAATCCCATTCCCCATATCCTTTAATACCCACACAGTCTAATCCCATTCCCCATATCCTTTAATATCCCACCCAGTCTAATCCCATTCCCCATATCCTTTAATATCCCACCCAGTCTAATCCCATTCCCCATATCCTTTAATACCCACAGAGTCTAATCCCATTCCCCATATCCTTTTATACCCACACAGTCTAATCCCATTCCCCATATCCTTTAATACCCACACAGTCTAATCCCATTCCCCATATCCTTTAATACCCACACAGTCTAATCCCATTCCCCATATCCTTTAATACCCACACAGTCTAATCCCATTCCCCATATCCTTTAATACCCACACAGTCTAATCCCATTCCCCATATCCTTTAATACCCACCCAGTCTAATCCCGTTCTCCATATCCTTTAATACCCACACAGTCTAATCCCATTCCCCATATCCTTTAATACCCACAAAGTCTAATCCCATTCCCCATATCCTTTAATACCCACACAGTCTAATCCCATTCCCCATATCCTTTAATACCCACAAAGTCTAATCCCATTCCCCATATCCTTTAATACCCACACAGTCTAATCCCATTCCCCATATCCTTTAATACCCACACAGTCTAATCCCATTCTCCATATCCTTTAATACCCCACCCAGTCTAATCCCATTCCCCATATCCTTTAATACCCCACCCAGTCTAATCCCATTCCCCATATCCTTTAATATCCCACCCAGTCTAATCCCATTCTCCATATCCTTTAATACCCACACAGTCTAATCCCATTCCCCATATCCTTTAATACCCACCCAGTCTAATCCCATTCCCCATATCCTTTAATACCCACACAGTCTAATCCCATTCCCCATATCCTTTAATACCCACCCAGTCTAATCCCATTCCCCATATCCTTTAATACCCACCCAGTCTAATCCCATTCCCCATATCCTTTAATACCCCACCCAGTCTAATCCCATTCCCCAAATCCTTTAATACCCCACCCAGTCTAATCCCATTCCCCATATCCTTTAATACCCACAAAGTCTAATCCCATTCCCCATATCCTTTAATACCCCACCCAGTCTAATCCCATTCCCCAAATCCTTTAATACCCCACCCAGTCGAATCCCATTCCCCATATCCTTTAATACCCACACAGTCTAATCCCATTCCCCATATCCTTTAATACCCACACAGTCTAATCCCATTCTCCATATCCTTTAATACCCCACCCAGTCTAATCCCATTCCCCATATCCTTTAATACCCCACCCAGTCTAATCCCATTCCCCATATCCTTTAATATCCCACCCAGTCTAATCCCATTCTCCATATCCTTTAATACCCACACAGTCTAATCCCATTCCCCATATCCTTTAATACCCACCCAGTCTAATCCCATTCCCCATATCCTTTAATACCCACACAGACTAATCCCATTCCCCATATCCTTTAATACCCACCCAGTCTAATCCCATTCCCCATATCCTTTAATACCCACCCAGTCTAATCCCATTCCCCATATCCTTTAATACCCCACCCAGTCTAATCCCATTCCCCAAATCCTTTAATACCCCACCCAGTCTAATCCCATTCCCCATATCCTTTAATACCCACAAAGTCTAATCCCATTCCCCATATCCTTTAATACCCCACCCAGTCTAATCCCATTCCCCAAATCCTTTAATACCCCACCCAGTCGAATCCCATTCCCCAAATCCTTTAATACCCCACACAGTCTAATCCCATTCTCCATATCCTTTAATACCCACAAAGTCTAATCCCATTCCCCATATCCTTTAATACCCACAAAGTCTAATCCCATTCCCCATATCCTTTAATACCCCACCCAGTCTAATCCCATTCCCCATATCTTTTAATATCCCACCCAGTCTAATCCCATTCCCCATATCCTTTAATACCCACACAGTCTAATCCCATTCCCCATATCCTTTAATACCCTACCCAGTCTAATCCCATTCCCCATATCCTTTAATACCCCACCCAGTCTAATCCCATTCCCCCTATCCTGTAATACCCCACCCAGTCTAATCCCATTCCCCATATCCTGTAAGACCACACCCAGTCTAATCCCATTCCCCATATCCTTTAATACCCACACAGTCTAATCCCATTCCCCATATCCTTTAATACCCCACAAAGTCTAATCCCATTCTCCATATCCTTTAATACCCACACAGTCTAATCCCATTCCCCATATCCTTTAATACCCCACAAAGTCTAATCCCATTCTCCATATCCTTTAATACCCACACAGTCTAATCCCATTCCCCATATCCTTTAATACCCACACAGTCTAATCCCATTCCCCATATCCTTTAATACCCACAAAGTCTAATCCCATTCCCCATATCCTTTAATACCCACACAGTCTAATCCCATTCCCCATATCCTTTAATACCCACACAGTCTAATCCCATTCCCCATATCCTTTAATACCCACACAGTCTAATTCCATTCCCCATATCCTTTAATACCCATAAAGTCTAATCCCATTCCCCATGTCCTTCAATACCCACACAGTCTAATCCCATTCCCCATATCCTTTAATACCCACACAGTCTAATCCCATTCCCCATATCCTTTAATACCCACAAAGTCTAATCCCATTCCCCATATCCTTTAATACCCACACAGTCTAATCCCGTTCTCCATATCCTTTAATACCCTCACAGTCTAATCCCATTCCCCATATCCTTTAATACCCACAAAGTCTAATCCCATTCCCCATATCCTTTAATACCCACACAGTCTAATCCCGTTCTCCATATCCTTTAATACCCACACAGTCTAATCCCATTCCCCATATCCTTTAATACCCACAAAGTCTAATCCCGTTCTCCATATCCTTTAATACCCACACAGTCTAATCCCATTCCCCATATCCTTTAATACCCACACAGTCTAATCCCATTCCCCATATCCTTTAATACCCACAAAGTCTAATCCCGTTCTCCATATCCTTTAATACCCTCACAGTCTAATCCCATTCCCCATATCCTTTAATACCCTCACAGTCTAATCCCATTCCCCATATCCTTTAATACCCACAAAGTCTAATCCCATTCCCTATATCCTTTAATACCCACACAGTCTAATCCCATTCCCCATATCCTTTAATACCCACACAGTCTAATCCCATTCCCCATATCCTTTAATACCCACACAGTCTAATCCCATTCCCCATATCCTTTAATATCCCACCCAGTCTAATCCCATTCCCCATATCCTTTAATATCCCACCCAGTCTAATCCCATTCCCCATATCCTTTAATACCCACAGAGTCTAATCCCATTCCCCATATCCTTTTATACCCACACAGTCTAATCCCATTCCCCATATCCTTTAATACCCACACAGTCTAATCCCATTCCCCATATCCTTTAATACCCACACAGTCTAATCCCATTCCCCATATCCTTTAATACCCACACAGTCTAATCCCATTCCCCATATCCTTTAATACCCACACAGTCTAATCCCATTCCCCATATCCTTTAATACCCACCCAGTCTAATCCCGTTCTCCATATCCTTTAATACCCACACAGTCTAATCCCATTCCCCATATCCTTTAATACCCACAAAGTCTAATCCCATTCCCCATATCCTTTAATACCCACACAGTCTAATCCCATTCCCCATATCCTTTAATACCCACAAAGTCTAATCCCATTCCCCATATCCTTTAATACCCACACAGTCTAATCCCATTCCCCATATCCTTTAATACCCACACAGTCTAATCCCATTCTCCATATCCTTTAATACCCCACCCAGTCTAATCCCATTCCCCATATCCTTTAATACCCCACCCAGTCTAATCCCATTCCCCATATCCTTTAATATCCCACCCAGTCTAATCCCATTCTCCATATCCTTTAATACCCACACAGTCTAATCCCATTCCCCATATCCTTTAATACCCACCCAGTCTAATCCCATTCCCCATATCCTTTAATACCCACACAGTCTAATCCCATTCCCCATATCCTTTAATACCCACCCAGTCTAATCCCATTCCCCATATCCTTTAATACCCACCCAGTCTAATCCCATTCCCCATATCCTTTAATACCCCACCCAGTCTAATCCCATTCCCCAAATCCTTTAATACCCCACCCAGTCTAATCCCATTCCCCATATCCTTTAATACCCACAAAGTCTAATCCCATTCCCCATATCCTTTAATACCCCACCCAGTCTAATCCCATTCCCCAAATCCTTTAAAACCCCACCCAGTCGAATCCCATTCCCCAAATCCTTTAATACCCCACACAGTCTAATCCCATTCTCCATATCCTTTAATACCCACAAAGTCTAATCCCATTCCCCATATCCTTTAATACCCACAAAGTCTAATCCCATTCCCCATATCCTTTAATACCCCACCCAGTCTAATCCCATTCCCCATATCTTTTAATATCCCACCCAGTCTAATCCCATTCCCCATATCCTTTAATACCCACACAGTCTAATCCCATTCCCCATATCCTTTAATACCCTACCCAGTCTAATCCCATTCCCCATATCCTTTAATACCCCACCCAGTCTAATCCCATTCCCCCTATCCTGTAATACCCCACCCAGTCTAATCCCATTCCCCATATCCTGTAAGACCACACCCAGTCTAATCCCATTCCCCATATCCTTTAATACCCACACAGTCTAATCCCATTCCCCATATCCTTTAATATCCCACCCAGTCTAATCCCATTCCCCATATCCTTTAATACCCACAGAGTCTAATCCCATTCCCCATATCCTTTTATACCCACACAGTCTAATCCCATTCCCCATATCCTTTAATACCCACACAGTCTAATCCCATTCCCCATATCCTTTAATACCCACACAGTCTAATCCCATTCCCCATATCCTTTAATACCCACACAGTCTAATCCCATTCCCCATATCCTTTAATACCCACACAGTCTAATCCCATTCCCCATATCCTTTAATACCCACCCAGTCTAATCCCGTTCTCCATATCCTTTAATACCCACACAGTCTAATCCCATTCCCCATATCCTTTAATACCCACAAAGTCTAATCCCATTCCCCATATCCTTTAATACCCACACAGTCTAATCCCATTCCCCATATCCTTTAATACCCACAAAGTCTAATCCCATTCCCCATATCCTTTAATACCCACACAGTCTAATCCCATTCCCCATATCCTTTAATACCCACACAGTCTAATCCCATTCTCCATATCCTTTAATACCCCACCCAGTCTAATCCCATTCCCCATATCCTTTAATACCCCACCCAGTCTAATTCCATTCCCCATATCCTTTAATATCCCACCCAGTCTAATCCCATTCTCCATATCCTTTAATACCCACACAGTCTAATCCCATTCCCCATATCCTTTAATACCCACCCAGTCTAATCCCATTCCCCATATCCTTTAATACCCACACAGTCTAATCCCATTCCCCATATCCTTTAATACCCACCCAGTCTAATCCCATTCCCCATATCCTTTAATACCCACCCAGTCTAATCCCATTCCCCATATCCTTTAATACCCCACCCAGTCTAATCCCATTCCCCAAATCCTTTAATACCCCACCCAGTCTAATCCCATTCCCCATATCCTTTAATACCCACAAAGTCTAATCCCATTCCCCATATCCTTTAATACCCCACCCAGTCTAATCCCATTCCCCAAATCCTTTAATACCCCACCCAGTCGAATCCCATTCCCCAAGTCCTTTAATACCCCACACAGTCTAATCCCATTCTCCATATCCTTTAATACCCACAAAGTCTAATCCCATTCCCCATATCCTTTAATACCCACAAAGTCTAATCCCATTCCCCATATCCTTTAATACCCCACCCAGTCTAATCCCATTCCCCATATCTTTTAATATCCCACCCAGTCTAATCCCATTCCCCATATCCTTTAATACCCACACAGTCTAATCCCATTCCCCATATCCTTTAATACCCTACCCAGTCTAATCCCATTCCCCATATCCTTTAATACCCCACCCAGTCTAATCCCATTCCCCCTATCCTGTAATACCCCACCCAGTCTAATCCCATTCCCCATATCCTGTAAGACCACACCCAGTCTAATCCCATTCCCCATATCCTTTAATACCCACACAGTCTAATCCCATTCCCCATATCCTTTAATACCCCACAAAGTCTAATCCCATTCTCCATATCCTTTAATACCCACACAGTCTAATCCCATTCCCCATATCCTTTAATACCCCACAAAGTCTAATCCCATTCTCCATATCCTTTAATACCCACACAGTCTAATCCCATTCCCCATATCCTTTAATACCCACACAGTCTAATCCCATTCCCCATATCCTTTAATACCCACAAAGACTAATCCCATTCCCCATATCCTTTAATACCCACACAGTCTAATCCCATTCCCCATATCCTTTAATACCCACACAGTCTAATCCCATTCCCCATATCCTTTAATACCCACACAGTCTAATTCCATTCCCCATATCCTTTAATACCCACAAAGTCTAATCCCATTCCCCATATCCTTTAATACCCACACAGTCTAATCCCATTCCCCATATCCTTTAATACCCACACAGTCTAATCCCATTCCCCATATCCTTTAATACCCACAAAGTCTAATCCCATTCCCCATATCCTTTAATACCCACACAGTCTAATCCCGTTCTCCATATCCTTTAATACCCTCACAGTCTAATCCCATTCCCCATATCCTTTAATACCCACAAAGTCTAATCCCATTCCCCATATCCTTTAATACCCACACAGTCTAATCCCGTTCTCCATATCCTTTAATAACCCACACAGTCTAATCCCATTCCCCATATCCTTTAATACCCACAAAGTCTAATCCCGTTCTCCATATCCTTTAATACCCACACAGTCTAATCCCATTCCCCATATCCTTTAATACCCACACAGTCTAATCCCATTCCCCATATCCTTTAATACCCACAAAGTCTAATCCCGTTCTCCATATCCTTTAATACCCTCACAGTCTAATCCCATTCCCCATATCCTTTAATACCCTCACAGTCTAATCCCATTCCCCATATCCTTTAATACCCACAAAGTCTAATCCCATTCCCTATATCCTTTAATACCCACACAGTCTAATCCCATTCCCCATATCCTTTAATACCCACAAAGTCTAATCCCGTTCTCCATATCCTTTAATACCCTCACAGTCTAATCCCATTCCCCATATCCTTTAATACCCTCACAGTCTAATCCCATTCCCCATATCCTTTAATACCCTCACAGTCTAATCCCATTCCCCATATCCTTTAATACCCACAAAGTCAAATCCCATTCCCCATATCCTTTAATACCCTCACAGTCTAATCCCATTCCCCATATCCTTTAATACCCACAAAGTCTAATCCCATTCCCCATATCCTTTAATACCCACACAGTCTAATCCCATTCCCCATATCCTTTAATACCCACACAGTCTAATCCCATTCCCCATATCCTTTAATAACCACACAGTCTAATCCCATTCCCCATATCCTTTAATACCCACACAGTCTAATCCCATTCCCCATATCCTTTAATACCCACACAGTCTAATCCCATTCCCCATATCCTTTAATACCCACACAGTCTAATCCCATTCCCCATATCCTTTAATACCCACACAGTCTAATCCCATTCCCCATATCCTTTAATATCCCACCCAGTCTAATCCCATTCCCCATATCCTTTAATATCCCACCCAGTCTAATCCCATTCCCCATATCCTTTAATACCCACAGAGTCTAATCCCATTCCCCATATCCTTTTATACCCACACAGTCTAATCCCATTCCCCATATCCTTTAATACCCACACAGTCTAAACCCATTCCCCATATCCTTTAATACCCACACAGTCTAATCCCATTCCCCATATCCTTTAATACCCACACAGTCTAATCCCATTCCCCATATCCTTTAATACCCACACAGTCTAATCCCATTCCCCATATCCTTTAATACCCACCCAGTCTAATCCCGTTCTCCATATCCTTTAATACCCACACAGTCTAATCCCATTCCCCATATCCTTTAATACCCACAAAGTCTAATCCCATTCCCCATATCCTTTAATACCCACACAGTCTAATCCCATTCCCCATATCCTTTAATACCCACAAAGTCTAATCCCATTCCCCATATCCTTTAATACCCACACAGTCTAATCCCATTCCCCATATCCTTTAATACCCACACAGTCTAATCCCATTCTCCATATCCTTTAATACCCCACCCAGTCTAATCCCATTCCCCATATCCTTTAATACCCCACCCAGTCTAATCCCATTCCCCATATCCTTTAATATCCCACCCAGTCTAATCCCATTCTCCATATCCTTTAATACCCACACAGTCTAATCCCATTCCCCATATCCTTTAATACCCACCCAGTCTAATCCCATTCCCCATATCCTTTAATACCCACACAGTCTAATCCCATTCCCCATATCCTTTAATACCCACCCAGTCTAATCCCATTCCCCATATCCTTTAATACCCACCCAGTCTAATCCCATTCCCCATATCCTTTAATACCCCACCCAGTCTAATCCCATTCCCCAAATCCTTTAATACCCCACCCAGTCTAATCCCATTCCCCATATCCTTTAATACCCACAAAGTCTAATCCCATTCCCCATATCCTTTAATACCCCACCCAGTCTAATCCCATTCCCCAAATCCTTTAATACCCCACCCAGTCGAATCCCATTCCCCAAATCCTTTAATACCCCACACAGTCTAATCCCATTCTCCATATCCTTTAATACCCACAAAGTCTAATCCCATTCCCCATATCCTTTAATACCCACAAAGTCTAATCCCATTCCCCATATCCTTTAATACCCCACCCAGTCTAATCCCATTCCCCATATCTTTTAATATCCCACCCAGTCTAATCCCATTCCCCATATCCTTTAATACCCACACAGTCTAATCCCATTCCCCATATCCTTTAATACCCTACCCAGTCTAATCCCATTCCCCATATCCTTTAATACCCCACCCAGTCTAATCCCATTCCCCCTATCCTGTAATACCCCACCCAGTCTAATCCCATTCCCCATATCCTGTAAGACCACACCCAGTCTAATCCCATTCCCCATATCCTTTAATATCCCACCCAGTCTAATCGCATTCCCCATATCCTGGAATACCCCACCCAGTCTAATCCCATTCCCCATATCCTTTAATACCCCACCCAGTCTAATCCCATTCCCCATATCTTTTAATATCCCACCCAGTCTAATCCCATTCCCCATATCCTTTAATACCCCACCCAGTCTAATCCCATTCCCCATATCTTTTAATATCCCACCCAGTCTAATCCCATTCCCCATATCCTTTAATACCCCACCCAGTCTAATCCCATTCCCCATATCTTTTAATATCCCACCCAGTCTAATCCCATTCCCCATATCTTTTAATATCCCACCCAGTCTAATCCCATTCCGCATATCTTTTAATATCCCACCCAGTCTAATCCCATTCCCCATATCTTTTAATATCCCACCCAGTCTAATCCCATTCCCCATATCTTTTAATATCCCACCCAGTCTAATCCCATTCCCCATATCCTTTAATATCCCACCCAGTCTAATCCCATTCCCCATATCCTTTAATACCCACACAGTCTAATCCCATTCCCCATATCCTTTAATACCCTACCCAGTCTAATCCCATTCCCCATATCCTTTAATACCCCACCCAGTCTAATCCCATTCCCCCTATCCTGTAATACCCCACCCAGTCTAATCCCATTCCCCATATCCTGTAATACCACACCCAGTCTAATCCCATTCCCCATATCCTTTAATATCCCACCCAGTCTAATCGCATTCCCCATATCCTGTAATACCCCACCCAGTCTAATCCCATTCCCCATATCCTTTAATACCCCACCCAGTCTAATCCCATTCCCCATATCTTTTAATATCCCACCCAGTCTAATCCCATTCCCCATATCCTTTAATACCCCACCCAGTCTAATCCCATTCCCCATATCTTTTAATATCCCACCCAGTCTAATCCCATTCCCCATATCCTTTAATACCCCACCCAGTCTAACCCCATTCCCCATATCTTTTAATATCCCACCCAGTCTAATCCCATTCCCCATATCCTTTAATACCCCACCCAGTCTAATCCCATTCCCCATATCTTTTAATATCCCACCCAGTCTAATCCCATTCCCCATATCCTTTAATATTCCACCCAGTCTAATCGCATTCCCCATATCCTGTAATACCCCACCCAGTCTAATCCCATTCCCCATATCTTTTAATATCCCACCCAGTCTAATCCCATTCCCCATATCCTTTAATACCACACCCAGTCTAATCCCATTCCCCATATCCTTTAATATCCCACCCAGTCTAATCCCATTCCCCATATCCTGTAATACCCCACCCAGTCTAATCCCATTCCCCATATCCTTTAATACCCCACCCAGTCTAATCCCATTCCCCATATCTTTTAATATCCCACCCAGTCTAATCCCATTCCCCATATCCTTTAATACCCCACCCAGTCTAATCCCATTCCCCATATCCTTTAATATCCCACCCAGTCTAATGGCATTCCCCATATCCTGTAATACCCCACCCAGTCTAATCCCATTCCCCATATCTTTTAATATCCCACCCAGTCTAATCACATTCCCCATTTCCTTGAATACCCACACAGTCTAATCCCATTCCCCATATCCTTTAATACCCTACCCAGTCTAATCCCATTCCCCATATCCTTTAATACCCCACCCAGTCTAATCCCATTCCCCATATCCTTTAATATCCCACCCAGTAGAATCCCATTCCCCATATCCTTTAATATCCCACCCAGTCTAATCCCATTCCCCATATCCTTTAATATCCCACCCAGTCTAATCCCATTCCCCATATCCTTTAATACCCCACCCAGTCTAATCCCATTCCCCATATCCTTTAATACCCCACCCAGTCTAATCCCATTCCCCATATCCTTTAATATCCCACCCAGTCTAATCCCATTCCCCATATCCTTTAATACCCACACAGTCTAATCCCATTTCCCATATCCTTTAATACCCACACAGTCTAATCCCATTCCCCATATCCTTTAATACCCACACAGTCTAATCCCATTCCCCATATCCTTTAATACCCCACCCAGTCTAATCCCATTCCCCATATCTTTTAATATCCCACCCAGTCTAATCCCATTCCCCATATCCTTTAATACCCACAAAGTCTAATCCCATTCCCCATATCCTTTAATACCCCACCCAGTCTAATCCCATTCCCCATATCTTTTAATACCCCACCCAGTCTAATCCCATTCCCCCTATCCAGTAATACCCCACCCAGTCTAATCCCATTCCCCATATCCTGTAATACCCCACCCAGTCTAATCCCATTCCCCATATCCTTTAATATCCCACCCAGTCTAATCCCATTCCCCATATCCTGTAATACCCCACCCAGTCTAATCCCATTCCCCATATCCTTTAATACCCCACCCAGTCTAATCCCATTCCCCATATCTTTTAATATCCCACCCAGTCTAATCCCATTCCCCATATCCTTTAATACCCACACAGTCTAATCCCATTCCCCATATCCTTTAATACCCACACAGTCTAATCCCATTCCCCATATCCTTTAATACCCCACCCAGTCTAATCCCATTCCCCATATCCTTTAATACCCCACCCAGTCTAATCCCATTCCCCCTATCCTGTAATCCCCCACCCAGTCTAATCCCATTCCCCATATCCTGTAATACCCCACCCAGTCTAATCCCATTCCCCATATCTTTTAATACCCCACCCAGTCTAATCCCATTCCCCATATCCTTTAATACACCACCCAGTCTAATCCCATTCCCCCTATCCTGTAATCCCCCACCCAGTCTAATCCCATTCCCCATATCCTGTAATACCCCACCCAGTCTAATCCCATTCCCCATATCCTTTAATACCCCACCCAGTCTAATCCCATTCCCCATATCTTTTAATACCCCACCCTGTCTAATCCCATTCCCCATATCCTGTAATACCCCACCCAGTCTAATCCCATTCCCCATATCCTTTAATACCCCACCCAGTCTAATCCCATTCCCCATATCCTTTAATACCCCACCCTGTCTAATCCCAGTCCCCCTATCCTGTAATACCCCACCCAGTCTAATCCCATTCCCCATATCCTTTAATACCCCACCCAGTCTAATCCCGTTCCCCATATCCTTTAATACCCACACAGTCTAATCCGATTCCCCATATCCTTTAATACCCACACAGTCTAATCCCATTCCCCATATCCTTTAATATCCACACAGTCTAATCCCATTCCCCATATACTTTAATACCCACCCAGTCTAATCCCATTCCCCATATCCTTTAATACCCACCCAGTCTAATCCCATTCCCCATATCCTTTAATATCCACACAGACTAATCCCATTCCCCATATCCTTTAATATCCACACAGTCTAATCCCATTCCCCATATCCTTTAATATCCACACAGTCTAATCCCATTCCCCATATCCTTTAATACCCACCCAGTCTAATCCCATTCCCCATATCCTTTAATACCCACCCAGTCTAATCCCATTCCCCATATCCTTTAATACCCCACCCAGTCTAATCCCATTCCCCATATCCTTTAATACCCCACCCAGTCTAATCCCATTCCCCCTATCCTGTAATACCCACACAGTCTAATCCCATTCCCCATATCCTTTAATACCCACACAGTCTAATCCCATTCCCCATATCCTTTAATACCCACAAAGTCTAATCCCATTCCCCATATCCTTTAATACCCACAAAGTCTAATCCCATTCCCCATATCCTTTAATACCCCACCCAGTCTAATCCCATTCCCCATATCTTTTAATATCCCACCCAGTCTAATCCCATTCCCCATATCCTTCAATACCCACACAGTCTAATCCCATTCCCCATATCCTTTAATACCCTACCCAGTCTAATCCCATTCCCCATATCCTTCAATACCCACACAGTCTAATCCCATTCCCCATATCCTTTAATATCCCACCCAGTCTAATCCCATTCCCCATATCCTTCAATACCCACACAGTCTAATCCCATTCCCCATATCCTTTAATACCCCACCCAGTCTAATCCCATTCCCCCTATCCTGTAATACCCCACCCAGTCTAATCCCATTCCCCATATCCTGTAATACCACACCCAGTCTAATCCCATTCCCCATATCCTTTAATATCCCACCCAGTCTAATCGCATTCCCCATATCCTGTAATACCCCACCCAGTCTAATCCCATTCCCCATATCCTTTAATACCCCACCCAGTCTAATCCCATTCCCCATATCCTGTAATACCACACCCAGTCTAATCCCATTCCCCATATCCTTTAATATCCCACCCAGTCTAATCGCATTCCCCATATCCTGTAATACCCCACCCAGTCTAATCCCATTCCCCATATCCTTTAATACCCCACCCAGTCTAATCCCATTCCCCATATCCTTTAATACCCCACCCAGTCTAATCCCATTCCCCATATCTTTTAATATCCCACCCAGTCTAATCCCATTCCCCATATCCTTTAATACCCACACAGTCTAATCCCATTCCCCATATCCTTTAATACCCTACCCAGTCTAATCCCATTCCCCATATGCTTTAATACCCCACCCAGTCTAATCCCATTCCCCATATCCTTTAATATCCCACCCAGTCTAATCCCATTCCCCATATCCTTTAATACCCCACCCAGTCTAATCCCATTCCCCATATCCTTTAATATCCCACCCAGTCTAATCCCATTCCCCATATCCTTTAATACCCACACAGTCTAATCCCATTCCCCATATCATTTAATACCCACACAGTCTAATCCCATTCCCCATATCCTTTAATACCCCACCCAGTCTAATCCCATTCTCCATATCCTTTAATACCCACCCAGTCTAATCCCATTCTCCATATCCTTTAATACCCCACCCAGTCTAATCCCATTCCCCATATCCTTTAATATCCCACCCAGTCTAATCCCATTCCCCATATCCTTTAATATCCACACAGTCTAATCCCATTCCCCATATCCTTTAATATCCACACAGTCTAATCCCATTCCCCATATCCTTTAATACCCACCCAGTCTAATCCCATTCCCCATATCCTTTAATACCCACCCAGTCTAATCCCATTCCCCATATCCTTTAATACCCCACCCAGTCTAATCCCATTCCCCATATCCTTTAATACCCCACCCAGTCTAATCCCATTCCCCCTATCCTGTAATACCCACACAGTCTAATCCCATTCCCCATATCCTTTAATACCCACACAGTCTAATCCCATTCCCCATATCCTTTAATACCCACAAAGTCTAATCCCATTCCCCATATCCTTTAATACCCACAAAGTCTAATCCCATTCCCCATATCCTTTAATACCCCACCCAGTCTAATCCCATTCCCCATATCTTTTAATATCCCACCCAGTCTAATCCCATTCCCCATATCCTTCAATACCCACACAGTCTAATCCCATTCCCCATATCCTTTAATACCCTACCCAGTCTAATCACATTCCCCATATCCTTCAATACCCACACAGTCTAATCCCATTCCCCATATCCTTTAATATCCCACCCAGTCTAATCCCATTCCCCATATCCTTCAATACCCACACAGTCTAATCCCATTCCCCATATCCTTTAATACCCCACCCAGTCTAATCCCATTCCCCCTATCCTGTAATACCCCACCCAGTCTAATCCCATTCCCCATATCCTGTAATACCACACCCAGTCTAATCCCATTCCCCATATCCTTTAATATCCCACCCAGTCTAATCGCATTCCCCATATCCTGTAATACCCCACCCAGTCTAATCCCATTCCCCATATCCTTTAATACCCCACCCAGTGCAATCCCATTCCCCATATCCATTAATACCCCACCAGGTTTAATCCCATTCCCCATATCCTTTAATACCCCAACCCAGTCTAATCCTATTCCCCATATCCTTTAATATCCCACCCAGTCTAATCCCATTCCCCATATCCTTTAATATCCCACCCAGTCTAATCCCATTCCCCATATCCTTTAATACCCACACAGTCTAATCCCATTCCCCATATCCTTTAATATCCCACCCAGTCTAATCCCATTCCCCATATCCTTTAATACCCATACAGTCTAATCCCATTCCCCATATCCGTTAAAACCCCACCCAGTCTAATCCCATTCTCCATATCCTTTAATATCCCACCCAGTCTAATCCCATTCCCCATATCCTTTAATATCCCACCCAGTCTAATCCCATTCCCCATATCCTTTAATATCCCACCCAGTCCAATCCCATTCCCCATATCCTTTAATATCCCACCCAGTCCAATCCCATTCCCCACATCCTTTAATACCCACACAGTCTAATCCCATTCCCCATATCCTTTAATACCCCACCCAGTCTAATCCCATTCCCCATATCTTTTAATATCCCACCTAGTCTAATCCCATTCCCCATATCCTTTAATACCCATACAGTCTAATCCCATTCCCCATATCCTTTAATACCCACAAAATCTAATCCCATTCCCCATATCCTTTAATACCCCACCCAGTCTAATCCCATTCCCGATATCTTTTAATATCCCACCCAGTCTAATCCCATTCCCCATATCCTTTAATACCCATACAGTCTAATCCCATACCCCATATCCGTTAAAACCCCACCCAGTCTAATCCCATTCTCCATATCCTTTAATATCCCACCCAGTCGAATCCCATTCCCCATATCCTTTAATATCCCACCCAGTCTAATCCCATTCCCCATATCCTTTAATACCCATACAGTCTAATTCCATTCCCCATATCCTTTAATATCCCACCCAGTCCAATCCCATTCCCCATATCCTTTAATATCCCACCCAGTCCAATCCCATTCCCCACATCCTTTAATACCCACACAGTCTAATCCCATTCCCAATATCCTTTAATACCCCACCCAGTCTAATCCCATTCCCCATATCTTTTAATATCCCACCCAGTCTAATCCCATTCCCCATATCCTTTAATACCCACAAAATCTAATCCCATTCCCCATATCCTTTAATACCCCACCCAGTCTAATCCCATTCCCCATATCCTTTAATATACCACCCTGTCTAATCCCATTCCCCATATCCTTTAATATACCACCCTGTCTAATCCCGTTCCCCATATCCTTTAATACCCTACCCAGTCTAATCCCATTCTCCATATCCTTTAATATCCCACACAGTCTAATCCCATTCCCCATATCCTTTAATATCCCACCCAGTCTAATCCCATTCACCAAATCCTTCAATATCCCACCGTCTAACCCATTCTCCATATCCTTTAATAATCACACAATCTAATCCCATTCCCCATATCCTTTAATACCCACACAGTCTAATCCCATTCCCCATATCCTTTAATATCCACAAAGTCTAATCCCATTCTCCATATCCTTTAATAATCACACAGTCTAATCCCATTCCCCATATCCTTTAATACCCACACAGTCTAATCCCATTCTCCATATCCTTTAATAATCACAGTCTAATCCCATTCCCCATATCCTTTAATACCCACACAGTCTAATCCCATTCTCCATATCCTTTAATAATCACACAGTCTAATCCCATTCCCCATATCCTTTAATACCCACACAGTCTAATCCCATTCTCCATATCCTTTAATACCCTACCCAGTCTAATCCCATTCCCCATATCCTTTAATACCCACAAAGTCTAATCCCATTCTCCATATCCTTTAATAATCACACAGTCTAATCCCATTCCCCATATCCTTTAATACCCACACAGTCTAATCCCATTCTCCATATCCTTTAATAATCACACAGTCTAATCCCATTCCCCATATCCTTTAATACCCACAAAGTCTAATCCCATTCCCCATATCCTTTAATACCCACACAGTCTAATCCCATTCCCCATATCCTTTAATACCCACACAGTCTAATCCCATTCCCCATATCCTTTAATACCCACCCAGTCTAATCCCATTCCCCATATCCTTTAATACCCACACAGTCAAATCCCATTCCCCATATCCTTTAATACCCACAAAGTCTAATCCCATTCTCCATATCCTTTAATACCCCACCCAGTCTAATCCCATTCCCCATATCCTTTAATATCCCACCCAGTCTAATCCCATTCCCCATATCCTTTAATACCCCACCCAGTCTAATCCCATTCCCCATATCCTTTAATACCCACACAGTCTAATCCCATTCCCCATATCCTTTAATACCCACACAGTCTAATCCCATTCCCCATATCCTTTAATACCCCACCCAGTCTAATCCCATTCCCCATATCTTTTAATATCCCACCCAGTCTAATCCCATTCCCCATATCCTTTAATACCCACAAAGTCTAATCCCATTCCCCATATCCTTTAATACCCCACCCAGTCTAATCCCATTCCCCATATCTTTTAATACCCCACCCAGTCTAATCCCATTCCCCCTATCCAGTAATACCCCACCCAGTCTAATCCCATTCCCCATATCCTGTAATACCCCACCCAGTCTAATCCCATTCCCCATATCCTTTAATATCCCACCCAGTCTAATCCCATTCCCCATATCCTGTAATACCCCACCCAGTCTAATCCCATTCCCCATATCTTTTAATATCCCACCCAGTCTAATCCCATTCCCCATATCCTTTAATACCCACACAGTCTAATCCCATTCCCCATATCCTTTAATACCCACACAGTCTAATCCCATTCCCCATATCCTTTAATACCCCACCCAGTCTAATCCCATTCCCCATATCCTTTAATACCCCACCCAGTCTAATCCCATTCCCCCTATCCTGTAATCCCCCACCCAGTCTAATCTCATTCCCCATATCCTGTAATACCCCACCCAGTCTAATCCCATTCCCCATATCCTTTAATACCCCACCCAGTCTAATCCCATTCCCCATATCCTTTAATATCCCACCCAGTCTAATCCCATTCCCCATATCCTTTAATACCCCACCGAGTCTAATCCCATTCCCCATATCCTTTAATATCCCACCCAGTCTAATCCCATTCCCCATATCCTTTAATATCCCACCCAGTCTAATCCCATTCCCCATATCCTTTAATACCCCACCCAGTCTAATCCCATTCCCCATATCCTTTAATACCCCACCCAGTCTAATCCCATTCCCCATATCTTTTAATATCCCACCCAGTCTAATCCCATTCCCCATATCCTTTAATACCCACACAGTCTAATCCCATTCCCCATATCCTTTAATACCCTACCCAGTCTAATCCCATTCCCCATATGCTTTAATACCCCACCCAGTCTAATCCCATTCCCCATATCCTTTAATATCCCACCCAGTCTAATCCCATTCCCCATATCCTTTAATACCCCACCCAGTCTAATCCCATTCCCCATATCCTTTAATATCCCACCCAGTCTAATCCCATTCCCCATATCCTTTAATACCCACACAGTCTAATCCCATTCCCCATATCATTTAATACCCACACAGTCTAATCCCATTCCCCATATCCTTTAATACCCCACCCAGTCTAATCCCATTCTCCATATCCTTTAATACCCACCCAGTCTAATCCCATTCTCCATATCCTTTAATACCCCACCCAGTCTAATCCCATTCCCCATATCCTTTAATATCCCACCCAGTCTAATCCCATTCCCCATATCCTTTAATACCCCACCCAGTCTAATCCCATTCCCCATATCCTTTAATACCCACACAGTCTAATCCCATTCCCCATATCCTTTAATACCCACACAGTCTAATCCCATTCCCCATATCCTTTAATACCCCACCCAGTCTAATCCCATTCCCCATATCTTTTAATATCCCACCCAGTCTAATCCCATTCCCCATATCCTTTAATACCCACAAAGTCTAATCCCATTCCCCATATCCTTTAATACCCCACCCAGTCTAATCCCATTCCCCATATCTTTTAATATCCCACCCAGTCTAATCCCATTCCCCATATCCTTTAATACCCACAAAGTCTAATCCCATTCCCCATATCCTTTAATACCCCACCCAGTCTAATCCCATTCCCCATATCTTTTAATATCCCACCCAGTCTAATCCCATTCCCCATATCCTTTAATACCCACACAGTCTAATCCCATTCCCCATATCCTTTAATACCCTACCCAGTCTAATCCCATTCCCCATATCCTTTAATACCCCACACAGTCTAATCCCATTCCCCATATCCTTTAATACCCACACAGTCTAATCCCATTCCCCATATCCTTTAATACCCACACAGTCTAATCCCATTCCCCATATCCTTTAATACCCTACCCAGTCTAATCCCATTCCCCCTATCCAGTAATACCCCACCCAGTCTAATCCCATTCCCCATATCCTGTAATACCCCACCCAGTCTAATCCCATTCCCCATATCCTTTAATATCCCACCCAGTCTAATCCCATTCCCCATATCCTTTAATACCCACACAGTCTAATCCCATTCCCCATATCCTTTAATACCCTACCCAGTCTAATCCCATTCCCCATATCCTTTAATACCCCACCCAGTCTAATCCCATTCCCCCTATCCTGTAATACCCCACCCAGTCTAATCCCATTCCCCATATCCTGTAATACCCCACCCAGTCTAATCCCATTCCCCATATCCTTTAATATCCCACCCAGTCTAATCCCATTCCCCATATCCTGTAATACCCCACCCAGTCTAATCCCATTCCCCATATCCTTTAATACCCCACCCAGTCTAATCCCATTCCCCATATCTTTTAATATCCCACCCAGTCTAATCCCATTCCCCATATCCTTTAATACCCACACAGTCTAATCCCATTCCCCATATCCTTTAATACCCTACCCAGTCTAATCCCATTCCCCATATACTTTAATACCCCACCCAGTCTAATCCCATTCCCCCTATCCTGTAATCCCCCACCCAGTCTAATCCCATTCCCCATATCCTGTAATACCCCACCCAGTCTAATCCCATTCCCCATATCCTTTAATACCCCACCCAGTCTAATCCCATTCCCCATATCCTTTAATATCCCATCCAGTTCAATCCCATATTCCCCATATCCTTTAATACCCCACCCAGTCTAATCCCATTCCCCATATCCTTTAATACCCCACCCAGTCTAATCCCATTCCCCATATCCTTTTATACCCCACCCAGTCTAATCCCATTCCCCATATCCTTTAATATCCCACCCAGTTCAATCCCATATTCCCCATATCCTTTAATACCCCACCCTGTCTAATCCCATTCCCCATATCCTGTAATACCCCACCCAGTCTAATCCCATTCCCCATATCCTTTAATACCCCACCCAGTCTAATCCCATTCCCCATATCCTTTAATACCCCACCCTGTCTAATCCCATTCCCCCTATCCTGTAATACCCCACCCAGTCTAATCCCATTCCCCATATCCTTTAATACCCCACCCAGTCTAATCCCGTTCCCCATATCCTTTAATACCCCACCCAGTCTAATCCCATTCCCCATATCTTTAATATCCCACCGAGTCCAATCCCATTCCCCATATCCTTTAATACCCCACCCAGTGCAATCCCATTCCCCATATCCTTTAATACCCCACCAGGTTTAATCCCATTCCCCATATCCTTTAATACCCCAACCCAGTCTAATCCTATTCCCCATATCCTTTAATATCCCACCCAGTCTAATCCCATTCCCCATATCCTTTAATATCCCACCCAGTCTAATCCCATTCCCCATATCCTTTAATACCCACACAGTCTAATCCCATTCCCCATATCCTTTAATATCCCACCCAGTCTAATCCCATTCCCCATATCCTTTAATACCCATACAGTCTAATCCCATTCCCCATATCCGTTAAAACCCCACCCAGTCTAATCCCATTCTCCATATCCTTTAATATCCCACCCAGTCTAATCCCATTCCCCATATCCTTTAATATCCCACCCAGTCTAATCCCATTCCCCATATCCTTTAATATCCCACCCAGTCCAATCCCATTCCCCATATCCTTTAATATCCCACCCAGTCCAATCCCATTCCCCACATCCTTTAATACCCACACAGTCTAATCCCATTCCCCATATCCTTTAATACCCCACCCAGTCTAATCCCATTCCCCATATCTTTTAATATCCCACCTAGTCTAATCCCATTCCCCATATCCTTTAATACCCATACAGTCTAATCCCATTCCCCATATCCTTTAATACCCACAAAATCTAATCCCATTCCCCATATCCTTTAATACCCCACCCAGTCTAATCCCATTCCCCATATCTTTTAATATCCCACCCAGTCTAATCCCATTCCCCATATCCTTTAATACCCATACAGTCTAATCCCATACCCCATATCCGTTAAAACCCCACCCAGTCTAATCCCATTCTCCATATCCTTTAATATCCCACCCAGTCGAATCCCATTCCCCATATCCTTTAATATCCCACCCAGTCTAATCCCATTCCCCATATCCTTTAATACCCATACAGTCTAATCCCATTCCCCATATCCTTTAATATCCCACCCAGTCCAATCCCATTCCCCATATCCTTTAATATCCCACCCAGTCCAATCCCATTCCCCACATCCTTTAATACCCACACAGTCTAATCCCATTCCCAATATCCTTTAATACCCCACCCAGTCTAATCCCATTCCCCATATCTTTTAATATCCCACCCAGTCTAATCCCATTCCCCATATCCTTTAATACCCACAAAATCTAATCCCATTCCCCATATCCTTTAATACCCCACCCAGTCTAATCCCATTCCCCATATCCTTTAATATACCACCCTGTCTAATCCCATTCCCCATATCCTTTAATATACCACCCTGTCTAATCCCGTTCCCCATATCCTTTAATACCCTACCCAGTCTAATCCCATTCTCCATATCCTTTAATATCCCACACAGTCTAATCCCATTCCCCATATCCTTTAATATCCCACCCAGTCTAATCCCATTCACCAAATCCTTCAATATCCCACCGTCTAACCCATTCTCCATATCCTTTAATAATCACACAATCTAATCCCATTCCCCATATCCTTTAATACCCACACAGTCTAATCCCATTCCCCATATCCTTTAATATCCACAAAGTCTAATCCCATTCTCCATATCCTTTAATAATCACACAGTCTAATCCCATTCCCCATATCCTTTAATACCCACACAGTCTAATCCCATTCTCCATATCCTTTAATAATCACAGTCTAATCCCATTCCCCATATCCTTTAATACCCACACAGTCTAATCCCATTCCCCATATCCTTTAATACCCACACAGTCTAATCCCATTCCCCATATCCTTTAATACCCACAAAGTCTAATCCCATTCCCCATATCCTTTAATATCCACCCAGTCTAATCCCATTCCCCATATCCTTTAATACCCACAAAGTCTAATCCCATTCCCCATATCCTTTAATACCCACCCAGTCTAATCCCATTCCCCATATCCTTTAATACCCACCCAGTCTAATCCCATTCCCCATATCCTTTAATACCCTACCCAGTCTAATCCCATTCCCCATATCCTTTAATACCCCACACAGTCTAATCCCATTCCCCATATCCTTTAATACCCACCCAGTCTAATCACATTCCCCATATCCTTTAATACCCACCCAGTCTAATCCCATTCCCCATATCCTTTAATACCCACACAGTCTAATCCCATTTTTCATATCCTTTAATACCCACACAGTCTAATCCCATTCCCCATATCCTTTAATACCCTACCCAGTCTAATCCCATTCCCCATATCCTTTAATACCCACCCAGTCTAATCCCATTCCCCATATCCTTTAATACCCACACAGTCTAATCCCATTCCCCATATCCTTTAATACCCTACCCAGTCTAATCCCATTCCCCATATCCTTTAATATCCCACCCAGTCTAATCCCATTCCGCATATCCTTTAATATCCCACCCAGTCTAATCCCATTCCCCATATCCTTTAATATCCCACCCAGTCTAATCCCATTCCCCATATCCTTTAATACCCCACCCAGTCTAATCCCATTCCCCATATCCTTTAATACCCCACCCAGTCTAATCCCATTCCCCATATCCTTTAATATCCCACCCAGTCTAATCCCATTCCCCACATCCTTTAATACCCACACAGTCTAATCCCATTCCCCATATCCTTTAATACCCACACAGTCTAATCCCATTCCCCATATCCTTTAATACCCACACAGTCTAATCCCATTCCCCATATCCTTTAATACCCCACCCAGTCTAATCCCATTCTCCATATCCTTTAATACCCACCCAGTCTAATCCCATTCTCCATATCCTTTAATACCCCACCCAGTCTAATCCCATTCCCCATATCCTTTAATATCCCACCCAGTCTAATCCCATTCCCCATATCCTTTAATACCCCACCCAGTCTAATCCCATTCCCCATATCCTTTAATACCCACACAGTCTAATCCCATTCCCCATATCCTTTAATACCCACAAAGTCTAATCCCATTCCCCATATCCTTTAATACCCCACCCAGTCTAATCCCATTCCCTATATCTTTTAATATCCCACCCAGTCTAATCCCATTCCCCATATCCTTTAATACCCACACAGTCTAATCCCATTCCCCATATCCTTTAATACCCACAAAGTCTAATCCCATTCCCCATATCCTTTAATACCCACAAAGTCTAATCCCATTCCCCATATCCTTTAATACCCCACCCAGTCTAATCCCATTCCTCTATCTTTTAATATCCCACCCAGTCTAATCCCATTCCCCATATCCTTTAATACCCACACAGTCTAATCCCATTCCCCATATCCTTTAATACCCCACCCAGTCTAATCCCATTCCCCATATCCTGTAATACCCCACCCAGTCTAATCCCATTCCCCATATCCTTTAATACCCCACCCAGTCTAATCCCATTCCCCATATCCTTTAATACCCCACCCAGTCTAATCCCATTCCCCATATCTTTTAATATCCCACCCAGTCTAATCCCATTCCCCATATCCTTTAATACCCACACAGTCTAATCCCATTCCCCATATCCTTTAATACCCTACCCAGTCTAATCCCATTCCCCATATCCTTTAATACCCCACCCAGTCTAATCCCATTCCCCCTATCCTGTAATACCCCACCCAGTCTAATCCCATTCCCCATATCCTGTAATACCCCACCCAGTCTAATCCCATTCCCCATATCCTTTAATACCCCACCCAGTCTAATCCCATTCCCCATATCCTTTAATACCCCACCCAGTCTAATCCCATTCCCCATATCCTTTAATATCCCACCCAGTTCAATCCCATATTCCCCATATCCTTTAATACCCCACCCAGTCTAATCCCATTCCCCATATCCTTTAATACCCCACCCAGTCTAATCCCATTCCCCCTATCCTGTAATACCCCACCCTGTCTAATCCCATTCCCCATATCCTGTAATACCCCACCCAGTCTAATCCCATTCCCCATATCCTTTAATACCCCACCCAGTCTAATCCCATTCCCCATATCCTTTAATACCCCACCCAGTCTAATCCCATTCCCCCTATCCTGTAATACCCCACCCAGTCTAATCCCATTCCCCATATCCTGTAATACCCCACCCAGTCTAATCCCATTCCCCATATCCTTTAATACCCCACCCAGTCTAATCCCATTCCCCATATCCTTTAATACCCCACCCAGTCTAATCCCATTCCCCCTATCCTGTAATACCCCACCCAGTCTAATCCCATTCCCCATATCCTTTTATACCCCACCCAGTCTAATCCCATTCCCCCTATCCTGTAATACCCCACCCTGTCTAATGCCATTCCCCATATCCTGTAATACCCCACCCAGTCTAATCCCATTCCCCATATCCTTTAATACCCCACCCAGTCTAATCCCATTCCCCATATCCTTTAATACCCCACCCAGTCTAATCCCATTCCCCCTATCCTGTAATACCCCACCCAGTCTAATCCCATTCCCCATATCCTGTAATACCCCACCCAGTCTAATCCCATTCCCCATATCCTTTAATACCCCACCCAGTCTAATCCCATTCCCCATATCCTTTAATACCCCACCCAGTCTAATCCCATTCCCCCTATCCTGTAATACCCCACCCAGTCTAATCCCATTCCCCATATCCTTTAATACCCCACCCAGTCTAATCCCATTCCCCATATCCTTTAATACCCCACCAGGTTTAATCCCATTCCCCATATCCTTTAATACCCTACCCAGTCTAATCCCATTCCCCATATCCGTTAAAACCCCACCCAGTCTAATTCCATTCCCCATATCCTTTAATATCCCACCCAGTCTAATCCCATTCCCCATATCCTTTAATACCCACACAGTCTAATCCCATTCCCCATATCCTTTAATATCCCACCCAGTCTAATCCCATTCCCCATATCCTTTAATACCCATACAGTCTAATCCCATTCCCCATATCCTTTAATACCCATACAGTCTAATCCCATTCCCCATATCCTTTAATATCCCACCCAGTCTAATCCCATTCCCCATATCTTTTAATATCCCACCCAGTCTAATCCCATTCCCCATAACCTTTAATACCCATACAGTCTAATCCCATTCCCCATATCCGTTAAAACCCCACCCAGTCTAATCCCATTCTCCATATCCTTTAATATCCCACCCAGTCGAATCCCATTCCCCATATCCTTTAATATCCCACCCAGTCTAATCCCATTCCCCATATCCTTTAATACCCATACAGTCTAATCCCATTCCCCATATCCTTTAATATCCCACCCAGTCCAATCCCATTCCCCATATCCTTTAATATCCCACCCAGTCCAATCCCATTCCCCACATCCTTTAATACCCACACAGTCTAATCCCATTCCCCATATCCTTTAATACCCCACCCAGTCTAATCCCATTCCCCATATCTTTTAATATCCCACCCAGTCTAATCCCATTCCCCATATCCTTTAATACCCACAAAATCTAATCCCATTCCCCATATCCTTTAATACCCCACCCAGTCTAATCCCATTCCCCATATCCTTTAATATACCACCCTGTCTAATCCCATTCCCCATATCCTTTAATATACCACCCTGTCTAATCCCATTCCCCATATCCTTTAATATACCACCCTGTCTAATCCCATTCCCCATATCCTTTAATACCCTACCCAGTCTAATCCCATTCCCCATATCCTTTAATATCCCACCCAGTCTAATCCCATTCCCCATATCCTTTAATATCCCACCCAGTCTAATCCCATTCACCAAATCCTTCAATATCCCACCGTCTAACCCATTCTCCATTTCCTTTAATAATCACACAATCTAATCCCATTCCCCATATCCTTTAATAATCACATTCTAATCCCATTCCCCATATCCTTTAATAATCACACAGTCTAATCCCATTCTCCATTTCCTTTAATACCCACACAGTCTAATCCCATTCTCCATATCCTTTAATACCCACACAGTCTAATCCCATTCCCCATATCCTTTAATAATCACACAGTCTAATCCCATTCCCCATATCCTTTAATAATCACACAGTCTAATCCCATTCTCCATTTCCTTTAATAATCACACAGTCTAATCCCATTCCCCATATCCTTTAATACCCACACAGTCTAATCCCATTCCCCATATCCTTTAATACCCACACAGTCTAATCCCATTCCCCATATCCTTTAATACCCACACAGTCTAATCCCATTCCCCATATCCTTTAATACCCACAGTCTAATCCCATTCCCCATATCCTTTAATACCCACACAGTCTAATCCCATTCCCCATATCCTTTAATACCCACACAGTCTAATCCCATTCCCCATATCCTTTAATACCCACAAAGTCTAATCCCATTCTCCATATCCTTTAATAATCACAGTCTAATCCCATTCCCCATATCCTTTAATACCCACACAGTCTAATCCCATTCCCCATATCCTTTAATACCCACACAGTCTAATCCCATTCCCCATATCCTTTAATATCCCACCCAGTCTAATCCCATTCTCCATATCCTTTAATACCCACACAGTCTAATCCCATTCTCCATATCCTTTAATACCCACACAGTCTAATCCCATTCCCCATATCCTTTCATATCCCACCCAGTCTAATCCCATTCCCCATATCCTTTAATAATCACAGTCTAATCCCATTCCCCATATCCTTTAATACCCACACAGTCTAATCCCATTCCCCATATCCTTTAATACCCACACAGTCTAATCCCATTCCCCATATCCTTTAATATCCCACCCAGTCTAATCCCATTCTCCATATCCTTTAATACCCACACAGTCTAATCCCATTCCCCATATCCTTTAATATCCCACCCAGTCTAATCCCATTCTCCATATCCTTTAATACCCACACAGTCTAATCCCATTCCCCATATCCTTTAATACCCACACAGTCTAATCCCATTCCCCATATCCTTTAATACCCACACAGTCTAATCCCATTCCCCATATCCTTTAATACCCACACAGTCTAATCCCATTCCCCATATCCTTTAATACCCACACAGTCTAATCCCATTCCCCATATCCTTTAATACCCACACAGTCTAATCCCATTCCCCATATCCTTTAATACCCCACCCAGTCTAATCCCATTCTCCATATCCTTTAATACCCACACAGTCTAATCCCATTCCCCATATCCTTTAATATCCCACCCAGTCTAATCCCATTCTCCATATCCTTTAATACCCACACAGTCTAATCCCATTCCCCATATCCTTTAATACCCACACAGTCTAATCCCATTCCCCATATCCTTTAATACCCACACAGTCTAATCCCATTCCCCATATCCTTTAATACCCCACCCAGTCTAATCCCATTCTCCATATCCTTTAATACCCACCCAGTCTAATCCCATTCTCCATATCCTTTAATACCCACACAGTCTAATCCCATTCTCCATATCCTTTAATACCCACACAGTCTAATCCCATTCCCCATATCCTTTAATATCCCACCCAGTCTAATCCCATTCTCCATATCCTTTAATACCCACACAGTCTAATCCCATTCCCCATATCCTTTAATACCCACACAGTCTAATCCCATTCCCCATATCCTTTAATACCCCACCCAGTCTAATCCCATTCCCCATATCCTTTAATACCCACACAGTCTAATCCCATTCCCCATATCCTTTAATACCCACACAGTCTAATCCCATTCCCCATATCCTTTAATAATCACACAGTCTAATCCCATTCACCATATCCTTTAATACCCACACAGTCTAATCCCATTCCCCATATCCTTTAATACCCACACAGTCTAATCCCATTCCCCATATCCTTTAATACCCACCCAGTCTAATCCCATTCCCCATATCCTTTAATAATCACAGTCTAATCCCATTCCCCATATCCTTTAATACCCACACAGTCTAATCCCATTCCCCATATCCTTTAATACCCACACAGTTTAATCCCATTCCCCATATCCTTTAATACCCCACCCAGTCTAATCCCATTCCCCATATCCTTTAATACCCACCCAGTCTAATCCCATTCCCCATATCCTTTAATAATCACACAGACTAATCCCATTCCCCATATCCTTTAATACCCACACAGTCTAATCCCATTCCCCATATACTTTAATACCCACACAGTCTAATCCCATTCCCCATATCCTTTAATACCCACACAGTCGAATCCCATTCCCCATATCCTTTAATACCCCACCCAGTCTAATCCCATTCCCCATATCCTTTAATACCCACACAGTCTAATCCCATTCCCCATATCCTTTAATACCCCACCCAGTCTAATCCCATTCCCCATATCCTTTTATACCCACCCAGTCTAATCCCATTCCCCATATCCTTTAATAATCACACAGTCTAATCCCATTCCCCATATCCTTTAATACCCACACAGTCTAATCCCATTCCCCATATCCTTTAATACCCACACAGTCTAATCCCATTCCCCATATCCTTTAATACCCACACAGTCTAATCCCATTCCCCATATCCTTTAATACCCACACAGTCTAATTCCATTCCCCATATCCTTTAATACCCACACAGTCTAATCCCATTCCCCATATCCTTTAATAATCACACAGTCTAATCCCATTCCCCATATCCTTTAATACCCACACAGTCTAATCCCATTCCCCATATCCTTTAATACCCACACAGTCTAATCCCATTCCCCATATCCTTTAATATCCCACCCAGTCTAATCCCATTCCCCATATCCTTTAATATCCCACCCAGTCTAATCCCAATCCCCATATCCTTTAATACCCACACAGTCTAATCCCAATCCCCATATCCTTTAATACCCACAAAGTCTAATCCCATTCCCCATATCCTTTAATACCCACAAAGTCTAATCCCATTCCCCATATCCTTTAATACCCACAAAGTCTAATCCCATTCCCCATATCCTTTAATACCCACAAAGTCTAATCCCATTCCCCATATCCTTTAATACCCACAAAGTCTAATTCCATTCTCCATATCCTTTAATACCCACACAGTCTAATCCCATTCCCCATATCCTTTAATACCCACACAGTCTAATCCCATTCCCCATATCCTTTAATACCCACAAAGTCTAATCCCATTCCCCATATCCTTTAATACCCACACAGTCTAATCCCATTCCCCATATCCTTTAATACCCACACAGTCTAATCCCATTCCCCATATCCTTTAATATCCCACCCAGTCTAATCCCATTCTCCATATCCTTTAATACCCACACAGTCTAATCCCATTCTCCATATCCTTTAATACCCACACAGTCTAATCCCATTCCCCATATCCTTTCATATCCCACCCAGTCTAATCCCATTCCCCATATCCTTTAATAATCACAGTCTAATCCCATTCCCCATATCCTTTAATACCCACACAGTCTAATCCCATTCCCCATATCCTTTAATACCCACACAGTCTAATCCCATTCCCCATATCCTTTAATATCCCACCCAGTCTAATCCCATTCTCCATATCCTTTAATACCCACACAGTCTAATCCCATTCCCCATATCCTTTAATATCCCACCCAGTCTAATCCCATTCTCCATATCCTTTAATACCCACACAGTCTAATCCCATTCCCCATATCCTTTAATACCCACACAGTCTAATCCCATTCCCCATATCCTTTAATACCCACACAGTCTAATCCCATTCCCCATATCCTTTAATACCCACACAGTCTAATCCCATTCCCCATATCCTTTAATACCCACACAGTCTAATCCCATTCCCCATATCCTTTAATACCCACACAGTCTAATCCCATTCCCCATATCCTTTAATACCCCACCCAGTCTAATCCCATTCTCCATATCCTTTAATACCCACACAGTCTAATCCCATTCCCCATATCCTTTAATATCCCACCCAGTCTAATCCCATTCTCCATATCCTTTAATACCCACACAGTCTAATCCCATTCCCCATATCCTTTAATACCCACACAGTCTAATCCCATTCCCCATATCCTTTAATACCCACACAGTCTAATCCCATTCCCCATATCCTTTAATACCCCACCCAGTCTAATCCCATTCTCCATATCCTTTAATACCCACCCAGTCTAATCCCATTCTCCATATCCTTTAATACCCACACAGTCTAATCCCATTCTCCATATCCTTTAATACCCACACAGTCTAATCCCATTCCCCATATCCTTTAATATCCCACCCAGTCTAATCCCATTCTCCATATCCTTTAATACCCACACAGTCTAATCCCATTCCCCATATCCTTTAATACCCACACAGTCTAATCCCATTCCCCATATCCTTTAATACCCCACCCAGTCTAATCCCATTCCCCATATCCTTTAATACCCACACAGTCTAATCCCATTCCCCATATCCTTTAATACCCACACAGTCTAATCCCATTCCCCATATCCTTTAATAATCACACAGTCTAATCCCATTCCCCATATCCTTTAATACCCACACAGTCTAATCCCATTCCCCATATCCTTTAATACCCACACAGTCTAATCCCATTCCCCATATCCTTTAATACCCACCCAGTCTAATCCCATTCCCCATATCCTTTAATAATCACAGTCTAATCCCATTCCCCATATCCTTTAATACCCACACAGTCTAATCCCATTCCCCATATCCTTTAATACCCACACAGTCTAATCCCATTCCCCATATCCTTTAATACCCCACCCAGTCTAATCCCATTCCCCATATCCTTTAATACCCACCCAGTCTAATCCCATTCCCCATATCCTTTAATAATCACACAGACTAATCCCATTCCCCATATCCTTTAATACCCACACAGTCTAATCCCATTCCCCATATCCTTTAATACCCACACAGTCTAATCCCATTCCCCATATCCTTTAATACCCACACAGTCGAATCCCATTCCCCATATCCTTTAATACCCCACCCAGTCTAATCCCATTCCCCATATCCTTTAATACCCACACAGTCTAATCCCATTCCCCATATCCTTTAATACCCCACCCAGTCTAATCCCATTCCCCATATCCTTTTATACCCACCCAGTCTAATCCCATTCCCCATATCCTTTAATAATCACACAGTCTAATCCCATTCCCCATATCCTTTAATACCCACACAGTCTAATCCCATTCCCCATATCCTTTAATACCCACACAGTCTAATCCCATTCCCCATATCCTTTAATACCCACACAGTCTAATCCCATTCCCCATATCCTTTAATACCCACACAGTCTAATTCCATTCCCCATATCCTTTAATACCCACACAGTCTAATCCCATTCCCCATATCCTTTAATAATCACACAGTCTAATCCCATTCCCCATATCCTTTAATACCCACACAGTCTAATCCCATTCCCCATATCCTTTAATACCCACACAGTCTAATCCCATTCCCCATATCCTTTAATATCCCACCCAGTCTAATCCCATTCCCCATATCCTTTAATATCCCACCCAGTCTAATCCCAATCCCCATATCCTTTAATACCCACACAGTCTAATCCCAATCCCCATATCCTTTAATACCCACAAAGTCTAATCCCATTCCCCATATCCTTTAATACCCACAAAGTCTAATCCCATTCCCCATATCCTTTAATACCCACAAAGTCTAATCCCATTCCCCATATCCTTTAATACCCACAAAGTCTAATCCCATTCCCCATATCCTTTAATACCCACAAAGTCTAATTCCATTCTCCATATCCTTTAATACCCACACAGTCTAATCCCATTCCCCATATCCTTTAATACCCACACAGTCTAATCCCATTCCCCATATCCTTTAATACCCACAAAGTCTAATCCCATTCCCCATATCCTTTAATACCCACACAGTCTAATCCCATTCCCCATATCCTTTAATACCCACACAGTCTAATCCCATTCCCCATATCCTTTAATACCCACAAAGTCTAATCCCATTCCCCATATCCTTTAATACCCACACAGTCTAATCCCATTCCCCATATCCTTTAATAATCACACAGTCTAATCCCATTCCCCATATCCTTTAATACCCACACAGTCTAATCCCATTCCCCATATCCTTTAATACCCACACAGTCTAATCCCATTCCCCATATCCTTTAATACCCACACAGTCTAATCCCATTCCCCATATCCTTTAATACCCACACAGTCTAATCCCATTCCCCATATCCTTTAATACCCACACAGTCTAATCCCATTCCCCATATCCTTTAATACCCACAAAGTCTAATCCCATTCCCCATATCCTTTAATAATCACACAGTCTAATCCCATTCTCCATATCCTTTAATACCCACACAGTCTAATCCCATTCCCCATATCCTTTAATAATCACACAGTCTAATCCCATTCCCCATATCCTTTAATACCCACCCAGTCTAATCCCATTCCCCATATCCTTTAATACCCACACAGTCTAATCCCATTCCCCATATCCTTTAATACCCACAAAGTCTAATCCCATTCCCCATATCCTTTAATACCCACAAAGTCTAATCCCATTCCCCAAATCCTTTAATACCCACACAGTCTAATCCCATTCCCCATATCCTTTAATACCCACCCAGTCTAATCCCATTCCCCATATCCTTTAATACCCACACAGTCTAATCCCATTCCCCATATCCTTTAATACCCACAAAGTCTAATCCCATTCCCCATATCCTTTAATACCCACAAAGTCTAATCCCATTCCCCATATCCTTTAATACCCACAAAGTCTAATCCCATTCCCCATATCCTTTAATACCCACACAGTCTAATCCCATTCCCCATATCCTTTAATACCCACACAGTCTAATCCCATTCCCCATATCCTTTAATACCCACAAAGTCTAATCCCATTCCCCATATCCTTTAATACCCCACCCAGTCTAATCCCATTCCCCATATCCTTTAATACCCACAAAGTCTAATCCCATTCCCCATATCCTTTAATACCCACACAGTCTAATCCCATTCCCCATATCCTTTAATACCCACACAGTCTAATCCCATTCCCCATATCCTTTAATAATCACACAGTCTAATCCCATTCCCCATATCCTTTAATACCCACACAGTCTAATCCCATTCCCCATATCCTTTAATACCCACACAGTCTAATCCCATTCCCCATATCCTTTAATAATCACACAGTCTAATCCCATTCCCCATATCCTTTAATAATCACACAGTCTAATCCCATTCCCCATATCCTTTAATACCCACACAGTCTAATCCCATTCCCCATATCCTTTAATACCCACACAGTCTAATCCCATTCCCCATATCCTTTAATAATCACACAGTCTAATCCCATTCCCCATATCCTTTAATACCCACACAGTCTAATCCCATTCCCCATATCCTTTAATACCCACACAGTCTAATCCCATTCCCCATATCCTTTAATACCCACACAGTCTAATCCCATTCCCCATATCCTTTAATACCCACACAGTCTAACTGATTCCCCATATCCTTAAAAACCCCACCCAGTCTAACCCACTCTCCTGCTCGTGCATTGTAGCCTTTAATATCCACCAAGTTGATTCTCTCCCTCCCACTCACTCCCCATGCTTTTTAAAACTCAGCTAGTCGAATCCCACTCTCATGCTCACAGCCCATAGACCTTAATAAACTACCCAGTTTCGGCTCACTTCCCATCCCCTCTAATATTTGTATTTTTCAATTCCAATATAAATGAATTGATGAACACCACGTCATGCAAGATAGAAAAAGTCTCCACTTTTATCGTGAAGATTAATTTAAATTAGGGCCTCCGTGTTTGTTTGCAGATCATTCTGTAATTTTGGACCACACAGCTGATACATCTACATATCAGTAAGTGCAATCAGCTCTCATCATTTGCCCAGTTACCCCTCAGGTCCAGGTTGTCCAGTGGTGCTTTGCCCAAATGTACTGGGAGACCATATGTTTCACCATCACCTGGGAAACAGAAATCACACTCGTCGTCTACTAGCACGCTAGCCTGAAACACAGTTCACACCCGGTGTCCCGTGTACTCATTTGTCAGAGGGGCACTGACTGCTTCAAGCAAGTCCCTGCATTGCAGGACAGTGACAGGAACACATACTCAGTGATACACAACAAAGAACAACTGCATACACCCCTCCAGTATCTGATATACAGAAAAGTCACCACCAAAACAACCCAGTGGTCCCACTGCCCATACACACCGCACGCAACCCACTGCCCATACCCACCACACACATATCACTGCCCATACCCACCGCACACACCCCACTTCCCATACCCACCGCACACACCCCACTGCCCATACCCACCGCACACAACGCACTGCCCATACCCACCGCACACACCCCACGGCCCATACCCACCGCACACAACCCACTGCCCATACCCACCGCACACACCCCACGGCCCATACCCAGCGCACACACCCCACTGCCCATACCCACCGCACACACCCCACTGTCCATACCCACCGCACACACCCCACTTCCCATACCCACCGCACACACCCCACTGCCCATACCCACCGCACACACCCCACTGCCCATAGCCACCGCACACACCCCACGGCCCATACCCACCGCACACACCCCACGGCCCATACCCACCGCACACACCCCACGGCCCATACCCACCGCACACACCCCACTGCCCATACCCACCGCACACACCCCACTGTCCATACCCACCGCACACACCCCACTGCCCATACCCATCGCACACACCCCACTGCCCATACCCACCGCACACACCCCACTGCCATACACACCGCACACAACCCACTGCCATAGCCACCGCACACAACCCAGTGCCCATACCCACCGCACACACCCCAGTGCCCATACCCACCGCACACACCCCACTGCCCATACCCACCGCACACACCCCACTGTCCATACCCACCGCACACACCCCACTGTCCATACCCACCGCACACACCCCACTGTCCATACCCACCGCACATACCCATCGCACACACCCCACCGCCCATACCCACCGCACACACCCCACCGCCCATACCCACCGCACATACCCATCGCACACACCCCACCGCCCATACCCATCGCACACACCCCACCGCCCATACCCATCGCACACACCCCACTGCCCATACCCACCGCACACACCCCACCGCCCATACCCACCGCACACACCCCACCGCCCATACCCACCGCACACACCCCACCGCCCATACCCACCGCACACACCCCACTGCCCATACCCATCGCACACACCCCACTGCCCATACCCATCGCACACACCCCACTGCCCATACCCATCGCACACACCCCACTGCCCATACCCACCGCACACACCCCACTGTCCATACCCACCGCACACACCCCACCGCCCATACCCACCGCACACACCCCACTGTCCATACCCACCGCACATACCCATCGCACACACCCCACCGCCCATACCCACCGCACACACCCCACCGCCCATACCCATCGCACACACCCCACCGCCCATACCCATCGCACACACCCCACCGCCCATACCCACCGCACATACCCATCGCACACACCCCACCGCCCATACCCATCGCACACACCCCACTGCCCATACCCACTGCACACACCCCACCGCCCATACCCACCGCACACACCCCACTGTCCATACCCACCGCACATACCCATCGCACACACCCCACCGCCCATACCCACCGCACACACCCCACCGCCCATACCCACCGCACATACCCATCGCACACACCCCACCGTCCATACCCACCGTACACACCCCACTGCCCCTACCCACCGTACACACCCCCACCCTCAATCCACCTCCCATACCCCAATCAGTAGGAACATAATGCCCAACAGCAGCAGGAACCCCGGCAGGATCAGGACTGCTAGCAAGATGAAGGCCTGGAAGCCCAACAAGAGTGGGAACTCCAGCAGCCACAGGGCTAGGAAGCCTGGTCAGAGCTGGAGGCCCCACAGTACGTCCCCTTCCTCACCTGTGGTGTGGTGCTGGTGTGGTAGTGGCCCCACCTCGTCCCAGGCTGGTGACTAACTGGTTGACCTTCATGGCTCAGCTGCCTGCTGGATAAAGCCACTGTGTGCTCAGGTGGTACCCAGTCAGTGTATGACACAGATATGCAAGAGGTGAGGGCTGCGAAAGGGGTTGGGAGGGACCTTTGGATTTGAAGCTCCTACAGCAGTGAACTCCCTCTCACCATCCAACCGTTTACAACAATGCAGCTACAATGGGATTAGTGCAGCAACAACACCCCTATCTCCACCAGAATGGGCACCAGGAGCTAAGCTTTCACTGGGCTGAATGGAGATGGTAGCCAAAGTTTGGCGGAACAATGCATTTAATTCCCATGGCTTTTTGAAGAGTGCAGCACAAAGTAATCCTTTATTATATATTTTAAGAAGAAACTTACCCTTCTCCAACCTAAAAACTGTAAAGAAATCAAATCAACCAAGCGCATCAAATAAGCAAAAGGCAGGTCAATCCCACGGAGCAGCTGAATGGTGAATCAGAAGGTTGCACGTGCAGACACACACACACAGCACACTAAAACCACAGCACTGCAACCTACAATGTCAAAACCTCTCTTTTATTTGTACAGCAACAGAAACAAAAAAGGGAACAACACCGAGCAAATGAAACTGATCACGGACACAAGTTCCGTCGCCCAGATGAAGCCTCAAGCTGGTACCCACCCTCCCCCGTCCCGTCGCTCTCCGCAGTCAACGCCCCTACCTGGCTCTGCACGAACTTCAGATTGATCCCTTCCAGGGTCACCTGCAACAAGCCCCCGTCTCCCGTCTTCATATCCTGAACTGGGAACTCGCCTCCAAGCTCGGGACCTGCAATGTAACACCCAGAAGATAGCAATCAGAAACACAGTCTCAGCCTGCACACAGGCCTCCAGAAAGGACCAAAGAAGATTTCGATAGCACCTTTCACAGCTTCAGGATGTCTCAAATCACCTGACAGCCACTGAAGTACTTTTGAAGTGTAGACGCTGCTGAAATGTCAGAAATGTGACAACAAATTTGAGTACAGCATGATCCCATATATACCAATATCAAAATGACTGGATAATCTGATTTTAGGAGTTGGTTGAGACATAGTTATTGACTTAGAACACTAAGAAAAATTCCCTGCTGTACTTTCAACAGCAGTATGGGTTAAAGTCTTATCTGAAAGATGACAACTCTGACAGTGCAGCACTCCCTCAGTGCTGCCCCTCGAGAGAACAGCATACCCTCAGCACTGCCAATCCGACAGTGCAGCAATGTCTCAGTACTACTCCCCAACAGTGCAGCACACCCTCAGTACCGATCCTCCGACAGTGCAGCACTCCCTCAGTACTGACCGTCTGACAGTGCAGCACTCCCTCAGTACTGCACTGAAGTGTCAGGCTGGATTTTGTGCTCCAATCTAGAGTTAACAATGAGTCAGAATCAGCTAACAATGGAACATCGAATTCACATGATTGAATTCGATATTAGGTTTGAGAGAAGGCTGAGTCATGAAACAGCCTTTTAAAGGTAGGTGAAGCTGACTTTGAAGGGACAATGACAGTAGACTGTTCAGAAGTGTTAGCGGGTAAAATTGCAGATCAACAGTGGGCAGTGTTCAAATTAGTATTTGTTGGAGTACAAGACCAGTAGATACTCCTATAGGGAAAGAGCTCTGCTTGTGTAATTAAACAACTTTGGTCAACAAGAGAGGTGAGAGGTGTACAATTAAAAGAATGGACTAGTATGAATGCAAAGAACCAAAGAGAACCCAAGGACTGGGAGACATATAAAGAACAGCAAAGGAATACTGATGAAGTAGTAAGAGCTGCAAAAAGGAATGAGGTAAAACTTGAGGGATATCAAAGGTAACACAGTTTTTGCAAACATATCAAGAGAAAGTGTGGTTAAGGGTAATGTGCCTCCTTTAAAGACAGATGCAGGTGATATTGTAATGGAAAATCAGGAAATGGCAGTATTATTAAATAACTGCTTTTCATCAGTGTTCACAGTAGAGAATTAAGCTAAGGTATCAGAGATAGGAGGAAAATTAGCTACAGACTCCATTCCTCTCCCTGGCAACAGTCTGAGATGAAGCCTGTCTGTTTGCAACCTTGGCATCATATTTGACCCCAAGATGAGCTTCCAACCTCATATTCGTGCCAACCGTAAGACTACCTATTTCAAGCTCTGTAACATCGCCCAACTTTACCCAGCTCAGCTCATCGGCTGTTGAAACCCTCATTCATGCCTACATTACCTCTAGATTTGACTATTCTTACGCATTCCTGGCTGACCTCCCAGATTCTACTCTCTGTAAACTTGAGGTCATCCGAAACTCTGCTGTCCATGTCTTAACTGGCACCAAGTCCCATTCCTCTATGACCCCTATGCTCGCTGACATACATTGGCTCCTCATCAAGCAACATCTTACTTTTAAAATTCTCATCCTTGTTTTCAAATCCCTCCATGGTCTCACCTCTCCCTAACTCTGTAACCTTCGCCTGCCCCACAACCTTCTGAGTGATCTGCGCTCCTCTAATTCTGGCCTCTCGTGCATCCCTGACGTGAATCGCTCCACCATTGGTGGCCATGTCTTCAGCTGCTTAGGCCCTAAGCTTAGGGGGATAAAGTGGCGTAGTGGTAATGTCACTAGACTAGTAATCCAGAGCCCAGGCTAATGCTCTGGGGAGATTGGTTCGAATCCCACCATGGCAGATGGTGAAATTTGAATTCAATTAATAAAATCTGGAATTAAAAGCTAGTCTAATGGTGACCATGAAACCATTGTTGATTGTTGTAAAAACCCATCTGATTCACTAATGTCCCACATGTCACACCCGACCCACAGCATGATTCTTAAAATGCCCTCTGAAATAGCCTAGCAATTAGGGATGGGCAATAAATGCTGGCCTGGCCAGGGATGTCCAATCCCACAAAATGAATTTTAAAAAAAGCTCTGGAATTCCTAAACCTTTCTTTCTCTCCACCTTGCTTTCCTCTTTTAAGACGATCCTTACAACTTGATCAAGCTTTTGGTCATCTGACCCAATATCTCCTTTTGCGGCTTGGTGACATATTTTGTTTTAGAATGAGCCTTGGGACGTTTTATTCCATGAAAGGTGCTATAAAAATGTAAGTTGTTGTTGCTATTGAAAAATAAAAATTAATCAAGGGAGGTAACTTACTGGATTCAAGACAAGTTAATATGTGGTAATGGAGAAAATAACGAAACTGAAGATTGACAAATGTCTGGGACCTGATGATTTCCACCCCAGGGTATAAAAAGGAATATATGAGGAAATTGTAGATGCTATAGTCCCGATCTTGTAGAACTCTCTCAACTCTCTCATGTTGCAGCTGTACAGAACCTTAGTTAGGCCACACTTAGAATATTGCATGCAATTCTGGTCGCCACACTACCAGAAGGACGTGGAGGCTTTGGAGAGGGTACAGAGGAGGTTTACCAGGATGCTGCCTGGTCTGGAGGGCATTAGCTATGAGAAGAGGTTGGAAAAAGTCGGATTGTTTTCACTGGAACGACGGAGGTGGAGAGGTGACATGATAGAGGTTTACAAAGTTATGAGCGGCATGGACAGAGTGGATAGTCAGAAACTTTTTCCCAGGGTGGAAGAGTCAGTTACTAGGGGACATAGGTTTAAGGTGCGAGGGGCAAAGTTTAGAGGGGATGTGCGAGGCAAGTTTTTTACACAGAAGGTGGTGAGTGCCTGGAACTTGCTGCCAGGGGAGGTGGTGGAAGCAGAAACGATAGCGACATTTAAGAGACATCTTGACAAATATATGAATAGGAAGGGAATAGAGCGATATGGGCCCCGGAAGTGCAGAAGATGTTAGTTTCGGCAAGCATCAAGATCGGCGCAGGCTTGGAGGGCCGAATGGCCTGTTCCTGTGCTGTACTGTTCTTTGTTCTTTTGAACAATTGTCCCCTTGGATTGGAAAATGGTCAATGTCATTCCATTAGTTGAGAAGGGTGGGAGTGAAAAATTATGAAATTATGGCTTATTAATCTAACATCAGTTGTGGGGAAGAGACAAGAATCTTACTTGGGACTGAGTACTTGGACAAATATAAGCTGATCAGAGTGAGTCAGCAAGGATTTATAAAGGGTAAAACATACCTAACAAACTTAGTTGAATCTTTTGTGGAGGGAACTGGCATGACAGATAAGGGAATGCCTATGGATGCTATTTATATTGACTTCCAGAAGGCATTCGACAAGGTTCCACATAAGAGGCAGCTAACAAAAATGAAAGCGCCTTAAATTGGAGGCAACATATTGGCAGAATATGATTGGTGGTGTCCCCAACAATCTGGACTGAGTGTCAGCTTTTCACTATATTTATAAATTACTTAGATGAAAGAATAGAGAACTGTTCATCCAAGTTAAGTGGTACAGTAAATTGAGTAGATACAAGCAGAAACAAAGGGTCATTGATAGATTAAATGTGGGCAAAACTGTGGCAGATGGAGTTTAATGTGGGCAAGTGTGAGGGCATCCACTTTGGACCCAAGAAATAGATCAGAGTATTTTCTAAATGGTGAAAAGTTAGGAACTACAGTGCAGAGGGGTTTTGGGGGGTCCAAGCATCGAAACCACCAAAAACTAGTGGACAGATAGAAAAATTAAGAGGCTACTGAAAATTGGCCTTTATTTCAAAGAGGCTTTAATAAAAAGTTATAGGGGTTACGCTTCAGTTATGCAGAGGTTTAGTTGGACCCCCTCCCAGTCTAGAGTACTGAGGTTAGTTCTGGGCACCCACCGCACCTCAGGAACAATATGCTGGCCTTGGAGGGGTGCAGCACAGCTTCACCAGAATGACACTGGGGCTAAGAGAGTTAAATTGTGAGGAAAAGCTGCATAGACTTTGCTTGTATTCCTATGAGTATGGAAGATTTTTGACTGAGGTGTTTAAAATGATGAAGGCATTCGACAGGGTAGAAAGAAAGCATTTACTCATGTGGGGAATCCAGAAGGGGCCATAACGTTAAAATTAGAGCTAGGCCATTTTGGAGGGAAATCAGGAAGCAATTTTTAAAAAAAAGGTAAGTGGAAATATGGAAGAGTCTCCCTCAAAAGGCTGTGCATGCTGGGGAACAACTGGAGGTTCAAGAGTGAGAGCAGGCGATTTGGTTAGCTAACGGAATCGAGGGGTATGGAGTTGAGATACAGAGCAACCATGATAGTATTAAATGGCCGAAGAGGTTGAAGAAGCTGAAAGGCCTCCTCCTCTTTCTATGTTCCTGAACATGGTTGCACTGGGGATGGGCTCACTATTGACGAGGTGGTCCAGCATAATTGTCAGCTTGGGTCACATGATCGCCAGTAACCTGAATGGGTGAAGGACAAGTAATTGAGAGTGATGGGCAGGTCATAGAGTCATACAGCATAGAAACAGGCCCTTCGGCCCACCGCATCCATGCCGGCCATGATGCCTATCTATACTAATCCCACCTGCCTGCATTAATTCCACATCCCTCTATGCTTTGCTCATTGAAGTACCTGCCCAGATGCCTCTTAAATGTTGCTACTGTTCCTGCCTCCACCACCTCCTCAGGCAGCTCATTCCAGATACCCATTAGTCTTTGTGTGAAAAATTTACCCCTTTGATCCCCTTTAAACCTCTTCCCTCTCACCTTAAATCTATGCCCTTTAGTTTTAGTCACCCCTACCATGGGAAACAGACTCTGGCTATCTACCCTATCTATGCCTCGCATAATTTTATATACCGCTATCATGTTCCCTCTCAGCCTCCTTCGCTCCAGGGAAAACAGACCCAGCCTATCCCATCTCTCTTTAACTCAAGCCCACCAAACCAGGCAACATCCTTGTGAATCTTTTCTGCACCCTCTCTAGCTTAATCACATCTTTCCGGTAGTGCGGCGACCAGAACTGCACACAGTACTCCAAATGCGGCCTAACCAACATTATGTACAACTGTAACATGACGCCCCAACTCTTGTACTCAATGCCTCGGCCGATGAAGGCAAGCATGGCATACGCCTTCTTCACCACCCTGTCTACCTGTGTTGCCACTTTCAGGGAACTATGTACTTGCACCCCAAGGTCTCTCTGCTCAAGAACAGTCCTCAGGGCCCTGCCAGTTACTGTATATGTCTTGCCCTGGTTTAAATTCCCAAAATGCATCACTTCACACTCGGCTGCGTTAAATTCCATTTGCCAATCCCTTGCCCACTTTCCCAGTTGATCTATATCCTGTTGTAACCTTAGACAACCTTCTTCACTGTCCACTATACCACCAATTTTGGTGTCATCGGCAAACTTACTAATCATGCCCCTTACATTCACATCCAAGTCATTAATATATATGACAAACATCTCTTTCGTGAGGGAACAGGGGCGATGGGGGAATGGGACTGAGGGGAGAGCTCTTTCAGAGAGAGCACGGGGACGATGGGGTAATGGGACTGAAGGGAGAAGCTCTATCAGAGAGAGGGCACGGGGCAATGGGGTAAAGGGACTGAGGGGAGAGCTCTATCAGAGAGAGGGCACGGGGCGATGGGGGAATGGGAGTGAGGGGAGAGCTCTTTCAGAGAGTGGGCACAGGGGCGATGGGGGACTGGGATTGAGGGGAGAGCTCTTTCAGAGAGAGGGCACAGGGGCGATGGGGGACTGGGACTGAGGGGAGAGCTCTTTCAGAGAGAGGGCACGGGGGCGATGGGGGAATGGGACTGAGGGGAGAGCTCTTTCAGAGTGAGGGCACAGGGGCGATGGGGGAATGGAACTGAGGGGAGAAGCTCTTTCAGAGAGAGGGCACAGGGGTGATGGGGGAATGGAACAGAGGGGAGAAGCTCTTTCAGAGAGAGGGCACAGGGGTGATGGGGGAATGGAACTGAGGGGAGAAGCTCTTTCAGAGAGAGGGCACAGGGGCGATGGGGGACTGGGACTGAGGGGAGAAGCTCTTTCAGAGAGAGGGCACAGGGGCGATGGGGGACTGGGACTGAGGGGAGAGCTCTTTGAGAGAGAGAGCACAGGGGCGATGGGGGAATGGGACTGAGGGGAGAGCTCTTTCAGAGAGAGGGCACAGGGGCGATGGGGGAATGGGACTGAGGGGAGAGCTCTTTCAGAGAGAGGGCACAGGGGCGATGGGGGAATCGGACTGAGGGGAGAGCTCTTTCAGAGTGAGGGCACAGGGGCGATGGGGGAATCGGACTGAGGGGAGAGCTCTTTCAGAGTGAGGGCACAGGGGTGATGGGGGAATCGGACTGAGGGGAGAGCTCTTTCAGAGTGAGGGCACAGGGGTGATGGGGGAATCGGACTGAGGGGAGAGCTCTTTCAGAGAGAGGGCACAGGGGTGATGGGGGAATCGGACTGAGGGGAGAGCTCTTTCAGAGAGAGGGCACAGGGGTGATGGGGGAATCGGACTGAGGGGAGAGCTCTTTCAGAGAGAGGGCACAGGGGTGATGGGGGAATCGGACTGAGGGGAGAGCTCTTTCAGAGTGAGGGCACAGGGGTGATGGGGGAATCGGACTGAGGGGAGAGCTCTTTCAGAGAGAGGGCACAGGGGTGATGGGGGAATGGGACTGAGGGGAGAGCTCTTTCAGAGAGAGGGCACAGGGGCGATGGGGGACTGGGACTGAGGGGAGAGCTCTTTCAGAGTGAGGGCACGGGGCGATGGGGGAATGGGACTGAGGGGAGAGCTCTTTCAGAGAGAGGGCACAGGGGCGATGGGGGACTGGGACTGAGGGGAGAAGCTCTTTCAGAGAGAGGGCACAGGGGCGATGGGGGACTGGGACTGAGGGGAGAGCTCTTTGAGAGAGAGAGCACAGGGGCGATGGGGGAATGGGACTGAGGGGAGAGCTCTTTCAGAGAGAGGGCACAGGGGCGATGGGGGAATGGGACTGAGGGGAGAGCTCTTTCAGAGAGAGGGCACAGGGGCGATGGGGGAATCGGACTGAGGGGAGAGCTCTTTCAGAGTGAGGGCACAGGGGCGATGGGGGAATCGGACTGAGGGGAGAGCTCTTTCAGAGTGAGGGCACAGGGGTGATGGGGGAATCGGACTGAGGGGAGAGCTCTTTCAGAGTGAGGGCACAGGGGTGATGGGGGAATCGGACTGAGGGGAGAGCTCTTTCAGAGAGAGGGCACAGGGGCGATGGGGGACTGGGACTGAGGGGAGAAGCTCTTTCAGAGAGAGGGCACAGGGGCGATGGGGGACTGGGACTGAGGGGAGAGCTCTTTGAGAGAGAGAGCACAGGGGCGATGGGGGAATGGGACTGAGGGGAGAGCTCTTTCAGAGAGAGGGCACAGGGGCGATGGGGGACTGGGACTGAGGGGAGAGCTCTTTGAGAGAGAGAGCACAGGGGCGATGGGGGAATGGGACTGAGGGGAGAGCTCTTTCAGAGAGAGAGCACAGGGGCGATGGGGGAATGGGACTGAGGGGAGAGCTCTTTCAGAGAGAGGGCACAGGGGTGATGGAGGAATCGGACTGAGGGGAGAGCTCTTTCAGAGAGTGGGCACGGGGGTGATGGGGGAATCGGACTGAGGGGAGAGCTCTTTCAGAGAGTGGGCACAGGGGCGATGGGGGACTGGGATTGAGGGGAGAGCTCTTTCAGAGAGAGGGCACAGGGGCGATGGGGGACTGGGACTGAGGGGAGAGCTCTTTCAGAGAGAGGGCACGGGGGCGATGGGGGAATGGGACTGAGGGGAGAGCTCTTTCAGAGTGAGGGCACAGGGGTGATGGGGGAATGGAACTGAGGGGAGAAGCTCTTTCAGAGAGAGGGCACAGGGGTGATGGGGGAATGGAACAGAGGGGAGAAGCTCTTTCAGAGAGAGGGCACAGGGGTGATGGGGGAATGGAACTGAGGGGAGAAGCTCTTTCAGAGAGAGGGCACAGGGGCGATGGGGGACTGGGACTGAGGGGAGAAGCTCTTTCAGAGAGAGGGCACAGGGGCGATGGGGGAATGGGACTGAGGGGAGAGCTCTTTCAGAGAGAGGGCACAGGGGCGATGGGGGAATGGGACTGAGGGGAGAGCTCTTTCAGAGAGAGGGTACAGGGGTGATGGGGGAATCGGACTGAGGGGAGAGCTCTTTCAGAGTGAGGGCACAGGGGCGATGGGGGAATCGGACTGAGGGGAGAGCTCTTTCAGAGTGAGGGCACAGGGGTGATGGGGGAATCGGACTGAGGGGAGAGCTCTTTCAGAGAGAGGGCACAGGGGTGATGGGGGAATCGGACTGAGGGGAGAGCTCTTTCAGAGAGAGGGCACAGGGGTGATGGGGGAATCGGACTGAGGGGAGAGCTCTTTCAGAGTGAGGGCACAGGGGTGATGGGGGAATCGGACTGAGGGGAGAGCTCTTTCAGAGAGAGGGCACAGGGGTGATGGGGGAATGGGACTGAGGGGAGAGCTCTTTCAGAGAGAGGGCACAGGGGTGATGGGGGAATGGGACTGAGGGGAGAGCTCTTTCAGAGTGAGGGCACAGGGGCGATGGGGGAATGGGACTGAGGGGAGAGCTCTTTCAGAGAGAGGGCACAGGGGTGATGGGGGAATCGGACTGAGGGGAGAGCTCTTTCAGAGAGAGGGCACAGGGGTGATGGGGGAATGGGACTGAGGGGAGAGCTCTTTCAGAGAGAGGGCACAGGGGTGATGGGGGAATCGGACTGAGGGGAGAGCTCTTTCAGAGTGAGGGCACAGGGGCGATGGGGGAATCGGGCTGAGGGGAGAGCTCTTTCAGAGTGAGGGCACAGGGGTGATGGGGGAATCGGACTGAGGGGAGAGCTCTTTCAGAGTGAGGGCACAGGGGTGATGGGGGAATCGGACTGAGGGGAGAGCTCTTTCAGAGAGAGGGCACAGGGGTGATGGGGGACTGGGACTGAGGGGAGAGCTCTTTCAGAGAGAGGGCACAGGGGTGATGGGGGAATGGGACTGAGGGGAGAGCTCTTTCAGAGTGAGGGCACAGGGGCGATGGGGGACTGGGACTGAGGGGAGAGCTCTTTCAGAGAGAGGGCACAGGGGCGATGGGGGACTGGGACTGAGGGGAGAGCTCTTTCAGAGTGAGGGCACGGGGGTGATGGGGGAATGGGACTGAGGGGAGAGCTCTTTCAGAGTGAGGGCACAGGGGTGATGGGGGAATCGGACTGAGGGGAGAGCTCTTTCAGAGAGAGGGCACAGGGGCGATGGGGGACTGGGACTGAGGGGAGAGCTCTTTCAGAGAGAGGGCACAGGGGCGATGGGGGACTGGGACTGAGGGGAGAGCTCTTTCAGAGAGAGGGCACAGGGGCGATGGGGGACTGGGACTGAGGGGAGAGCTCTTTCAGAGAGTGGGCACGGGGGTGATGGGGGAATGGGACTGAGGGGAGAGCTCTTTCAGAGTGAGGGCACAGGGGCGATGGGGGACTGGGACTGAGGGGAGAGCTCTTTCAGAGAGAGGGCACAGGGGCGATGGGGGACTGGGACTGAGGGGAGAGCTCTTTCAGAGTGAGGGCACAGGGGCGATGGGGGAATGGGACTGAGGGGAGAGCTCTTTCAGAGTGAGGGCACAGGGGCGATGGGGGAATGGGACTGAGGGGAGAGCTCTTTCAGAGTGAGGGCACAGGGGCGATGGGGGAATGGGACTGAGGGGAGAGCTCTTTCAGAGAGAGGGCACGGGGGTGATGGGTGTAAAATTCTATAGTGTTGTGTCTGGCCGAGCAGTGTCTAACTGCTTAAACATTCAACAACAGTGCACACTGTCCTGAGCGTGATTGCTCACACACTCACCTACAGTACGCTGCATTCAGTGTGCGACGGTGCGCACAACCAGTCACCAGTGTGCAAAGGTACACACACACACCAGTCAGAGCCTGAAGGTATGTATACAATCACTGGCATTAAGCCCCACCAAGTGTGATAGTGTTTACACACTCACCAGCACTGGGCCCTGTTCAATGTTCTGATGCTTACACACTAGTTATGTTCACAATGTACCTGGCTTGATGCTCTGTTGCCTAGCAGCTGCACGCTCCATGCTGTCCTTTACACAGTAGTACAACTCTCGACACTGCCAAAGAACCACACAATAAATAGTGTTAGTTACAATAGGGGATGGGGAGATCATGTGAGTGGGAGACTGACAGGGAGATAGCACAAGAAGCAGAGGAAGAGCGAGAAACAGAAAGAGACAGAGTGAGGGACAGAGTGTGTGAACAACTGCACACAAATGGTGATCCAGAGATGGTGGCTGTTTTAGTACCTTCTTGGTGTAGAATTTGTTCAGCTGGGTCTCTTGTCCATTGCGTCTCCACAGACACAAGACCTTGGTTTTAGGACAGTACGTCATGTTGATGAGTTTCTCATACCACCAGCGCTCGTAGACAGTCCCAATGTTACTGCGCAGCACAATGCAGTCATCGCAAACCTATCAAACACAAGGAACACACAGCGCTAGAACTATCCCAATAAATTGGAGCCAGCACCCACAGCACAGACAACACCAACAACCACAGCCCCATACGTAAGGTTACAAGGACGCAAGAAGGCACTGGCAAGCAAGAACCTGGTTTAAAGTGTGTCTACTTCAACGCCAGGAGCAACCGGAATAAGGTGGGTGAGCTTGCAGCATGGGTTGGTACCTGGGATCTCGATGTAGTGACCATTTCGGAGATATGGGTAGAGCAGGGGCAGGAATGGATGTTGCAGGTTCCGGGATTTAGATGTTTCAGTAAGAACAGAGTAGATGGTAAAACAGGGGGGGGGTGTGGCATTGTTAATCAAGGAGAGTATTACAGCGACAGAAAGGAAGTTTGAGGACTCGTCCACTGAGGTAGTATGGGCCGAGGTTAGAAACAGGAGAGGTGAGGTCACCCTGTTGGGAGTCTTTTATAGACCTCCAAATAGTTCCAGAGATGTAGAGGAAAGGATAGCGAAGATGATTCTCGACAGGGGCGAGAGTAACAGGGTAGTTGTTATGGGGGACTTTAACTTTCCAAATATCGACTGGAAATACTATAGTTCGAGTACTTTAGATGGGTCAGTTTTTGTCCAGTGTGTGCAGGAGGGTTTTCTGACACAGTATGTAGACAGGCCAACCAGGGGCGATGCCACATTGGATTTGGTACTGGGTAATGAACCTGGCCAGGTGTTAGATTTAGATGTAGGTGAGCACTTTGGTGATAGTGACCACAATTCGGTTAGGTTTACCTTAGCGATGGGCAGGGACAGGTATATACCGCAGGGCAAGAATTATAGCTGGGGGAAAGGAAATTATGATGCGATTAGGCAAGATTTAGGATGCGTAGGATGGGGAAGGAAACTGCAGGGGATGGGAACAATCGAAATGTGGAGCTTATTCAAGGAGCAGCAACTGCGTGTCCTTGATAAGTATGTACCTGTCAGGCAGGGAGGAAGTTGTCGAGTGAGGGAGCCGTGGTTTACTAAAGAAGTTGAAGCGCTTGTCAAGAGGAAGAAGGCGGCTTATGTTAGGATGAGACGTGAAGGCTCAGTTCGGGCACTTGAGAGTTACAAGCTAGCCAGGAAGGATCTAAAGGGAGAGCTAAGAAGAGCAAGGAGAGGACACGAGAGGTCATTGGCGGATAGGATCAGGGAAAACCCTAAGGCTTTCTATAGGTATATCAGGAATAAAAGAATGACTAGAGTTAGATTAGGGCCAATCAAGGATAGTAGTGGGAAGTTGTGTGTGGAATCGGAGGAGATAGGGGAAGTGTTAAATGAATATTTTGCGTCAGTATTTACAGTAGAGAAAGAAAATGTTGTCGAGGAGAATACTGAGATTCAGGCTACTAGGCTAGATGGGATTGAGGTTCACAAGGAGGAGGTGTTATCAATTTTGGCAAGTGTGAAAATAGATAAGTCCCCTGGGCCAGATGGGATTTATCCTAGGATTCTCTGGGAAGCTAGGGGGGAGATTGCAGAGCCTTTGTCCTTGATCTTTATGTCGTCATTGTCAACAGGAATAGTGCCGGAAGACTGGAGGATAGCAAATGTTGTCCCCTTGTTCTAGAAGGGGAGTAGAGACAGCCCTGGTAATTATAGACCTGTGAGCCTTACTTCGGTTGTGGGTAAAATGTTGGAAAAGGTTATAAGAGACAGGATTTATAATCATCTTGAAAGGAATAAGTTCATTAGCGATAGTCAGCACGGTTTTGTGAAGGGTAGGTCGTGCCTCACAAACCTTATTGAGTTTTTCGAGAAGGTGACCAAACAGGTGGATGAGGGTAAAGCAGTGGATGTGGTGTATATGGATTTCAGTAAGGCGTTTGATAAGGTTCCCCATGGTAGGCTATTGCAGAAAATACGGAAGTATGGGATTGAAGGTGATTTAGAGCTTTGGATCAGAAATTGGCTAGCTGAAAGAAGACAGAGGGTGGTGGTTGATGGCAAATGTTCATCCTGGAGTTTAGTTACTAGTGGTGTACCGCAAGGATCTGTTTTGGGGCCACTGCTGTTTGTCATTTTTATAAATGACCTGGAAGGGGGTGTAGAAGGGTGGGTTAGTAAATTTGCGGATGACACGAAGGTCGGTGGAGTTGTGGATAGTGCCGAAGGATGTTGTAGGTTACGGAGGGACATAGATAGGCTGCAGAGCTGGGCTGAGAGATGGCAAATGGAGTTTAATGTGGAAAAGTGCGAGGTGATTCACTTTGGAAGGAGTAACAGGAATGCAGAGTACTGGGCTAATGGGAAGATTCTTGGTAGTGTAGATGAACAGAGAGATCTTGGTGTCCAGGTGCATAAATCCCTGAAGGTTGCTACCCAGGTTAATAGGGCTGTTAAGAAGGCATATGGTGTGTTAGCTTTTATTAGTAGGGGGATCGAGTTTCGGAGCCACGAGGTCATGCTGCAGCTGTACAAAACTCTGGTGAGGCCGCACCTGGAGCATTGCGTGCAGTTCTGGTCACCGCATTATAGGAAGGATGTGGAAGCTTTGGAAAGAGTGCAGAGGAGATTTACTAGGATGTTGCCTGGTATGGAGGGAAGGTCTTACGAGGAAAGGCTGAGGGACTTGAGGTTGTTTTCGTTGGAGAGGAGGAGGAGGAGAGGTGACTTAATAGAGACATATAAGATAATCAGAGGGTTAGATAGGGTGGATAGTGAGAGTCTTTTTCCTTGGATGGTGATGGCAAACACGAGGGGACATAGCTTTAAGTTGAGGGGTGATAGATATAGGACAGATGTCAGAGGTAGTTTCTTTACTCAGAGAGTAGTCGGGGTGTGGAACGCCCTGCCTGCAACAGTAGTAGACTCGTCAACTTTAAGGGCATTTAAGTGGTCATTGGATAGACATATGGATGAAAATGGAATAGTGTAGGTCAGATGGTTTCACAGGTCGGCGCAACACCGAGGGCCGAAGGGCCTGCACTGCGCTGTAATGTTCTAATTCTAATCCCCAACATTCTGCCACTGACCCATTAGGCCCCACATGCCTATGGATGGAGAGGAACAGCAGGCCAACTCTGCCCTTGGTGAGCACAGGGTGAACTGATAAATTAAGGTCAGCCTGTGCATAAACAGGTGCACCAAAGGACAAGGGACTTTGACTCCCCATAGGTAACGCACATAAATGAGTCAGTGCCACCAGCCCCAGACCAGACAGGTCATCATCCAAAGACAGAGCCCAACAAGGCTGCAGTCACGTTGCACAGGGTCTCTCCAACATATGTGCTCCTTGTGGGAATCCCACCACGTTATTGAGGGGAACCTACCAATCAAGGCTGTACTATAACGCCAGTCAGAAAATAAGGAAATGTCGGACATGCTGAATAATTACTCTGCCTAAGTATTTACAGTCCAGGAAGAGGTCAACATGCTGGAAATACTATGGAAACTAATATTGAATCAGAGTCAAGACTGACCAAAATTAACAAAAGCAAAATAACAATAACAAAGTGACAAAGCCCCAGGACCAGACGGTTTCCACCCCAGGGTTTTAAAGGAAGTAGGTGAGAACATTACAGATATCCTAACTATAATCTTCCAAAGTTCTCCCTATTCAGGAACCGTTCCTTTAGATTGGAAAATTGTGCATGCTGCTCTGCTATTTAAGAAAGGAGAGAGAGGGAAACCAGGGAATTATAGACCAGTTTACCTGACATATGTTGTCGGGAAATTACTAGAGTCTATAATTAAGGATGGAGTGACTGACACCTAGAAAATTTTCAGCTGATCAGAGAGAACCAGCATGGATTTATAAAGGGAAGGTCAGGCCTGACCAATCTGACTGAATATTTAAGAAGAGGTGACTAAAGTAGTGGACAGAGAAATGTCTATGGATGTTATTTATATCGATTTCCAGAAGACATTTGATAAAATCCCTCATAAGAGACTGTCAGCGAAAGTTGAAAGCAAATTAATGACCTGGTTCGGCAATTGGCTGAGAGGCAGGACACAGAGATTAGTGATAATGGGCAGTTACTCTCATTGGCAGGATGTGACTAGTGGTGTCCTGCTAGAATCTGTGTTGGGGCCTCAACTATTTATCGTATTCATTAATAACTTAGATAATGAGATAGAAAGCCACATGTCCAAATTTGCTGATGACACAGAGACAGATGGCATTATAAGCAGTGTAGATGGAAGTGTAACAATACAAAGAGATATTATTAGATTAAGTGACTGGGTAAAATTGTGGTAAATGGATTTCAGTGTAGGTAAATATGAGGTCATCCACTTTGGACCTAAAAAAGGATAGAACAGGGTACTTAAAAAATGGCGGGAAAGCTAAAATAGTTGGAGGTTCAAATGGACTTGGGGGTCCAGGTACACAGATCAGTAAAATGTCTGGAACAGGTATAGAAAATAATCAAAAAGTCTAATGGAATGCTGGTCTTTATATCCAGAGGACTAGAATACAAGGGGGTAGAAGTCATGCTGCAGCTATACAAAGCTCTGGTTAGACCACACCTGGAGTTACTGTGAGCAGTTCTGGGCATCACATCTTAGGAAGGATATATTGACCTTGGAGGGAGTACAGTGTAGGTTTACCAGAATATACCAGGACTCCAAGGGTTAAATTACACAAAGGAGAGATTACAAAAACTACAGTTCTGTTCCCTGAAATTTAGAAGGTTAAGGAATGATTTGATTAAAGTTTTCAAGATATTAAGGGGAACAGATAGATAGATGCAGAGAAATTATTTCTGCTGGCTGGAGAGTCTAGGATTAGACTAAAAATTAGAGCCAGACCTTTCAGGAGTGAAATTTGGAAACACTTCTACACACAAAGGATGATAGAAGTTTGAAACAATCTTCAGCAAATGGCAATTGGTGCTAGATAAATTGTTAATTTTAAATCTGAGATTGATAGACTTTTATTAATCAAAGGTATTAAGGGACATGGGGAAAAGTGTATGGAGTTAGGTTGTTAGGTTGCAGATCAGCATGATCTCATTGAATGGTGGAACAGGTTTAAGAGACTAAATGGCCTCCTCCTGTTCTGATGTGATGTGGAAGCCCAATCAATCAGGGCGGTACCATAACAGCAGTGAGGAGAAACGCCCAGAAATGAGAATCATTACTCAGATGCTGAGTGATCATGAATGGCTGCACTGATTTCAAGGTGTTGCATTTAGCATGACAAAGTGTACGGCACGACAAGGCATCATGTGGTGGAACTTCCTTGTGCATATGTGGGCATCATGAGCCTGACACAGCAAAGCCGAATCATGGGCGAGCGAGTGGCCCTTTGCTACGCACTCTCCGCAGCAACTTTTGGTGATTATGGTATAATCGATCTGTCCAGTACCTCCATGAAGAAGATTTCACCATTGGTGTCAGTTCCTGCATGCACAACGAAGGTCTGCTTCTTAATGTGGCGGCTGCCGCAGGGTCTGATGTGAAGATCGTGGCTGTCCTGAGAATCAAATACACGGCCATTAAAGAAGCAGCTGGTCCCAACCCAACCACAGGCCGCACCTGACAGGGCCATTCCTAATGTGTGTAGCCTGACAGGGTTGAGCAGTCCACATGTGAATACGAACAAGCCCACAGGGATCGGTGCAGTCACTATCCTCTCGCTTCTTGCCCCACATAGGTTCTATCACACATGACTTCCATTCACAGCTCCACCATCTCAGTCTTTATACCTCACTTCCATAAGCAGTTTGCCAGACCATATCCATCCAGCTCTTTTTGTCTGACTGAAATCCTCCTGCTACGACTGCGCCTGACTGTAATCTTCCTGCTACGAGTGCGCCTGACTGTAATCTTCCTGCTATGAGTCTGTCCAATTGTAATCTTGCTATGAATATGTCTGACTTTAATCTCCCTGCTACAAGTGTTCATGACTGTAATCTTCCTGCTATGAGTGTGGCTGACGATAATTTTTCTGCATTGAATGTGTCATAGAGTTATACAGCACTGAAACAGGCACTTCGGCCCAACGTGTCTGTGCCGCCCACCAAACGCCTAACTATTCGAATCCCATTTTCCAGCACTTGGCCCGTAGCCTTGTATGCTATGGCGTTTCAAGTGCTCATCTAAATACTTCTTAAGTGTTGTGAGGTTTCCTGCCTCAACCATCTCTTCAGGCAGTGCGTTCCAGATTGGAACCACCCTCTGGGTGAAAAATGCTTTCCTCAAATCACCTCTAAACCTCCTGCCCCTTACCTAAAATCTATGCCCCCTGGTTATTGACATCTCCACTATGGGAAGAAGTTTCTTCCTATCTAACCTATCTATGCCCCTCATAATTTTGAATACCTCAATCATGTCCCCCCTCAGCCTTCTCTGCTCGAAGGAAAACAACCCTAGCCTATCCAGTCTCTCTTCATAGCTGAAATGCTCCAGCCCAGGCAACATCCTGGTGAATCTCCTCTGCACCCTCTCCAGTGCAATCATATCCTTCCTATAGTGTGGCGACCAGAACTGTACACAGTACTCCAGCTGTGGCCTAACTAGCGTTTTATACAACTTCAACATAACCTCCCTGCGTTTCTATTCTATGCCTCGGCTAATAAAGGCAAGTATCCCAACTGCCTTCCTAACCACCTGTGCTGCTGCCTTCAGTGATCTATGGACAAGTACACCAAGGTCCCTCTGATCCTCTGTACTTCCTAGGGTCCTACCATCCATTGTATATTCCCTTGCCTTGTTAGTCCTCCCAAAATGCATCACCTCACACTTCTCAGGATTAATTTCCATTTGCCATTGCTCTGCCCATCTTACCAGCCCAACTATATCATCCTGTAATCTAAGGCTTTCCCCCTCACTATTTGCGACACCACCAATTTTCGTGTCATCTGCGAACTTACTGATCATACCTCCAATATTCATGTCTAAATCATTAATGTCCACTACAAACAGCAAGGGTGCCAGCACTGATCCCTGCGGTACGCCACTGGTCACAGGCTTCCACTCGCAAAAACAACCCTCGACCATTACCTTCTGCCACTAAGCCAATTTTGGATCCAAATTACCCTGGATCCCATGGGCTCTTACCTTCTTAACCAATTTCCCATGTGGGACCTTATCACTAAACTAAAGGGCGGCACAGTGGCGCAGTGGTTAGCACCGCAGCCTCACAGCTCCAGTGACCCGGGTTCAATTCTGGGTACTGCCTGTGTGGAGTTTGCAAGTTCTCCCTGTGTCTGCGTGGGTTTCCTCCGGGTGCTCCGGTTTCCTCCCACATGCCAAAGACTTGCAGGTTGATAGGTAAATTGGCCATTATAAATTTCCCCTAGTATAGGTAGGTGGTAGGGAAATATAGGGACAGGTGGGGATGTGGTAGGAATATGGGATTAGTGTAGGATTAGTATAAATGGGTGGTTGATGGTCGGCACAGACTCGGTGGGCCGAAGGGCCTGTTTCAGTGCTGTATCTCTAAACTAAACTAAACTAAACGCCTTACTGAAGTCCATGTAGACTACATCAACTGCTTTACCCTCATCTACACATCTAGTCGTCACCTCGAAAAATTCAATCAAGTTAGACACGGTCTCCCCCTGACAAAGCCATGCTGACTATCCCTGATTGATCCCTGCCTCTCCAAGTGGAGATTAATTCTGATCCCTCAGAATTTTTTCCAATAGTTTCCCAACCACTGATGTTAGACTCACCGGCCTGTAATTACCTGGTTTATCCTTGCTACCCTTCTTGAATAATGGTACCACATTTGCTGCCCTCCAACCCTCTGGTACCTCTCCTGTGGCCAGAGAGGATTTGAAAATTTGTGTCAGAGTCCCTGCTATCTCCTCCCTTGCCTCACATAACAGCCTGGGATACATCTCATCTGGGCCTGGGGATTCCTCCACTTTTAAGCCCACTAAAACAGCTAACACCTCCTCCCTTTCAATGCTAATATGTTCAAGTATATCACAATCCCCCTCCCTGATCTCTACACCTACATCGACCTTCTCCATAGCGAACACAGATGAAAAGTAATTATTTAAAACCTATGTCCTCCGGCTCCACACAGATTGCCACTTTGGTCCCCAATACTCTTTCCCTGGTTATCCTTTTTCCCTGAATATACTTATAAAATGCCTTAGGATTTTCCTTTATCTTGCCCACCAGTGTTTTTTCATGTCCCCTCTTCGCTCTCCTAATTACTTATTTAAGTACCTAGACTTTCTATACTCCTCTCGTGCCTCTGCTGTTTTCAGCACTCTGAATCTGCCATAAGCCCCCTTTTTTTCCCTGATCCAATCCTCTATATCCCTTGACATCCTTTGAATGACTCCCACTGGTCTGATGTAGACTTTTCTACATGTAGCTGCTCCCAGTCCACATTGGCCAGATCCTCTTTTATCATCTTAAAATCGTCCTTCCCCCAATTCAGTACCTTTATTTCCGGTCCATCTTTGTCCTTTTCCAAAACTACCTTAAATCTTACAGAGTTATGGTCACTAGCCCCAAAATGCTCCCCCACTGACACTTTAACCACTTGTCTGGCTTCATTCCCTAGGATTACGTCCAGTACTGTCCCTTCTCTTGTAGGACTTTCTATGTACTGGCTCAAAAAGCTCTCCTGTATGCATTTTAAGAATTCCGCCCCCTTTAAGCCTTTTGCACTAAGACTATCTCAGTTGATATTGGGGAAGTTGAAATCCCCTACTATTATTATCCTATTATTTTTACACCTCTCTGAGATTTGCCGACGTATCTGCTCCTCTGTCTCTCCCTGACTGTTTGGCGGCCTATAGTACACTCCCAGCCAAGTGATTGCCCCCTTTTTGTTTTTCAGTTCGACCCATATGGCCTCATTTGAGGAACCTTCTAAGATATCATCCTCCCTTACTACAGTAATTGACTCCTTGATCTAGGTGCAATGCCACCTCCTCTTTTATCCGCTCCCCTGTCACACCTGAAGATTCAATCCAGCCTTGCATTTTTCACTTGTGCCTCAACAGGTCTATATTTGCTCTGCCTTCCAGATTGACTCAGTTTGTCTTCTGTATTTGACCGTGCATCACACCCTGCTGTAATTCCACTCTGCATTCCATCCACCTGCCAAATTAGTTTAACCCCCACCCCGCCCCCAACCCTGCAACAGCACTAGCAAACCTCCCAGCAAGGATGTTGGTCCCGTTCCGGTTCAGGTGCAACCCTTCCAACTTGTACAGGTCCCATCTTTGCCAGAAACAAACCTAGTGATCCAGGAAACTAAAGCCCTCCCTCCTGCACCACCTCCTCAGCCACGCATTCATCTGCTTTATCCTCTGACGCCGGGTGTAATCCAGAGATTACAACCTTTGAGGTCCTGCTTTTTAATCTGCTACGTAGCTCCCTAAATTCTTGTTGCAGGACCTCATCCCTCTTTCTACCTATGTCGTTGGTACCAATGTGTACCACGACCTCTGACTGTTCACCCTCCCCATTCACAAAGTCCTGCAGCTGCTCCATGACATCCTTGACCCTAGGACCAGGAAGGCAACATACCATCCTGGAGTCTCGTTTGCGGCCACAGAAACGCCTGTCTGTTCCACTTACAATTGAATCTCCCATCAGTATGGACTGTAAACTTCCTGTACTGAGTGTGGCTGACTGCAATCCCCCTGCCCTAAGCGCGCCTGACTGTAATCTTCCTGCTATGAGCATTCCTGGCCGTCTTCATCCTGCTTTGAATGTGTCTGACAATAATCTTCCTGCTAGGAGTGTGTCTGACTGTAATCGTCCTGCCAAAAGTGTGTCTGACTGTAATCTTCCAGCATTGAGCATGCCTGACTGTAATCTTCCTGCCAAGAGTGTGTTTGACGCAATCTTCCTGAGTGTGTCCATTTTTAATCATCCTGCTATAAATGCAACTGACGGTAATTTTCCTGAGTGTGCCAGACTGCAATCTTCCTGTTACGAGTGTGTTTGATTGTCATCTTCCTGCTACGAATGTGCCTGACTGTAATCTTCCTGCTACCAGTGTGCCTGACTGTCATCTTCCTGCTATGAGTGTGCCTGACTGTAATCTTCCAGCTAAGAGTGTGTCTGACTAATCTTCCTGAGTGTTTCCAATTGTAATCTTCCTGCCAAGAGTGTGTCTGACTGTAAACTTAATGCATTCACAGTTTGTCTGACTGTAATCTTCTTGCATTGAGTCTGCCTGAGTACAATCTTCCTGAGTGTTTCAGATTGTAACCTTCCTGCATTGAGTGTGCCTGACTAATCTTCCCTTGAGTGCGTCTAACTGTAATCTTCCAGCTAAGAGTGTGTCTGACTGTAATCTTCCTGCATTGAGTCTGCCTGAGTACAATCTTCCTGAGTGTTTCAGATTGTAACCTTCCTGCATTGAGTGTGCCTGACTAATCTTCCCTTGAGTGCGTCTAACTGTAATCTTCCAGCTAAGAGTGTGTCTGACTCTAATCTTCGTGAGTGTTTCCAATTGTAATCTTCTTGCCAAGAATGTCTCTGACTGTAATCTTAATGCATTCAGTTTGTCTGACTGTAATCTTCCTGCTACGAGCGTGCCTGACTGTCGTCTTCCTGCTACGAGCGTGCCTGACTGTCGTCTTCCTGCTACGAGCGTGCCTGACTGTCATCTTCCTGCTTCGAGTGTGCCTGACTGTCATCTTCCGGCTATGAGCGTGTCTGATTGTAATCTTCCTAAGTCTGTCCGATTGTAATCTTCTTGCTATGAGCGTGCGTGACTGTAATCTTCCTGCATTGAGTGCGCCTGACTGTAATCTTTCTGCTACGTGTGTGCCTGACTGTAATCTTTCTGCTACGAGTGTGCCTGACTGTAATTTTCCTGCCAAGAGCGTGTCTGACTGTAATCTTCCTGCCAAGAGCGTGTCTGACTGTAATCTTCCAGTATTGAGCATGCTTGACTGCAATCTTTCTGCTATGAGTGCGTCTGATTTTAATCTTCCTATGAGTCTGTCCGATTGTAATCTTCCTGCATTGAGTGTGCCTGACTGTAATCTTTCTACTACGAGTGTGCCTGACTGTAATGTTCCTGCCAAGAACGTGTCTGACTGTAATCTTCCAGTATTGAGCGTGCCTGACGGTAATCTTCCTGCTACGAGCATGCCTGACTGTAATGTTCCTGCTACGAGCGTGCCTGACTGTAATGTTCCTGCTACGAGCGTGCCTGACTGTAATGTTCCTGCTACGAGCGTGTCTGACTGTAATCTTCCTGCCAAGAGTGTGTCTGACTGTAATCTTCCAGTATTGAACGTGCTTGACGGTAATCTTCCCGCTACGAGTGTGCCTGACTATAATGTTCCTGCTACGAGCGTGTCTGACTGTAATCTTCCTATGAGTGTGCCTGACTGTCATCTTCCTGAGTGTTTCCGATTGCAATCTTCCTGCCAAGACTGTGTCTGACTGTACTTTTAATGCATTGAGTTTTTCTGACTGTAATCTTCCTGCATTGAGTGCGTCTGACTGTAATCGCGCTGCTATGAATGTACCTGATTATAATCTCCCTGCATGGAGTGTGACTGACTATAATCTCCCTGCACTGAATGTGTCTGACTGTAATTTTCCTGCATTGAGCGTGTCTGACTGTAATTTTCCTGCATTGAGCGCGTCTGACTGTAACTGTCCTGCATTGAGCGCGTCTGACTGTAACTGTCCTGCATTGAGCGCGTCTGACTGTAACTGTCCTGCATTGAGCGCGTCTGACTGTAACTGTCCTGCATTGAGCGCGTCTGACTGTAACTGTCCTGCATTGAGCGCGTCTGACTGTAACTGTCCTGCATTGAGCGCGTCTGACTGTAACTGTCCTGCATTGAGAGTGTCTGACTGTAATTGTGCTGCATTGAGAGTGTCTGACTGTAATTGTGCTGCATTGAGTGTCTGACTGTAACTGTCCTGCATTGAGCGTGTCTGACTGTAACTGTCCTGCATTGAGCGCGTCTGACTGTAACTGTCCTGCATTGAGCGCGTCTGACTGTAACTGTCCTGCATTGAGCGCGTCTGACTGTAACTGTCCTGCATTGAGCGCGTCTGACTGTAACTGTCCTGCATTGAGCGCGTCTGACTGTAACTGTGCTGCATTGAGTGTCTGACTGTAATTGTGCTGCATTGAGTGTCTGACTGTAATTGTCCTGCATTGAGCGTGTCGGACTGTAATTGTCCTGCATTGAGCGTGTCGGACTGTAATTGTCCTGCATTTGGTGTGTCTGACTGTAATTGTCCTGCATTGAGTGTGACTGACTGCAATCTTCCTGTTGATTTGCATCCTAGGACAGGGCACAAAGGAAGCTGCGACATTCGATGCAATGGAATGCTCACCAGGTGTGGGAGACGGTCGAGCAGCTCGTTCACCTCCTGACTGTGCACCAGACCGATGTGTGATTTACCCATCAGCCTCCTCACCTTCTTCCGGATGTCGTTCTTGTTGACCTATAACAGGGTGCGACTGGCAATTAGCAGACTTAAACTGTACACCAATCCACAACACTCTATGAATCACAGGACAGCTGCTGTGCCATCTACATCTCAAGTCCTGCTCTACAACAGAGCTTCAATACATAAAGGTAACAGCAACTTATATTTATATAGTGTCTTTAATGTAATAAGATGTCCCAAGTCTCTTCACAGGAGCATTATAAAACAAAATATTCCACTGAGCAGCAAAGGAAATATTAGGTCAGATGACGAAAGCTTGATCAAAGAGGTGGATTTTAAGGAATGTCACTAAAGGAGGAAAGTGAGGTAGAAAGGCGTAGGAAGGGAATTCTAGAGCTTAGGGTCTAGGCAGCTAAAGGCAAGGCCATCAATGATGGAGCGATTAAACTCTGATATGCTGAAGAGGCCAGAATTAGAGAAGCACAGATATCGCAGAGGCTTGTGGGACTGGAGGAGATTACAGAGATAGGGAGGGGCGAGGCCATGGAGGAATTTGTAAACAAGAAAGAGAATTTTAAAATCAAGATGTTCCTTGACCGGAAGCCAATGTAGGTCTGATAGGGGAACGAGACTTGGAATGAGTTAAGACATGGGCGGCAGAGTTTTGGATGACCTCAAATTTACAAAGAGTGGATTGTGCGAGACCAGCCAGGAGTGCATTGGAATAATCAAGACTAGAGGTAATGAAGGCATGAATGAGGGTTTCAGCAGCAGATGAGCTGAGGCAGAGTCAATGTGATGGAGGTGGAACTAGGCGGTCTTTGTGATGGCGTAAATATGTGGTCAGAAACTCATCTTGGGTTCAAATGTGACACTAAGGTTGCGAACAGACTGGTTTAGTCTCACACTGTTGCCAGAGGGATGGAGTCAGTCGCTTGGGAATGGAGTTTGGAGCGCAGCCCAAAAATAATAGCTTCAGTCTTCCCAATATTTAACTGGAAGAAATTTCTGCTCATCCATCGGACCGGCATAGAAGTGCCTAACAGCGGGAGCAGATCAATACAGAGGAAGGCTCTTCAGGGAGTGGACAGGAGCCAGACCTGCGAGGGAGCACCTAACAGCTTCAGGCGCGTGCTGACTGAGTTTAAAAACAAAAAAAAAATCTAAGTGACATCACTGGAAAGTTTAAGGTGATTGGTTGGTGAGTAACTGCTGTTAGGGAGTGCCTCTAAATAGCTAGGTTAATACACTGCTGTTAGGGTGCGTGAGTTAACAGCTGGAAATTAGAAAAAACGTAAAATTAAAATTTAATTAGCTACCTTATAATTATTTAAGACATGCAAACAGAAGGGAAATAAGAAACTGCTGAGTCTCCTGATTTGTTTCAAAGCGGTAAGGTTTATTATATTCCCACGGTTTAAATTCGTACACTAAGTGGTGAGGAGAGGCATTAATTAAAAATTAATTAAGAAATTAGTTATTTAAAACACAATCAGCATGGCAGGGTAGGTGATGTGCTGCAGCTGCAGTATGTGGGAACTCGTGGACACAGTGCCCCACAGCAACCATGTCGGTAGTGTCTGCAGCTTGAGGAGCTTCGGCTCAGAGTTGATGAGCTGGAGGCCGAGCTACAGACTCTGTGATGCATGAGGGAGGGGGTAAGTTACCTGGACATTTTGTTTCAAAAGGCAGTCACACACCACAGGATTGGGTCATTTAGGCGGCACAGTGGCGCAGTGGTTAGCACCGCAGCCTCACAGCTCCAGCGACCCGGGTTCAATTCTGGGTACTGCCTGTGTGGAGTTTGCAAGTTCTCCCTGTGTCTGCGTGGGTTTCCTCCGGGTGCTCCGGTTTCCTCCCACATGCCAAAGACTTGCAGGTTGACAGGTAAATTGGCCATTAGAAATTGCCCCTAGTATAGGTAGGCGGTAGGGAAATATAGGGACAGGTGGGGATGTGGTAGGAATATGGAATTAGTGTAGGATTAGTATAAATGGGTGGTTGATGGTCGGCACAGACTCGGTGGGCCGAAGGGCCTGTTTCAGTGCTGTATCTCTTAAAAAAAAAAGAGACTAAAGTAATTTGGTCAGGGACAGAGGATGAGACTGCGAGTAAGGAAGGTAAGGGGATCAAGAAGGCAGAGGTAGAGGAGACTCAGCCCTTGCAATTGTCCAACAGGTTTGAGGTTCTTTCAGCTTGTATGGATGAAAGCAAGGGCTGCAGGGTGGATGAACAAACTGACCATGGCACCATGGTACAGGAAGCCACTCTAGAGGGGGGAATAAATATGAATGTGGTGATAGTAGGGGATAGTATAGTCAGGGGGATACACACAGTTCTCTGCAGCAACGAGCATGAGTCCAGTAGGCTGTGTTGCCTGCCCGGTGCCAGGGTTCGGGATATCTGTTCAGGGCTGGATAGGAACTTGCTGCAGGAGGGGGAGGATCCAGTTGTCACAGTCCACATGCGGACCAACAACACAGACAGAACTAGGAAAGAGGTTCTGCATAGAAAGTATGAGCAGCTAGGAACTAAATTAAAAAGCAGAACCTCAAAGGTGATGATCTCTGGATTATTACCTGAGCCACAAACAAATTGAAGTAGGGTAAATAAAATTCGAGTTAAATGTGTGGCTCAAAGACTGGTGTTGGAGAAATGGTTTTGATTCATGGGACACAGGCACCAGTACTGGGGAAAGTAGGAGCTGTATCATTGGGACGGTCTTCACCAGAACTGTGCCGGGACCAGTGTTCTGGAGAGTCACATAACAAGTTCGGTAGACAGGGCTTTAAGCTAAAGAGTGGGGGCGAGGGATCAAGTGAGGGAAGATGTGATAATTTAGAGAGAAAGGAGAAGGCAAGAGAGCAAGGTATTAATAAGGGAATTGATAATCTGAGTGTGGCAAGAAACATAGAAACATAGAAAATAGGAGCAGAAGTAGGCCATTCGGCCCTTCGAGCCTGCTCCGCCATTGATTATGATCATGGCTGATCATCCAACTCAGTAATCTGTTCCCAATTTCTCCCCATATCCTTTGATCCCTTTCGCCCCAAGAGCTATATCTAACTCCTTCTTGAAAACATACAATGTTTTGGCCTCAACTACTTTCTCTGGTAGCGAATTCCACAGGTTCACCACTCTCTGGGTGAAGTAATTTCTCCTCATCTCAGTCCTGAAAGGTTTACTCCGTATCCTTAGACTATGACCCCTGGTTCTGGACTCCCCCACCATCGGGAACATCCTTCCTGCATCTATCCTGTCAAGTCCTGTTAGAAATTTATAGGTTTTTATGAGATCCCTCCTCACTCTTCTAAACTCCAGCAAATATAATCCTAACCGACTCAATCTCTCCTCATACGTCAGTCCCGCCATCCCAGGAATCAGTCTGGTAAACCTTCGCTGCACTCCCTCTATAGAAGAACATCCTTCCTCAGATAAGGAGACCAAAACTGCACACAATATTCCAGGTGTGGCCTCACCAAGGCCCTGTATAATTGCAGCAAGATATCCCTGCTCCTGTACTTGAATCCTCTCATTCTGAAGGCCAACATACCACTTGCCTTTTTTACCGCCTGTTGCACCTGCACGCTTACCTTCAGCGAATGGTGTACGAGAACACCCAGGTCTCTTTGCATATTCCCTTCTCTCAGTTTATAGCCGTTCAGATAATAAAGTGCCTTCCTGTTTTTGCTACCAAAGTGGCTAACCTCACATTTATCCACATTATACTGCATCTGCTGTGCATTTTCCCACTCACTTAACTTGTCCAAATCACCCTGAAACCTCTCTGCATCCGCCTCAGAACTCACCCTCTGACCCAGTTTTGTGTAAAAGATTGAAAAAGGAAAAAAAAAGGCAGATTGGAGAGAAACAAAACTGGTTAACGGGAAGTAGAAAAGTAGTAAGCAAAATTAAAAGACAGACGAAGCGAAGGCAAGCATCAAATAGAATCAAAATGCGCAATAATGTGAAAAAGACAAAGTTTAGGGCACTCTACCTGAATGCATGCAGCATTCGCAACAAGGTAGATGATTTGAAGGCACAAATATGGGTAAATGGGTATGATTTAATTGCAATTACAGAGACATGGTTACAGGTTTACGAAGACTGGGAACTGAATATTCAAGGATATTCGTCATTTAGGAAGGAGAGGCAAACAGGAAAAGAAAGTGGGGCAGCGCTCTATTTAAGGGACGAGATCAGTGCATTAGTGAGAGAGGATCTTAGATCGAAGTATCAAGATGTAGAATCAGTCTGGATGGAGCTAAGTAACGGCAAGGGGCAACAAACCTTGTTAGCTAAAATGAACTGGCAAATCAGGTTAAGGGACAGGTCAATAGAGATGCAGTGGCAGACATTTAAAGGGATATTTCAGAATACACAGAATAGATACATTTCAGCGAGGAAGAACAATTCCAAGGGTGGGATCCGTAATCCGTGGTTAACTAAAACAGTTAAAGATAGTATCAATATTCAAGAAAAAGCCTATAATTGCGCAAAAATGGGAGACAGGTTAGAAGATTGGACAGAAGATAAAAAACAGCAAAGAATGACTGAAAGATTGATAAGGAAGATAAAATTAGAGTACGAGAGAAAGCGCGCTAGAAATATAAAGACAGATAGTAATAGTTTCTACAGATATTTTAAAAAGAAAAGAGTTAACAAGGTGAGCGTTGGTCCTATAGAAAGTGAGTCTGGGGTATTAAAAATGGATAATAAGGAGATGGTAGATGAATTGAACAGATATTTTGCATTCACTATTGAGGATACAAGTAACATTCCAGTATTAGCTGTAAATCAGGAAATGGAAGGGAGGGAGGAACTCAAGAAAATTACAATCACCAGGGAAGTGGTACTGAACAAATTGTTGGAGCTGCGGGCTGACAAGTCCCCGGGTCCTGATGGACTTCATCCTCGGGTGTTAAAAGAAGTGGCTAGTGAGATAGTTGATGGGTTAGTTTTAATTTTCCAAAATTCCCTAGATTCGGGGAAGGTTCCATTACATTGGAAAATAGCGAATGTAACTCCTTTATTCAGAAAAAGGAAGGAGACAGAAAGCAGGAAACTACAGGCCAGTTAGCTTAACATCTGTCTAAGGGAAAAGGTTAGAAGTTAAAGATGTTATAGCAGGGCATTTAGAAAAATTCAAGGTAATCAGGCAGAGTCAACATGGTTTTGTGAAAGGGAAATCATGTTTAACCAATTTATTGGCGTTCTTTGAGGGAGTTCCATGTGCTGTGGATAAAGGGGAAGCGGTGGATGTATTGTACTTAGATTTCCAGAAGGCATTTGATAAGGTGCCACATCAAAGGCTATTGCGGAAAATAAAAGCTCATGGTGTAGGGGGTAACATATTGGCATGGATAGAAGATTGGCTAGCTAACAGGAAACAGAGAGTAGGCATAAATGGGTCATTTTCTGGTTGGCAAGATGTAACGAGTGGTATGCCACAGGGATCTGTGCTGGGGCCTCAACTTTTTACAGTTTATATAAATGACTTAGATGAAGGGACCGAAGGTATGGTTGCTAAATTTGCTGATGACACAAAGATATGTAGGAAAGTAACTTGTGAAGGGAACATAAGGAGGCTACACAGGAATATAGATAGGTTAAGCGAGTGGGCAAAGACCTGGCAAATGGGGTATAATGTGGGAAAGTGTGAAATTGTCCACTTTGGCAGGAAGAATAAAAAAGCGTATTATCTAAATGGTGAGAGATTGCAGAGCTCTGAGATGCAGAGGGATCTGGGTGTCCAAGTGCATGAATCTCAAAAGGTTAGCATGCAGGTACAGCACGTAATTAGGAAAGCTAATAGAATGTTATCGTATATCGCAAGGGGTATTGAATACAAAAGTAGGGAGGTTATGCTTCAGCTATACGGGGTATTGGTGAGACCACACCTGGATAACCGTGTACAGTACTGGTCTCCTTATTTAAGGAAGGATGTAAATGAGTTGGAGGCAGTACAGAGAAGGTTTACTAGACTGATAGCTGGAATGGGTGGGCTGTCTTATGAGGAAAGATTGGACAGGCTAGGCTTGTATCTGCTGGAATTTAGAAGAGTAAGAGACGACTTGATTGAAACATATAAAATCCTGAGGGGTCTTCATGGGGTGGATGTGGAAAGGATGTTTCGCCTTGCAGGAGAATCTAGAACTAGGAGTCACTGTTTAAAAGTAAGGGGTCGCCCATTTAAGACAGAGATGAGGAGAAATTTTTTTCTCTCAGAGGGTCGAGAGTTTTTGGAATTCTCTTCCTCAAAAGGCAGAGGAAGCAGAGTCTTTGAATATTTTTAAGGCAGAGGTTCTTGATAAGCAAGGGTGTGGAAGGTTATCGGGGGTAGGTGGAAATGTGGAGTAATCAGTTCAGCCATGAGCATATTGAATAGTGGAGCAAGCTCGAAGGGGTCGAGTGGTCTACTCCTGCTCCTAATTCGTATGTTCGTATTGGTGGGAGTTGTTTATAGGCCACCAAACAGTAGTGGTAATGTTGGACATAAATCAGGAAAATAGAGATGCCTGTAACATGGGTAATACAGTAATAATGGGCAATTTAATTTACATATAGACTGGGTAAACCTAATCAGCACGAATGCTGCGGAGGAGGAATTCCTGGAGTGTGTACGAGATGGTTTCGGGAGCAGTACAGTGAAGAACCAACCAGGGATTGGGCTATTTTAGTTATGTGATGAGGAAGGGCTAATTAATAACCCTGCTGCAAAGAAGCCTTTTGGAAGTAGTGACCATAATATGATAGAATTTCATATTAAGTTTGAAAATTATATAGCTCATTCTGAAACTTGGGTCTTAATTCCGAACAAAGGAAACTATGAAGGTATGAGGGGCAAGTTGGCGATGGTGGATTGGGAAAATATATTAAACGTTTTGACAGTGGACAAGCAATGGCTAGTTTTAAATAAGTATTACATAGTGTACAACAAATATACATTCATCTAAGACACAAAAACCCAACAGGAAAGATGAATCAACCGTGGCTAACAAAAGTTCAAGATTGCATTCGATCAAAGGAAGTAGCTTATAAGGTTGCCAGAAAAAGTGGTAAGCCCGAGAATTGAGAGCAATTTAGAATCCAGCAGAGGATGACCAAGAAACAGATAAAGAAAGGGAAAAGACTATGAATGCAAGCTAGCAAGAAACATAAAGGTGGACTGTAAAAGCTTCATTAGGTATGTGAAAAGGAAAAGATTAACAAGGACAAATGTGGGTCCATTACAGGCGGAGACAGGAGAATTTATAATGGTGAATAGGGAAATGGCGGAGAAACTAAACAATTATTTTGAGTCTGTCTTCAAGGAGGAAGCTATGGAAAATCTCCCAAAAATATTCGGGAACTAAGGGACTTGTGAAAACGAGGAACTGAAAGAAATTAGCATTTATAAAGAGGTAGCTGCCAAAAAATAACTGGATTGAAGGTTGATAAATCCCCTGGACCAGATGAGCTACATCCCAGAGTGTTGAAAGAGATGGCTATAGAGATAGTGGATGCATTGATGGTTATCTTTCAAAATTCTATAGATTCTGGAAAAGTTCCTGCAGAATGGAAAGTAGCAAATGTAACCCCATTATTTAAGAAAGAATGGAGAGAGAAAACAAGGAACTACAGACCTGTTAGTTTGACGTCAGTAGTAGGGAAAAACATTAGAATCTATTATAAAAGATGTGATAACTACACACTTAGAAAATAATATATGATTGGGCAGAGTGAAGGGAAATCATGTTTTACAAAGTTGTTGGAGTTTTTTTGAGGATGTTACTTGTAGCATAGATAAAGGAGAACCAATGGATGTGGTGTATTTGGATTTCACAAGGCTTTTGATAAGGTCCCACACCGGAGGTTAGTAAACAAAATTAGAGCACGTGGGATTGAGGGTAATATACTGGATTGGATTGAGAATTGGTTAACAGACAGAAAACAGAGAGTTGGAATAAATGAGTCATTCTCAGGATGGAAGGCGATAGAGGGTACCGCAAGGATCAGTTCTGGGCCACATCTGTTCACAATCTATATAAGTGATTTGGATGTGGTGACCAAATGTAAAATTTCTAAATTTGCTGATGGCACAAACTAGGAGGGAATGTAAATTGTGAGGAGGATGCAACTAGGCTTCAAGGGGTCTTGGGCAGGTTAAGTGAATGGGCAAAAACATGGCAGATGGAATATAATGTGAATAAGTGCAAAGTGATCCACTTTGGTAGAAAAAACAGAAAGGCAGAGTATTTCTTAAATGGTGAGAGGTTGGGAAGTGCTGACGTCCAAAGGGACCTGGGTGTCCTTGTTCATGAGTCACTAAGCTAGCATGCAGGTGCAGGAAGCAATTAGGAAGGCAAATGGTATGTTGGTATTAATTGCAAGGGGTTTTGAGTACAGGAGTAAAGATGTCTTGCTGCAATTGTATAGAGCCTTGGTGAGACCGCACCTGGAGTATTGTGTACAGCTTTGGTCTCTCTAAGGAAGGATATACTTGCCATAGTGGGAGTGCAACCTAGGTTCACCAGACTAATCCCTGGGACAGTGGGATTGTCTTATGAGGAGAGATTGAGGAAACTGAGCCTGTACTCTCTAGAGTTTCGAAGAATGGCAGGTGATCTCATTGAAACTTACAAAATTCTTACAGAATGTGACTGGGTAGATGTAGATAGGATGTTTCCCCTGGCTAGTGAGTCTAGAACCATGGGGCATAGTTGCAGAATAAGGGGTAGGCAATTTAAGACTGAGATGAGGAGGAAGTTCTTCACACAGAGGGTGGTGAATCTTTGGAATTCTCTACCCCAGAAGACTGTGGAAGATCAATCATTGAGCATGTTCAAGACAGAAATTGATAGATAGCTGGATATTAATGACATCAACTGATGTGGCGATAGTGCGGAAAAGTGGAATTGAAGTAGATAATCAGCCATGATCAAACTGAATGGCTTACTCCTGATCCGGTGTTCTTTCCTACATTCCTACTCAGTACCAGATGTCAGATAAGCAGTCTGCCAATTTAGCAACAGTGGAGGAGTCGAGCGAGGTGGTAGTGAGGTAGAGCTGGGTGTCTTCAGTGTACATAAGGAAACTGACGCTGTTCTTTTGGCTGATGTCGCTGAGAGGCAGCATGTAGACGAGAATTAGGAGGGGGCTGAGGATAGATCCTTGGGAGACACCAGACATAACAGTGCGGGAGCATGAAGAGAAACCATTGTAAGTGATACTCTCGCTACGATTAGATAGTTAAGAATGGAATCAGGAGAGAGCAGTCCTACCCAGCTGGATGGCAGTGGAGAGGCTTTGGAGGAAGATGACGTGGTTAACCAAGTCAAAAGTTGTAGACAAGTCGAGAAGGACGAGGTGGGAAAGTTTACCTTTGTCACAGTCACATAGAATGTTATTTGTGACTTTGATAAGAGCTGTTTTGGTACTGTGGCAGGGGTGGAAACCTTATTGGAGGGATTCAAACATGGAGTTCCGGGAAGATGTAGAGCAGGGTTGTCCAACCTTTTCGCGTGGGGCAGCCACATTACAATTTTTGTCTTACATGGGGGCCAGTGAGACAATTTCAGAAAGATAAAGGTATTAAAAATTGTCTTAATATTAATCAAAACAACAAATGTGCATTTTTGTGAAGAAGCTTTTATATGAGCAGATTAATTTATTGACTTACTTTCTCATCACTATGTTGGACACTGATTTAGTGAGATACCTGGCATTTCTTTGCTTGCACAAGTAGTCAGTGTTTGCCCACACACTTGTTTTAGCGATGCGGGGTATTCCGGATAGATGTACATCTGTCATGAGTGACCTTGATCACTCACTCTCCCTCTCTTTCTGTCTCTCTCTTTCCCTGTGAACCCCCTCTCTGTCGCCCCATTTCTTTCTCTGTCCCCCTCTTGCTCTCTCTCTGTCCCCCCCATAATGAGAGAGGAATAATTGACAATCTAGTTGTGCGAGACACCTTGGGGATGAGCGACCATAATATGAGAGAATTCTTCATCAACATGGAGAGTGATGTAGTTGATTCTGAGACTAGAGTCCTGAATCTTAATAAAGGAAACTACAAAGGTATGAGGCGCTAATTGGCCATGACGGATTGGGAAACGTTACTTAAAGAGATAATGGTGGATAGGCAACGACAAACATTCAAAGAGCGCCTGGATGAACTGCAACAATTGTTTATTCCTATCTGGCGCAAAAGTAAAACAGGAAAGGTAGCCAAACCATGGCTTACAAGGGAAATTAGAGATAGCATTAGATCCAAGGAAGAAGCATGCAACTTTGCCAGAAAAAAACAAAAGACTTGATGATTGGGAGCAGTTTAGAATTCAGCAGAGGAGATTAAGAAGGGGAAAATAGAGTACTAGAGTAAGCTTACAGGGAACATAAAAACTGATTGTAAAAGTTTCTATAGGTATGTGGAGAGAAAAAGATTGGTGAAGACAAATGTAGGTCCCTTAGTGTCAGAAACAGGGGAATTTATTATGGGGAACAAAGAAATGGCTGACCAACTAAATGCATACTTTGGTTCTGTCTTCACAAAGGAGGACACAAATATCATACCAGAAATGTTGGGGAACACAGGGTTTAGTGAGAGGGAGGAGCTGAAGGAAATCAGTTTTAGTAGAGAAATGGTATTCTGGAAATTGATGGGATTGAAGGCCGATAAATCCCCAGGGCCTAATGGTTTGCATCCCAGAGTACTTAAGGAAGTGGCCCTAAAAATAGTGGACGCATTGGTGGTCATCTTCCAAGATTCGATAGACTCTGGAACAGTTCCTACAGATTGGAGGGTAGCTAATGTAACCCCACTATTTAATTAAGGAGATCGAGAGAAAACAGGGAATTATAGACCAGTCAGCCTGACGTCGGTCGTGGGGAAAATTCGAGAGTCCATTATCAAAGATTTTACAGCAGAGCACTTAGAGAACAGTGGTAGAATTGGGCAGAGTCAGCATGGATTTATGAAAGGGATGCAGTATAATGTGGATAAATGTGAGGTTATCCACTTTGGTGGCAAAAACATGAAGGCAGATTATTATCTGAACGGCTATAAACTGAGAGACGGGGAATATGCAACGAGACCTGGGTGTTCTCATACACAAGTCGCTGAAGATCAGCATGCAGGTGCAACAGGCGGTAAAAAAGACAAATGGTATGTTGGCCTTCATAGCGAGAAGATTCGAGTACAGGGATTGTACAAGGCCTTGATGAGGCCACACCTGGAATATTGTGTGCAGTTTTGGTCTCCTTATCTGAGGAAGGATGTTCTTGCTATAGAGGGAGTGCAGCGAAGGTTTACCAGACTGATTCCTGGGATGGCGGGACTGATGTATGAGGAGAGATTGAGTCGGTTAGGATTATATTCGCTGGAGTTCAGAAGAGTGAGGAGGGATCTCATAGAAACCTATAAAATTCAAACAGGACTTGACAGGGTAGATGCAGGAAGGATGTTCCCGATGGTGGGGGAGTCCAGAACCAGGGATCATAGTCTAAGGATACGGGGTAAACCTTTCAGGACTGAGATGAGGAGAAATTACTTCACCAGAGAGTGGTGAACCTGTGGAATTCGCTACCAGAGAAAGTAGTTGAGGCCAAAACATTGTATGTTTTCAAGAAGGAGTTAGATATAGCTCTTGGGGCGAAAGGGATCAAAGGATATGGGGAGAAATTGGGAACAGGTTACTGAGTTGGATGATCAGCCATGATCATAATGAATGGTGGAGCAGGCTCGAATGGCCGAATGGCCTACTCCTGCTCCTATTTTTTATGTTTCCCCTTCTCTGCCCATCTCTCTCCCTGACAGCTGCAGAGAGCAGAAACACTGCACCCCAGCTTTATGGATGGTCAGTTTTTTTCAAAAAAAATTGCGCTGTCAGTTTTACAGCTGGCAGGTGCTGAAGCAGGAATGCGCTTCCGAATTTTGGACAGCTTCAGGGTTTTCCGACAGTTCTGACTTTTTTTTTTCAAAAAGCCCACTGCAAAACCACAAATCTGTCTGAAGTTCGGAAGCGCGTTCCTGCTTCAGCACCTGTCAGCTGTGAAACTGACAGTGCGATTTAAAAAAAAAGCCAGTCCAGAAGACGCCTATGTGAAATCTCGTATCTCTGAAATACATCCGCAGGCTGGATGGAAATCTTTAGCAGGTAGGATTCTGGCCGGCGGGCCGTATGTTGGACAACCTTGATATAGCGATAGCTTTATTTTGTATCTAACCCCGTTTTTTTTTATTGGGAGTGTTTGATGGGACAGTGTAGAGTGCAAAAGCTACACAGTCTGTTAATTTCGGACCCTAACATTTGCTTATACCCCAGTGGCCGAGAGATCACCTTGACCATCAGCATGTAGATTATCATATTGTAGAGCAGTGTGGACAGCAATCGGTCCTCATCATCTTCTAGCCGCTTTCGGTCATGCTCCCCCAGTGACTCATACCTGCAGAAAGATGGTCCGACAGGTTGACTAAGATAGGGCTTACATCCTCCACCAATACCCACACCCACTGCACCACTTCACTATGGAATAGTAGAGATGTGTCATACCTGTCTATCATTTCCTGTGGTCCCTGGTCCATGCCCATTCCTTCTCGCTCCAGCATCACTGCATCCAGGTAGGTGTCCTCCCAGAACTGGACCTGGTCCCATAGCATTGAGCGCTCCTTACCTGACGAGGAGTAGGTGAGACAGTCACAGCTGTTTGTCCCTCGTCCACTCAGCCAGTATCACCAGCCATGTCACTCAACACACAGCAGTGGCATGCACCGAGGGCCATCCCTGACTAGTCCAGAACGGCATCGATGTGGTCAGAGCTGGATCAGAGCACAATGCCTCTGCTGGACATTTTGAGTTGCACAAACTGTCTTCCCACTGAATGGGTAAGGACAGGAAGCAACAGCAATTGCAAGCCACAGCCAGTCGGGAAAAAGGCCAGAGTTTGAGCAACCAGCTGGCAGAGGCGGAGGAACTGCCAGGTGCTGGCAGAGGGGGAGGGGCCGCAGGTGCCGGCAGAGGGGGAGGGGCCGCAGGTGCCGGCAGAGGCCGCAGGTGTCAGCAGAGGGGGAGGGGCCGCAAGGTGCCGGCAGAGGGGGAGGGGCCGCAGGTGCTGGCAGAGGGGGAGGGGCCGCAGGTGACGGCAGAGGCCGCAGGTGTCAGCAGAGGGGGAGAGGCCGCAAGGTGCCGGCAGAGGGGAGGGGGGGCCAGCAAAGGGGGCAAGATGATCAATACCCGGGTGAGGGGGCAGGGGGAACAATACCCGGGTGAACGGGGCAGGGGGAACAATACCCGGGTGAACGGGGCAGGGTGATCAATACCCGGGTGAGGGGGCAGGGAGATCAATACCCAGGTGAACGGGGCAGGGTGATCAATACCCGGGTGAACGGGGCAGGGTGATCAATACCCGGGTGAACGGGGCAGGGTGATCAATACCCGGGTGCACGGGGCAGGGTAATCAATACCCGGGGGAGGGGGCAGGGTGATCATTACCCGGGTGAGGGGGCAGGGTGATCATTACCCGGGTGAGGGGGCAGGGTGATCATTACCCGGGTGAGGGGGGCAGGGTGATCATTACCCGGGTGAGGGGGCAGGGTGATCATTACCCGGGTGAGGGGGCAGGGTGATCAATACCCGGGTGAACGGGGCAGGGTGATCAATACCCGGGTGAACGGGGCAGGGTGATCAATACCCAGGTGCACGGGGCAGGGTAATCAATACCCGGGTGAGGGGGCAGGGTGATCATTACCCGGGTGAGGGGGCAGGGTGATCATTACCCGGGTGAGGGGGGCAGGGTGATCATTACCCGGGTGAGGGGGCAGGGTGATCATTACCCGGGTGAGGGGGCAGGGTGATCATTACCCGGGTGAGGGGGCAGGGTGATCATTACCCGGGTGAGGGGGCAGGGTGATCATTACCGGGTGAGGGGGCAGGGTGATCATTACCCGGGTAAGGGGGCAGGGTGATCATTACCCGGGTGAACGGGGCAGGGTGATCAATACCGGGGTGAACGGGGCAGGGTGATCAATACCCGGGTGAACGGGGCAGGGTGATCAAAACTCCGGTGAGGGGGCAGGGTGATCAATACCCGGGTGAGGGGGCAGGGTGATCATTACCCGGGTGAGGGGGCAGGGTGATCATTACCCGGGTGAGGGGGCAGGGTGATCATTACCCGGGTGAGGGGGCAGGGTGATCATTACCCAGGTAAGGGGGCAGGGTGATCATTACCCGGGTGAACGGGGCAGGGTGATCAATACCGGGGTGAACGGGGCAGGGTGATCAATACCCGGGTGAACGGGGCAGGGTGATCAAAACTCCGGTGAGGGGGCAGGGTGATCAATACCAGGGTGAGGGGGCAGGGTGATCAATACCCGGGTGAAGGGACAGGGTGATCAATACCCGGGTGAACGGGACAGGGTGATCAACACCCGGGTGAACGGAACAGGGTGATCATTACCCAGGTAAGGGGGCAGGGTGATCATTACCCAGGTAAGGGGGCAGGGTGATCATTACCCGGGTGAACGGGGCAGGGTGATCAAAACCCGGGTGCACGGGGCAGGGTGATCAATACCCGGGTGAGGGGGCAGGGTAATCAATAACCGGTGAGGGGGCAGGGTAATCAATAACCGTTGAGGGGGCAGGGTAATCAATAACCGGTGTGGGGGCAGGGTAATCAATAACCGGTGTGGGGGCAGGGTAATCAATAACAGGTGAGGGGGCAGTGTAATCAATAACAGGTGAGGGGGCAGGGTAATCAATAACAGGTGAGGGGGCAGTGTAATCAATAACAGGTGAGGGGGCAGGGTAATCAATAACCGGTGAGGGGGCAGGGTAATCAATAACCGGTGAGGGGGCAGGGTAATCAATAACCGTTGAGGGGGCAGGGTAATCAATAACCGGTGAGGGGGCAGTGTAATCAATAACCGGTGTGGGGGCAGGGTAATCAATAACCGATGTGGGGGCAGGGTAATGAATAACCGGTGTGGGGGCAGGGTAATCAATACCCGGTGTGGGGGCAGGGTAATCAGTAACAGGTGAGGGGGCAGGGTAATCAATAACCGGTGAGGGGGCAGGGTCATCAATAACAGGTGAGGGGGCAGGGTAATCAATAACAGGTGAGGGGGCAGGGTAATCAATAACCGGTGAGGGGGCAGGGTCATCAATAACAGGTGAGGGGGCAGGGTAATCAATAACCGGTGAGGGGGCAGGGTAATCAATAACAGGTGAGGGGGCAGGGTAATCAATAACAGGTGAGGGGGAAGGGTAATCAATAACAGGTGAGGGGGCAGGGTAATCAATAACAGGTGAGGGGGCAGTGTAATCAATAACCGGTGAGGGGGCAGGGTAATCAATAACAGGTGAGGGGGCAGGGTAATCAATAACAGGTGAGGGGGCAGTGTAATCAATAACCGGTGAGGGGGCAGGGTAATCAATAACAGGTGAGGGGGCAGGGTAATCAATAACAGGTGAGGGGGCAGGGTAATCAATAACAGGTGAGGGGGCAGGGTAATCAATAACAGGTGAGGGGGCAGGGTAATCAATAACCGGTGAGGGGGCAGGGTAATCAACAACCGGTGCGGGGGAAGGGTAATCAATAACAGGTGAGGGGGCAGTGTAATCAATAACAGGTGAGGGGGCAGGGTAATCAATAACAGCTGAGGGGGCAGGGTAATCAATAACAGGTGAGGGGGCAGGGTAATCAACAACCGGTGAGGGGGCAGGGTAATCAACAACCGGTGCGGGGGAAGGGTAATCAATAACAGGTGAGGGGGCAGTGTAATCAATAACAGGTGAGGGGGCAGGGTAATCAATAACCGGTGAGGGGGCAGGGTAATCAACAACCGGTGCGGGGGAAGGGTAATCAATAACAGGTGAGGGGGCAGTGTAATCAATAACAGGTGAGGGGGCAGGGTAATCAATAACAGCTGAGGGGGCAGGGTAATCAATAACAGGTGAGGGGGCAGGGTAATCAATAACAGGTGAGGGGGCAGGGTAATCAATAACAGGTGAGGGGGCAGGGTAATCAATAACAGGTGAGGGGGCAGGGTAATCAATAACCGGTGTGGGGGCAGGGTAATCAATAACAGCTGAGGGGGCAGGGTAATCAATAACAGGTGAGGGGGCAGGGTAATCAATAACAGGTGAGGGGGCAGGGTAATCAATAACAGGTGAGGGGGCAGGGTAATCAATAACAGGTGTGGGGGCAGGGTAATCAATAACAGGTGAGGGGGCAGGGTAATCAATAACAGGTGAGGGGGCAGGGTAATCAATAACAGGTGTGGGGGCAGGGTAATCAATAACAGGTGAGGGGGCAGGGTAATCAATAACAGGTGAGGGGGCAGGGTAATCAATAACAGGTGAGGGGGCAGGGTAATCAATAACAGGTGAGGGGGCAGGGTAATCAACAACCGGTGCGGGGGAAGGGTAATCAATAACAGGTGAGGGGGCAGTGTAATCAATAACAGGTGAGGGGGCAGGGTAATCAATAACAGCTGAGGGGGCAGGGTAATCAATAACAGGTGAGGGGGCAGGGTAATCAATAACAGGTGAGGGGGAAGGGTAATCAACAACCGGTGCGGGGGAAGGGTAATCAATAACAGGTGAGGGGGCAGTGTAATCAATAACAGGTGAGGGGGCAGGGTAATCAATAACAGGTGAGGGGGAAGGGTAATCAATAACAGGTGAGGGGGCAGGGTAATCAATAACAGGTGAGGGGGAAGGGTAATCAACAACCGGTGCGGGGGAAGGGTAATCAATAACAGGTGAGGGGGCAGTGTAATCAATAACAGGTGAGGGGGCAGGGTAATCAATAACAGGTGTGGGGGCAGGGTAATCAATAACAGGTGAGGGGGCAGGGTAATCAATAACAGGTGTGGGGGCAGGGTAATCAATAACAGGTGAGGGGGCAGGGTAATCAATAACAGGTGAGGGGGAAGGGTAATCAATAACAGGTGAGGGGGCAGGGTAATCAATAACAGGTGAGGGGGCAGGGTAATCAATAACAGGTGAGGGGGCAGGGTAATCAATAACAGGTGAGGGGGCAGGGTAATCAACAACCGGTGCGGGGGAAGGGTAATCAATAACAGGTGAGGGGGCAGTGTAATCAATAACAGGTGAGGGGGCAGGGTAATCAATAACAGGTGTGGGGGCAGGGTAATCAATAACAGGTGAGGGGGCAGGGTAATCAATAACAGGTGAGGGGGAAGGGTAATCAACAACCGGTGCGGGGGCAGGGTAATCAATAACAGGTGAGGGGGCAGGGTAATCAATAACAGGTGAGGGGGCAGGGTAATCAATAACAGGTGAGGGGGAAGGGTAATCAACAACCGGTGCGGGGGAAGGGTAATCAATAACAGGTGAGGGGGCAGTGTAATCAATAACAGGTGAGGGGGCAGGGTAATCAATAACAGGTGTGGGGGCAGGGTAATCAATAACAGGTGAGGGGGCAGGGTAATCAATAACAGGTGTGGGGGCAGGGTAATCAATAACAGGTGAGGGGGCAGGGTAATCAATAACAGGTGAGGGGGCAGGGTAATCAATAACAGGTGAGGGGGCAGGGTAATCAATAACAGGTGTGGGGGCAGGGTAATCAATAACAGGTGAGGGGGCAGGGTAATCAATAACCGGTGTGGGGGCAGGGTAATCAATAACCGGTGTGGGGGCAGGGTAATCAATAACCGGTGAGGGGGCAGGGTAATCAATAACAGGTGAGGGGGCAGGGTAATCAATAACCGGTGAGGAGGCAGGGTAATCAATAACAGGTGAGGGGGCAGGGTAATCAATAACCGGTGTGGGGGCAGGGTAATCAATAACAGGTGAGGGGGCAGGGTAATCAATAACAGGTGAGGGGGCAGGGTAATCAATAACCGGTGAGGGGGCAGGGTAATCAATAACCGGTGAGCGGGCAGGGTAATCAATAACCGGTGAGGGGGCAGGGTAATCAATAACAGGTGAGGGGGCAGGGTAATCAATAACAGGTGAGGGGGCAGGGTAATCAATAACAGGTGAGGGGGCAGGGTAATCAATAACAGGTGAGGGGGCAGGGTCATCAATAACCGGTGAGGGGGCAGGGTCATCAATAACAGGTGAGGGGGCAGGGTAATCAATAACAGGTGAGGGGGCAGGGTAATCAATAACCGGTGTGGGGGCAGGGTAATCAATAACCGGTGTGGGGGCAGGGTAATCAATAACCGGTGAGGGGGCAGGGTAATCAATAACAGGTGAGGGGGCAGGGTCATCAATAACAGGTGTGGGGGCAGGGTAATCAACAACAGGTGAGGGGGCAGGGTCATCAATAACCAGTGTGGGGGCAGGGTAATCAATAACCGGTGTGGGGGCAGGGTAATCAATAACAGGTGAGGGGGCAGGGTAATCAATAACCGGTGAGGGGGCAGGGTCATCAATAACAGGTGAGGGGACAGTGTAATCAATAACCGCTGATGGGGCAGGGTAATCAATAACAGGTGAGGGGGCAGGGTAATCAACAACAGGTGAGGGGGCAGGGTAATCAATAACAGGTGAGGGGGCAGGGTAATCAATAACAGGTGAGGGGGCAGGGTCATCAATAACAGGTGTGGGGGCAGGGTAATCAACAACAGGTGAGGGGGCAGGGTCATCAATAACCAGTGTGGGGGCAGGGTAATCAATAACCGGTGTGGGGGCAGGGTAATCAATAACAGGTGAGGGGGCAGGGTAATCAATAACCGGTGAGGGGGCAGGGTAATCAATAACAGGTGAGGGGGCAGTGTAATCAATAACCGGTGAGGGGGCAGGGTCATCAATAACAGGTGAGGGGGCAGGGTAATCAACAACAGGTGAGGGGGCAGGGTAATCAATAACAGGTGAGGGGGCAGGGTCATCAATAACCGGTGAGGGGGCAGGGTAATCAATAACCGGTGAGGGGGCAGGGTCATCAATAACCGGTGAGGGGGCAGGGTAATCAATAACCGGTGAGGGGACAGTGTAATCAATAACCGGTGAGGGGGCAGGGTCATCAATAACAGGTGAGGGGGCAGGGTAATCAATAACCGGTGTGGGGGCAGGGTAATCAATAACAGGTGAGGGGGCAGGGTCATCAATAACCGGTGAGGGGGCAGGGTAATCAATAACCGGTGAGGGGACAGTGTAATCAATAACCGGTGAGGGGGCAGGGTCATCAATAACAGGTGAGGGGGCAGGGTAATCAACAACAGGTGAGGGGGCAGGGTCATCAATAACCGGTGAGGGGGCAGGGTAATCAATAACAGGTGAGGGGGCAGGGTAATCAACAACAGGTGAGGGGGCAGGGTCATCAATAACCGGTGTGGGGGCAGGGTAATCAATAACCGGTGAGGAGGCAGTGTAATCAATAACCGGTGAGGGGACAGTGTAATCAATAACCGGTGAGGGGGCAGGGTAATCAATAACCGGTGAGGGGGCAGGGTAATCAATAACCGGTGTGTGGGCAGGGTAATCAATAACAGGTGAGGGGGCAGGGTCATCAATAACCGCTGAGGGGGCAGGGTAATCAATAACCGGTGAGGGGGCAGGGTAATCAATAACCGGTGAGGGGGCAGGGTAATCAATAACAGGTGAGGGGGCAGGGTAATCAATAACAGGTGTGGGGGCAGGGTAATCAATAACAGGTGAGGGGGCAGGGTAATCAATAACAGGTGAGGGGGCAGGGTCATCAATAACAGGTGAGGGGGCAGGGTAATCAATAACCGCTGAGGGGGCAGGGTAATAAATAACCGGTGAGGGGGCAGGGTAATCAATAACCGGTGATAGGGCAGGGTAATGAAAAACCGCTGAGGGGGCAGTGTGACCAATACGCGGTGAGGGGGCAGGGTAGTCAGTCGCCATCACGAGACGGCACACTCTTTGTCATCTCAATTACTGCCTGCCGCCCCCATTTGAAGTGGTGTTAAACCTCACTTGACCTGGGCCTTATTTAAATGTATGGTGCAAGCCACAAACACGTCTCCTCACTCCATGCTCAGATCTCACACACTCCATATCGATATACAGTACAGGGGAGGAGGAACACTATCTTGTAACCACACAGTGGGCAGTGTGCCACATGGATGCATGTCTGGCAGCTCGCCGTCGATTCCTGTCAGATACATTCCCTACATACACTCTCTCACTAGTAGGTAGAAGCAGTGAGTGCCTCTCCCACAAGTACACCAGAGACACAGACACTTTCCACATCAACTGCAAGAGCTCTTGGCATTCCCATTGCTCTCAGCCGATCACAATTTAGTTAACACTCAAAACTGGTTGGGCGGAAGCAGAACAGGCGGGGGAATGCAACAGGCAGGCGAGAATGTGGAGCTGAATTATTTGGAGTTGAAGTGCTGTCTTGTGCTGAGTGAGTGTGTAGGCACAGACAGGAATCAATGCAGGTTCCCTTCACATGACTAGAATCGATTGTGAATGTGACTGGAGACATTTCCAAACTCATGCAGCAGCCAGGCAAGCATAACCCATGCAACAACAGGCAGAATGAGCGCTTTGTTACTCATAGATAAGGTTTCCATGGCCGCATCCTCCAGCTGGTCCCACATTGAGCTCTTGTCTCTCCCTGAGCGGATCCAAGGCAGGACGGAGCCAGGCAGCAGGTAGAAAGGAAAAGACCCCGGCATTTAGTTACATTCATCAGCAAAGACCATAAGTGGTTTAATTCCTTCACACAGAACAGAATGTGACACAGAGTCTTCACAAGCCCAGATACAGTCAGACTAGACCAGGAGTACCAGCAGTGAGTGCACAGGAGGGACAGCAAGCCCAAGATCAAACTCTCATAGTACAGGAAATATCCATGTTTCAGATCTCTCCCTCTCTCTCAAGCACACACACACACAAACAAATAGAAACTCAATGTCATGGGTATAGTTAGAGCTGTAGAGATGTGTACTGCACCTCTGCAAGCATCTTATATCATACTGTCGCACATATGGACACTCAGAAACACGATGATTAGACTGGACCAAACGGTGCACTGCTACACACTCCCCACCCTACGAGCCCACCCCTCCCCCAAGACATAGATCACCCAGTCCTGACACACAGCTGCCCGGCATCCACTCAGCATGCCCTGATACCCACTTCGCACCCACCACATAACTACATCCCACAGATGCCAAAGAGCCTTTATCCAGTGGGTGTAGAGGTCTGCAGGGGCACTATAAAAGTGGCACTCTGGAACCCAGGAGTTCTGGACTCTGGGAATAATGAGATAAAATGAATCACTCTTCATTCAGCACTTTATAATCATCTTCAAATGCAAAAGACAGGATTTGTTTAAATACTTACCCAACAGTCCCTCGAACAGGTAAACCCTCTGACTGATATCCTCTGGGGGGGCAGGAGGCTGTGGACACCCGCTGCCACCTTTAGCAGCCTTGAATCCGGGTCCCAGCATGTGTGATTTACCCTGTAATGGGAAAGCAGCTCAATCAGCTCCTATCTTTGCCACTTTGCTCATGGGACCGTTTTTCTGTCCCATGATAGGATCAGCACAGCGAGAGTTTCACTCAGTTAACTCACACATTCCCCCGTTCTTCTTCCTTCTCCTTTTTTGATCACCCTGACCTGACCAACCTTTTTTTATGCTCCAACTCAGTGCTCTTTCAGATCTGCTCAAACCAGGCCCCTCCACTCACCGTGGGACGGCAGTTTTGAACAACACTTTGAGAATTCTCTCCTCAGGCCAAGCAGACACTTTCCTCTGATAACCCCCCCTCACTCCCCAATCACCATCACCTCCTCTGATAGCTCAACCCTCACTCCCCAATCAGCGTCACCTCCTCTGATAGCTCAACCCTCACTCCCCGTCACCTCCTCTGATAACCCCCCCCCCCCACTCCCCAATCACCGTCACTTCCTCTGATAGCTCAACCCTCACTCCCCAATCACCGTCACCTCCTCTGATAGCTCAACCCTCACTCCCCGTCACCTCCTCTGATAACCCCCCCTCACTCCCCAATCACCGTCACCTCCTCTGATAACCCCCCCTCACTCCCCAATCACCGTCATCTCCTCTGATAGTCCCCCCTCACTCCCCAATCACCGTCACCTCCTCTGATAACCCCCCCTCACTCCCCAATCACCGTCACCTCCTCTGATAACCCCCCCTCACTCCCCAATCACCGTCACCTCCTCTGATAGCTCAACCCTCACCCCCCAATCACCGTCACCTCCTCTGATAGCCCCCCTCACTCACCAATCACCGTCACCTCCTCTGATAGCCCCCCTCACCCCCCAATCACCGTCACCTCCTCTGATAGCCCCCCTCACTCCCCAATCACCGTCATCTCCTCTGATAGCCCCCCTCACTCCCCAATCACCGTCACCTCCTCTGACAGCCCCATCCTCATAGAGTCATAGAGTTATCCAGCACAGAAACAGGCCCTTTGGTCCACATGTCTGTGCCAGCAATCAATCACCTAAGTATTTTAATCCCATTTTCCTGCACTGGTCCGTAGCCTTGTATGCTATGGCCTTTCAAGTGCTCATCTAAATACTTCTTAAATGTTGTGAGGGTTCCTGCCTCTACCACCTCTTCAGGCAGAGCGTTCCAGATTCCAACCAACCTCTGGCTGGTTTTCCCTGCTACCCTTCTTGAATAACGGTACCACATTCGCTGCCCTCCAATCCTCTGGTACCTCTACTGTGGCCTGAGAGGATTTGAAAATTTGTGTCAGAGCCCCTGCTATCTCGTCCCTTGCCTCACATAACAGCCTGGGATGCATCTCATCTGGGCCTGGGGATTTATCCACTTTTAAGCCTGCTAAAACAGCTAATATTTCCTCCCTTTCAATGCTAATATGTTCAAGTATATCACAATTCCCCTCCCTGATCTCGACACCTACATCGTCCTTCTCCATAGTGAACACAGATGAAAAGTAGTCATTTAAAACCTCACCAATGTCCTCCAGCTCCACACACACATTACCACTTTGGTCCCTAATGGGTCCCACTCTTTCCCTGGTTATCCTCTTGCTCCTAATATACTTATAAAACGCCTTAGGGTTTTCCTTTACCTTGCCCGCTAGTGTTATTTCATGTCCACTCTTTGCTCTCCTGATTACTTATTTAAGTACCCCCATACACTTTCTATCCTCCTCTAGGGCCTCCGCTGTTTTCAGCACTCTGAATTTGCCATAAGCCTCCTTCTTTTTCCTTATCCAATCCTCTATATCTTTTGACATCCAGGATTCCCTGGACTTGTTGGTCCTACCCTTCACCTTAATGGGTACATGTTGACTCTGAACTCTCACTATTTCCCTTTGAATGACTCCCACTGATCTGATGTAGACTTTCCTACAAGTAGCTGCTCCCAGTCCACTCTGGCCAGATTCTGTCTTATCATATTGAAATCTGCCTTCCCCCAATTCAGTACCTTTATTTCCAGTCCCTCTTTGTCCTTTTCCATAACTACCTTAAATCTTACAGAGTTATGGTCACTATTCCCAAAATGTTCCCCCACTGACATTTCTACCACTTGTCCGGCTTCATTCCCTAGGATTAGGTCCAGTACTGCCCCTTCTCTTGTAGGACTTTCTACGTACCGGCTCAAAAAGCTGTCCTGTATGCATTTTAAGATTCCGCCCCCTTTAAGCCTTTTGCACTAAGACTATCCCAGTTAATATTGGGGAAGTTGAAATCCCCTACCATTATTACCCTATTATTTTTGCACCTCTCTGAAATTTGCCTGCATATCTGCTCCTCTATCTCTCCCTGACTGTTTGGAGTACACTCCCAGCCAAGTGATTGCCCCCTTTTTGTTTTTAAGCTCGACCCATATGGCCTCATTTGAGGAACCTTCTAAGATATCATCCCTCCTTACTGCAGTAATTGACTCCTTGATCAACAGCAATGCCACCTCCTCTTTTACCCCCTCCCCTGTCACACCTGAAGATTCTATACTGTGGAATATTGAGCTACCAATCCTGCCCATCCCTCAACCATGTCTCAGTGATAGCAATAATATCATATTCCCATGTGCTAATCAACACCCTCAATTCATCTGCCTTACTACCTAGACTCCTTGCATTAAAATAGATGCAATCCAGCCTTGCATTTTTCACTTGTGGCTTAACAGGTCTATCAGTTTCTCTTCTATATTTGACTGTGTATCACCCCCTACTGTACCTCTACTCTGTATCCCAACCCCTGCCAGATTAGTTTAAACCCACACCTCCCCCCCACCCTCCCCCCAACAACACTAGCCAACCTCCTAGCAAGGATGTTGGTCCCATTCCAGTTCAGGTGTAAAACGTCCAACTTGTACAGGTCCCACCTTTGCCAGAAATAGACCCAGACCCAGTGATCGAGGAAACTAAAGCCCTCCCTCCTGCACCATCTCAGCCACGCATTCATCTGCTCTATCCTCCTATTCCTATGCTCACTAGCATGTGGCACTGGGAGTAATCCAGATATTACAACCTTTGAGGTCCTGCTTTTTAATCAGCTACCTAGCTCCCTAAATTCTTGTTGCAGGACCTTATCCCTCTTTCTACCTATGTCGTAGGTACCAATGTGTTCCGCGACCTGACTGTTCACCCTCCCCGTTCACAAAGTCCTGCAGCCGCTCCATGACATCCTTGACCCTAGCACCAGGAAGGCAACATACCATCCTGGAGTCACGTTTGCGGCCACGGAAACGCCCGTCTGTACCCTTTACATAGAAACATTAAAAAAAAAAGGAGTAGGAGTAGGCCATTCGGCCGTTTGAGCCTACACTGCCATTCAATACGATCATGGCTGATCATCCAAACTCAGTACCATGTTCCCGCTTTCTCCCCTTATCCCTTGATCCCTTTAGCCCTAAGAATTATATCTAACTCTTTTTTGAATATAGAAACATGGAAAAATAGAATTATGATAGAATCCCTATCACGATAACTCTCTCACTCTTTTTCCTCCCCTCCTGTGCAGCTGAGCCACCCGTGGAGCCACAGACTTTGCTGCATTTCCCCGAGAAGCCATCTCCCCCAACAGTATCCAAAGTGGAAAATGTGTCAGACAGGGAGACGGACCCAGCGGACTCCTACACTACCTGCCTAGTTTTTCCACTCTGCCTGGTGGTCACCATTCCCTTTCTGCCCGAGCAGTCTTTATCTGCAGTGTGACCACCTCCCTGTACATGCTTTCCACAATGATCTCAGCCTCGCGGATGCTCCACAGTATCTCCAGCCGTCGCTCCAGATCTGAAACCCGAATTTCAAGTAGCTGCAGCTGGAGACACTTCCTCCACACGTGTTCACCCTGGACACTGGAAGTGTCCCTGACTTCCCACGTTGCTGAGCTGCACTGCCATGGCTTACCCTTAATTTATCCCCTTAAATTACCCAAAACTTAAACTATTTACACGAGGGACCTTGATTCCCTAAAAAAACTACCTGCTATATTAAAAAAACTGTAGACCTTTCCCTTTACTTTTTGTTACTTACCCAGCTATTCCCCAACAGTAGTTACTCGCCAAACAATCGCCTTGTAGTTTTCCTGTGATGTCACTGCTCACATTGTTTTCAAACTCCGGTGCGCCTGGACTGTTCTCCGCTCCGCTCCCGTAAGGTGAGTGAGTGGGCCGCGATCCTCTACTCAATTTATCCTCTTCTCTCGCTCAGTGTTCACCCCGCAGGTCCGCTCCTCTCCGGGAAGGTGTGACTGGGTCGCCATCCTCGGGCTCAGTTTATCCTCTTCTCTTGCTCGGTGTTCACCCCACAGGTCCGCTCCTCTCCCGGAAAGTGAGTGACTGGGCCACGATCCTCGGACTCAATTTATCCTCTTATCTCGCTTGGTGTTTTCCCCGCAGGTCTGCTCCTCTCCACCGCTCTCCTGGAAGGTGAGTGACTGGGCCACGATCCTCAGACTCAATTTATCCCCTTATCTTGCTTGGTGTTTTCCCCCCAGGTCCGCTCCTATTTGCTGCATTCCCTGAAGGTAAGTGAGTGGGCTGCAATCCTCGGGCTGAATTTATCCTCTTCTCTTGTTTGGTGTTTTCCCCGCAGGTCCACTCCTCTCCGCTGCTCTCCTGGAAGATACGTCCCCATCATCTCCCCTCCTCACTGCGCAATCGCCAACACCTCCCCTCTGATAGCCCTACCCTCAGTCCCCCATTTTCTTCCCTCAATAAAATAAACTGCTGAGTATTTCCGGCACTTTGTTCTCATTTCATCCCTCACTATCTCCTTCCCCTCCTCTCAGTCCACCATCTCCTCTCTATCTGCTCTCTGAGCTCCTCTCTAGCTAACAGTTTCCAAGAAGCTCAGTTTCCTTTCAAAGAACAAAGAAAATTACAGCACAGGAACAGGCCCTTCGGCCCTCCAAGCCTGCGCCGATCCAGATCCTCTATCTAAACATGTCGCCTATTTTCTAAGGGTCTGTATCTCTTTGCTTCCTGCCCATTCATGTATCTGTCTAGATACATCTTAAAAGACGCTATCGTGCCCGCGTCTACCACCTCCGCTGGCAACGCGTTCCAGGCACCCACCACCCTCTGCGTAAAGAACTTTCCACGCATATCCCCCCTAAACTTTACCCCTCTCACTTTGAACTCGTGACCCCTAGTAATTGAATCCCCCACTCTGGGAAAAAGCTTCTTGCTATCCACCCTGTCTATACCTCTCATGATTTTGTACACCTCAATCAGGTCCCCCCTCAACCTCCGTCTTTCTAATGAAAATAATCCTAATCTGCTCAACCTCTCTTCATAGCTAGCGCCCTCCATACCAGGCAACATCCTGGTGAACCTCCTCTGCACCCTCTCCAAAGCATCTACATCCTTTTGGTAATGTGGCAACCAGAACTGCACGCAGTATTCCAAATGTGGCCGAACCAAAGTCTTATACAACTGTAACATGACCTGCCAACCCTTGTACTCAATACCTCGTCCGATGAAGGAAAGCATGCCGTATGCCTTCTTGACCACTCTATTGACCTGCGTTGCCACCTTCAGGGAACAATAGACCTGAACACCCAAATCTCTCTGGACATCAATTTTCCCCAGGACTTTTCCATTTACTGTATAATTCACTCTTGAATTGGTTCTTCCAAAATGCATCACCTCGCATTTGCCCTGATTGAACTCCATCTGCCATTTCTCTGCCCAACTCTCCAATCTATTTATATTCTGCTGTATTCTCTGACAGTCCCCTTCACTATCTGCGACTCCACCAATCTTAGTGTCGTCTGCAAACTTGCTAATTAGACCACCTATACTTTCCTCCAAATCATTTATGTATATCACAAACAACAGTGGTCCCAGCACGGATCCCTGCGGAACACCACTGGTCACACATCTCCATTTTGAGAAACTCCCTTCCACTGCTACTCTCTGTCTCCTGTTGCCCAGCCAGTTCTTTATCCATCTAGCTAGTACACCCTGGACCCCATGCGACTTCACTTTCTCCATCAGCCTACCATGGGGAACCTTATCAAACGCCTTACTGAAGTCCATGTATATGACATCTACAGCCCTTCCCTCATCAATCAACTTTGTCAAAGAATTCTATTAAGTTGGTAAGACATGACCTTCCCTGCACAAAACCATGTTGCCTATTACTGATAAGCCCATTTTCTTCCAAATGGGAATAGATCCTATCCCTCAGTATCTTCTCCAGCAGCTTCCCTACCACTGACGTCAGGCTCACCGGTCGATAATTACCTGGATTTTCCCTGCTACCCTTCTTAAACAAGGGGACAACATTAGCAATTCTCCAGTCCTCCGGGACCTCACCCGTGTTTAAGGATGCTGCAAAGATATCTGTTAAGGCCCCAGCTATTTCCTCTCTCGCTTCCCTCAGTAACCTGGGATAGATCCCATCCGGAGCTGGGGACTTGTCCACCTTAATGCCTTTTAGAATACCCAACACTTCCTCCCTCCTTATGCCGACTTGACCTAGAGTAATCAAACATCTGCCCCTAACCTCAACATCCGTCATGTCCCTCTCCTCGGTGAATACCGATGCAAAGTACTCGTTTAGAATCTCACCCATTTTCTCTGACTCCATGCATAACTTTCCTCCTTTGTCCTTGAGTGGGCCAATCCTTTCTCTAGTTACCCTCTTGCTCCTTATATATGAATAAAAGGCTTTGGGATTTTCCTTAACCCTGTTTGCTAAAAATATTTCATGACCCCTTTTAGCCCTCTTAATTCCTCGTTTCAGATTGGTCCTACATTCCCGATATTCTTTCAAAGCTTCGTCTTTCTTCAGCTTCCTAGACCTTATGTATGCTTCCTTTTTCCTCTTAGCTAGTCTCACAATTTCACCTGTCATCCATGGTTCCCTAATCTTGCCATTTCTATCCCTCATTTTCACAGGAACATGTCTCTCCTGCACGCTAATCAACCTCTCTTTAAAAGCCTCCCACATATCAAATGTGGATTTACCTTCAAACAGCTGCTCCCAATCTACATTCCCCAGCTCCTGCCGAATTTTGGTATAGTTGGCCTTCCCCCAATTTCGCACTCTTCCTTTGGGACCACTCTCGTCTTTGTCCACGAGTATTCTAAAACTTACGGAATTGTGATCACTATTCCCAAAGTAGTCCCCTACTGAAACTTCAACCACCTGGCCGGGCTCATTCCCCAACACCAGGTCCAGTATGGCCCCTTCCCGAGTTGGACTATTTACATACTGCTCTAGAAAACCCTCCTGGATGCTCCTTACAAATTCTGCTCCATCTGGACCTCTAACACTAAGTGAATCCCAGTCAATGTTGGGAAAATTTAAATCTGCTATCACCACCACCCTGTTGCTCCTACATCTTTCCATAATCTGTTTACATATTTGTACCTCTATCTCACGCTCGCTGTTGGGAGGCCTGTAGTACAGCCCCAACATTGTTACCGCACCCTTCCTATTTCTGAGTTCTGCCCATATTGCCTCACTGCTCGAGTCCTCCATAGTGCCCTCATTCAGCACAGCTGTGATATCCTCTTTGACCAGTACTGCAACTCCTCCACCCCTTTTACCTCCCTCTCTATCCCGCCGGAAGCATCGATATCCTGGGATATTTAGTTGCCAATCATGCCCTTCCCTCAACCAAGTCTCAGTAATAGCAATATCATACTCCCAGGTACTAATCCAGGCCCTAAGTTCATCTGCCTTACCTACTACACTTCTTGCATTAAAACAAATGCACCTCAGACCACCAGTCCCTTTGCGTTCATTATCTGCTCCCTGTCTACTCTTTCCCTTAGTCACGCTGACTTCATTATCTAGTTCCTTACAGGCTTTAGTTACTAGCTCCTTACTGTCCACTGACCTCATTTGGTTCCCATCCCCCTGCCACATTAGTTTAAACCCTCCCCAACAGCGTTAGCAAAAGCACCCCCAAGGACATTGGTTCCAGTCCGGCCCAGGTGTAGACCGTCCAATTTGTAATAGTCCCACCTCCCCCAGAACCGGTCCCAATGTCCCAAAAATCTGAATCCCTCCCTCCTGCACCATCTCTCAAGCCACGCATTCATCCTGACTATTCTTTCATTTCTACTCTGACTATCACGTGGCACTGGTAGCAATCCTGAGATTACTACCTCTGAGGTCCTACTTTTTAACTTGGCTCCTAACTCCCTAAATTCTGCTTGTAGGACCTCATCCCGTTTTTTACCTATATCATTGGTGCCTATGTGCACTACGACAACTGGCTGTTCACCCTCCCCTTTCAGAATGTTCTGCAGCCGATCTGAGACATCCCTGACCCGTGCACCTGGGAGGCAACATACCATTCGGGATTCTCGTTTTCGACCACAGAACCGCCTAGCTACTCCCCTTACAATCGAATCCCCTATGACTATAGCCCTTCCACTCTTTTTCCCACCCTTCCGAACAGCAGAGCCAGCCACGCTGCCATGAACCTGACTACTGCTGCCTTCCCCTGGTGAGCCATCTCCCTCAACAGTATCCAAAACGGTATACCTGTTTTGGAGGGAGATGACCGCAGAGGACACCTGCACTGCCTTCCTGCTCTTTCTCTGCCTTTTGGTCACCCATTCCCTTTCTCCCTCAGCAATCCTAATCTGCGGTGTGACCAATTCGCTAAACGTGCTATCCACGACCTCCTCAGCATCGCGGATGCGCCAAAGTGAGTCCATCCGCAGCTCCAGAGCCGTCATGCGGTCTAACAAGAGCTGCAGCTGGACACACTTCCAGCACGTGAAGGAGTGAGGGACATCAGCCGTGTCCCTGAGCTCCCACATTGAGCAAGAGGAGCATATCATGGGTCTGAGATCTCCTGCCATTTTCAATCTTAAGCTTAAGTTAGTCTTAACTTAGATTTCCTCTCAGACCTTCCTCCCCTCATTAACTCTTAACTCCACATAATGTCTGTATTTGGGAAACGGGTTTAACACTTTTCCTGGGCAAGATATTGAACAGGTTTGCTGCGTTACAGTTGATTGCTCTATATTATTGATAGAAAGTGTCAGCGTTCCTGTGGAACACTCCGCTCATTCCTTCTGAACTTCCAATCTCCTGTCCTGCACGCTTCCTTCTCCCACATCTAGTGTGTTGACAGCAACTCAATGCATCGTCTATAAATCTTTCCAGGACATCAAGTTAGTGATAGACCTCATGTCCCTCCCGATTTCCCTCCACTCTAACCCTGCTCAGCTCTCCCACTAGCAACCGTGCTGAATTCTGCACTCTGGAGCTCGACAACCTCACCATTGGTTTCCTAGAACAACACCAAAACCCCCCGATAGTAAGCTGGCAGATCTCAGCCCAGGTGGAGGGGCAACACTGGTCTTCATGCCTCAGGTGAGGGAGCGGGAAAGAAATCAACTGGGGTTCCCATTCCTCATCGAAGGGCAGCTTCCATGGAGACTTACAAATATGTATCTGGTGTCAGTGTTAGTCTCGATCTCACTGTCAGAGAGGGTCCCTCTGGACGCCGTTGTCCCCGAGGCGTTTTTGCCCACCATGCTTTCTCCAGCAGCACTGCTGTAGTCACTGTCGGCTCCCAGTGTCTCTCCAGAACTGTTACTGACCTGGGCCAACAGATTAAAACATCAGTGATAGTGAACACACCAAACACAGCAACAGCATACAGTGTAAGCTTCAGGCATGCATTACACCAAACACTTCATTTATATGGTCCAGAGTGTAGGGACAGAGAAAGTCACTACCCCAGTGACAGGAGTGTTGGTACAGAAATCCCCAGTGAGGGGTAAGGGGGTAAATAATGGGAGTGTGAGTACAGAAACCCCCAGTAAAGGGTATGGAGATGACACAATGGGAGAGTGAGTACAGAAGCCACAAGTGAGGGGGATGGAGAGGACACAATGGGAGTGTGAGTACAGAATCCCCCAGTGGGGGTATGGAGATAACACAATGGGAGAGAGAGTACAGAAGCCACAAGTGAGGGGTATGGAGACGACACAATGGCAGCGTGAGTACAGAAACCACCAGTGAGGGGTATGGAGAAGATACAAAGGGAGTGGGAGTACAGAATCCCCCAGTGAACGTATGGAGAGGACACAATAGGTGTGTCAGTACAGAAGCCACAAGTGAGGGGTATGGAGAGGACACAATGGCAGTGTGAGTACAGAATTCACCAGTGAGGGGACTGGAGAGGACACAATGGGAGTGTGAGTACAGAATGCCTCAGTGAAGGTGCAGAGAGGACACAATGGGAGTGTGAATACAGAATGCATCAGTGAAGGTACAGAGAGGACACAATGGGAGAGTGAGTACAGAATCCCCCAGTGAGGGGTATGGAGAGAACACAATGGAAGTGTGTGAGTACAGAAGCCACAAGTGAGGGGTAAGGAGAGGACACAACGGGAGTGTGAGAACTGAATCCCCCAGTGAGGTGTAAGGAAAAGACATATTTGGGAGTGTGAGTACAGAATCCCCAGTGCGGGGTATGGAGAGGACACAATGGGAGAGTGAGTACAGAATCCCCCAGTGAAGGTAGAGAGAGGACACAATGGGAGTGAGAGTACAGAATGCCTCAGTGAAGGTATGGAGAGGACACAATGGGAGTGTGAGTACAGAATGCCTCAGCGAGGGGTAAGGAAATGACACAATGGGAGTGTGAGTACAGAATCCCACAGTGAGGGGTAAGGAGAGGAAATAATGGGGATGTGAGTACAGAATGCCTCACTGAAGGTGCAGAGAGGACACAATGGGAGTGTGAATACAGAATGCCACAGTGAAGGTACAGAGAGGACACAATGGGAGTGTGAGTACAGAATGCCTCAGTGAAGGTACAGAGAGGACACAATGGGAATGTGAGTACACAATGCCTCAGTGAAGGTATGGAGAGGACACAATGGGAGTGTGAGTACAGAATCCCTCAGTGAAGGTACAGAGAGGACACAATGGGAGTGTGAATACAGAGTCCCCCAGCGAAAGTATGGAGAGGACACAATGGGAGTGTGAGTACAGAATCCCCCAGTGAGGGGTATGGAGAGGACACAATGGGCGTGTGAGTACAGAATCCCCAGTGAGGGGTATGGAGAGGACACAATGGGAGTGTGAATACGGAATCACTCAATGAGGGGTATGGAGAGGACACAATGGAAGTGTGAGAACAGAATCCCCCAGTGCGGCGTATGCAAAGGAAACAACGGGAGTGTAAGTACAGAATCCCCCAGTGACGGGTAAGGAGAGGACACAATGGGAGTGAGAGTACAGAATGCCTCAGTGAAGGTGCAGAGAGGACACAATGGGAGTGTGAATACAGAATCCCCCAGTGAAGGTATAGAGAGGACACAATGGGAGTGTGAGTACGGAATCACTCAATGAGGGGTATGGAGAGGACACAATGGGAGTGTGAGAACAGAATCCCTCAGTGAAGGTACAGAGAGGACAAAGGGGAGTGAGAGTACAGAATCCCTCAGTGAGGGGTATGGAGAGGACACAATGTGAGTGTGAGTACAGAATGCCACAGTGAAGGTGCAGAGAGGACACACTGGGAGTGTGAATACAGAATCCCTCAGCGAAAGTACAGAGAGGACACAATGGGAGTCTAAGTATAGATGCTACCAGTGAGGGGTATGGAGAGGACACAATGGGAGTGTGAGTACAGAATGCCACAGTGAAGGTGCAGAGAGGACACAATGGGAGTGTGAGTACAGAATCCCTCAGTGAAGGTACAGAGAGGACACAATGGGAGTGTCAGTACAGAATATCCCAGCGAAAGTATAGAGAGGACACAATGGGAGTGTGAGTACAGAATGCCTCAGTGAGGTGTAAGGAAATGACACAATGGGAGTGTGAGTACAGAATCCCTCAGTGAAGGTATAGAGAGGACACAATGGGAGAGTGAATACATAATCCCCCAGTGAAGGTTTCGAGAGGACACAATGGGTGAGTGAGTCCAGAATCCCCCAGTGAGGGGTATGGAGAAGATACAAAGGGAGTGGGAGTATAGAATCCCCCAGTGAAGGTAGACAGAGGACACAATGGGAGTCTAAGTATAGAAGCTACCAGTGAGGGGTATGGAGATGTCACAATGGGAGTGTGAGTACAGAATCCCCCAGTGAAGGTACAGAGAGGACACAATGGGAGTGTGAATACAGAGTCTCCCAGCGAAAGTATGGAGAGGACACAATGGGAGTGTGAGTACAGAATCCCCAGTGAGGGGTATGGAGAGGACACAATGGGAGTGTGAATACGGAATCACTCAATGAGGGGTATGGAGAGGACACAATGGAAGTGTGAGAACAGAATCCCCCAGTGCGGCGTATGGAGAGGAAACAACGGGAGTGTAAGTACAGAATCCCACAGTGAGGAGTATGAGAGGACACAATAGGAGTGAGAGTACAGAATCCCCCAGTGAGGGGAAAGGAGAGGACACAATGGGAGTGTGAGTACAGAATGCCTCAGTGAAGGTGCAGAGAGGACACAATGGGAGAGTGAATACAGAATCCCCCAGAGAAGGTATAGAGAGGACACAATGGGAGTGTGAGTACGGAATCACTAAATGAGGGGTATGGAGAGGACACAATGGGAGTGTGAGAACAGAATCCCTCAGTGAAGGTACAGAGAGGACAAAGGGGAGTGAGAGTACAGAATCCCTCAGTGAGGGGTATGGAGAGGACACAATGTGAGTGTGAGTACAGAATGCCACAGTGAAGGTGCAGAGAGGACACAATGGGAGTGTGAATACAGAATCCCTCAGCGAAAGTACAGAGAGGACACAATGGGAGTCGAAGTATAGATGCTACCAGTGAGGGGTATGGAGAGGACACAATGGGAGTGTGAGTACAGAATCCCTCAGGTGAAGGTACAGAGAGGACACAATGGGAGTGTCAGTACAGAATACATCAGTGAAGGTGCAGAGAGGACACAATGGGAGTGTGAATACAGAATCCCCCAGTGAGTGGTATGGAGAGGACACAATGGGCGTGTGAGGACAGAATCCCCAGTGAGGAGTATAGAGAGGACACAATGGGAGTGTGAGTACGGAATCACTCAATGAGGGGTATGGAGAGGACACAATGGGAGTGTGAGAACAGAATCCCTCAGTGCGGCGTATGGAGAGGACACAATGGGAGTGTGAGTACAGAATCCTCCAGTGAGGAGTATGAGAGGACACAATGGGTTTGAGAGTACAGAATCCCCCAGTGAGGGGAAAGGAGAGGACACAATGGGAGTGTGAGTACAGAATGAATCAGTGAAGGTACAGACAGAACACAATGGGAGAGTGAGTACAGAATCCCCCAGTGAGGGGTATGGAGATGACACAATGGGAGATTGAGTACAGAAGCCACCAGTGAGCAGTATGGAGAAGATACAAAGGGAGCGGGAGTACACAATCCCCCAGTGAAGGGATAGAGAGGACACAACGGGAGTGTGAGTACAGAAGCCACAAGTGAGGGGTATGGAGAGGACACAATGGGAGCGTGAGTACAGAATCCACCAGTGAGAGGTATGCAGAGGACACAATGGGAGTGTGAGTACAGAATCCCCCAGTAAGGGGTATGGAGAGGACACAATGAAAGTGTGAATACAGAAAACCCCAGTGAGGGGTATGGGGAGGACACAATGGGAGTGTGAATACAGAAACCCCAGGGAGGGGTATAGAGAGGACGCAATGGGAGAGTGAGTACAGAATCCCTCAATGAAGGTACAGAGAGGACACAATGGGAGTGAGAGTACAGAATCCCTCAGTGAGGGGTATGGAGAGGACACAATTAGAGTGTGAGAACAGAATCCCGCTGTGCGGGGTAGGGAGAGGACACAATGGGAGTGAGAGTACAGAATCCCCCAGTGACGGGTAAGGAGAGGACACAATGGGAGTGCGAGTACAGAATCCCCCCAGTGAGAGATTTGAAGAGGACACAATGGGAGTGAGTACAGAATCCCCCAGTGAGGGGGAAGGAGAGGACACAATGGGAGTGTGAGTACAGAATCCCTCAGTGAAGGTACAGAGAGGACACAATGGGAGTGAGAGTACAGAATCCCTCAGTGAGGGGTATGGAGAGGACACAATGGGAGTGTGAGTACAGAATGCCTCAATGAAGGTGCAGAGAGGACACAATGGGAGTGTCAATACAGAATCCCCCTGCGAAAGTATAGAGAGGACACAATGGGAGTGTGAGTACGGAATCACTCAATGAGGGGTATGGAGAGGACACAATGGGAGTGTGAGAACAGAATTCCCCAGGGCGGCGTATGGAGAGGAAACAATGGGAGTGTGAGTACAGAATCCCCCACTGACGGGTAAGGAGAGGACACAATGGGAGTGAGAGTACAGAATCCCCCAGTGAGGGGAAAGGAGAGGACACAATGGGAGTGTGAGTACAGAATGCATCAGTGAAGGTACAGAGAGGACACAATGGGAGAGTGAGGACAGAATCCCCCAGTGAAGGGATAGAGAGGACACAATGGGAGTGTGAGGACAGAATCCCCCAGTGTGGGGTAAGGATCGGACACAATGGGAGTGTGAATACAGAAAAGCCCAGTGCGGGGTGTGGGGAGGACACAATGGGAGTGTGAATACTGAAAACCCCAATGAGGGGTATAGAGAGGACACAATAGGAAGGTGAGTACAGAATCCCCCAGTGAGGGGTATGGAGATGACACAATGGGAGTGTGAATACAGAAAACCCCAGTGAGGGGTATAGAGAGGACACAATGGGAGTGCGAGAACAGAATCTCCCAGTGAGGTGTATGGAGATGACACAATGGGAGAGTGAGTACAGAAGCCCCCAGTGAGGGGTATGGAGATGACACAATGGGAGAGTGAGTACAGAATCCCCCAGTGAGGGGTATGGAGAGGACACAATGGGAGTGTGAGAACAGAATCCCCCAGTGAGGGGTATGGAGAGGACACAATGGGAGTGTGAATACAGATTTCCCCAGTGAGGAATCAGGAGAGGACACAATGGGAGTGTGAGTACAGAATCCCTCGTTGAAGGTACAGAGAGGACAGAAAGCGAGTGAGAGTACAGCATCCCTCACTGAAGGTACAGAGAGGACACAACGGGAGTGAGAGTACAGAATGCCTCAGTGAGGGGTATAGAGAGGACACAATGGGAGTCTAAGTATAGAAGCTACCAGTGAGGGGTATGGAGAGGACACAATAGGCGTTGCAGTACTGAATCCCCCAGTGAGGGATATGGAGATGTCACAATGGGTGTGTGAGAACAGAATCCCCCAGTGAGGGGAAAGGAGAGGACACAGTGGGACTGTGAGTTGCAGAATGCATCAGTGAAGGTGCAGAGAGGACACAATGGGAGTGTGAGTACAGAATGCATCAGTGAAGGTACAGAAAGGACACAATGGGAGAGTGAGAACAGAATCCCCCAGTGAGGGGTATGGAGATGACACAATGGGAGATTGAGTACAGAAGCCACCAGTGTGCGGTATGGAGACGATACAAAGGGAGTGGGAGTACACAATCCCCCAGTGAAGGGATAGAGAGGACACAACAGGAGTGTGAGTATGGAAGCTACCAGTGAGGGGTAAGGAGATGACACAATGTGAGAGTGACTACAGAAACCACAAGTGAGGGGTATGGAGAAGACACAATGGGAGTGTGAGTACAGAATCCACAAGTGAGGGGTATGGAGAGGACACAATCAAAGTGTGAGTACAGAATGCCTCAGTAAAGGTACAGAGAGGACAGAATGGGAGTGTGACTACAGAATCCCCCAGTGAAGGTATAGAGAGGACACAATGGGAGTGTGAGTACAGAATCCCTCAGTGAAAGTACAGAGAGGACACAATGGGTGTGAGAGTACAGAATCCCGCAGTGAGGGGTATGGAGAGGACACAATGGGAGTGTGAGTACAGAATGCCCCAGTGAAGGTGCAGAGAGGACACAACGGGAGTGTGAATACAGAATCCCTCAGCGAAAGTACAGAGAGGACACCATGGGAGTGTGAGTACAGAATCCCCCAGTGAGGGGTATGGAGAGGACACAATGGGAGTGTGAGTAATGAATGCCTCAGTGAACGTACAGGGAGGACACAATGGGTGTGAGAGTACAGAATCCCGCAGTGAGGGGTATGGAGAGGACACAATGGGAGTGTGAGTACAGAATGCCCCAGTGAAGGTGCAGAGAGGACACAACGGGAGTGTGAATACAGAATCCCTCAGCGAAAGTACAGAGAGGACACCATGGGAGTGTGAGTACAGAATCCCCCAGTGAGGGGTATGGAGAGGACACAATGGGAGTGTGAGTAATGAATGCCTCAGTGAACGTACAGAGAGGACACAATGGAGTGTGAGTACAGAATCCCCCAGTGGGGGGAAAGGAGAGGACACAATGAGACTGCGGGAACAGAATCCCCCAGTGAGGGTTATGGAGAGGACACAATGCAAGTGTGAGTAATGAAGCCACAAGTGAGGGGTAAGGAGAGGACACAATGGGAGTGTGAGAACTGAATCCCCCAGTGAGGAGTATGGAGATGACACAATGGGAGTGTGAGAACAGAATCCCCCAGTGAGGGGTATGGAGATGACACAATGGGAGAGTGAGTACAGAATCCCACAGTGAGGGGTATGGAGAGGACACAATGGGAGTGTGAATACAGATGTCCCCAGTGAAGGGTCAGGAGAGGCCACAATGGGAGTGTGAGTACAGAATCCCTCGTTGAAGGTACAGAGAGGACAGAAAGCAAGTGAGAGTACAGAATCCCTCAGTGAAGGTACAGAGAGGACACAATGGGAGTGAGAGTACAGAATCCCCAGTGAGTGGTATGGAGAGGACACAATGGGAGTGTGAATACAGAATCCCCCAGCGAAAGTATAGAGAGGACACAATGGGAGTGTGAGTACAGAATCCCCAGTGAGTGGTATGGAGAGGACACAATGGGAGTGTGAGAACAGAATCCCCCAGTGCGGAGTATGGAGAGGAAACAATGGGAGTGTGAGTACAGAATCCCCAGTCAGGGGTATGGAGAGGACACAATGGGAGTGTGAGTACAGAATGCATCACTGAAGGTGCAGAGAGGACACAAAGGGAGTGTGAATACAGAATCCCCCAGCCAAAGTATAATGACACAATGGGAGTGTGAGTACAAAATCCCCAGTGAGGGGTATGGAGAGGACACAATGGGCGTGTGAGAACAGAATCCCCCAGTGTGGCGTTTGGAGAGGAAACAATGGGAGTGAGTACAGAATTCCCCAGTGACGGGTAAGGAGAGGACACAATGGGAGTGTGAGTTGAAGAATGCATCAGTGAAGGTGCAGAGAGGACACAATGGGAGTGTGAATACAGAATCCCCCAGTGAGTAGTATGGAGAGGACACAATGGGCGTGTGAGTACAGAATCCCCAGTGAGGGGTTTGGAGAGGACACAATGGGAGTGTGAGTACGGAATCACTCAATGAGGGGTATGGAGAGGACACAATGGGAGTGTGAGTACAGAATCCCCCAGTGACGGATAAGGAGAGGACACTATGGGAGTGTGAGTACAGAATGCCTCACACAAGGTGCAGTGAGGACACAAAGGGAGTGTGAATACAGAATCCCCCAGCGAAATTATAGAGATGACACAATGGGAGTGTGAGAACAGAATCCCCCAGTGCGGCGTATGGAGAGGACACAATGGGAGTGTGAGTACAGAATCCCTCAGAGAGGGGTATGGAGAAGATACAGAGGGAGCGGGAATACAGAATCCCCCAGTGAAGGTATAGAGAAGACACAATGGGGGTGTGAGTACAGAAGCCCCCAGTGACGGGTATGGAGAGGACACAATGGGAGTGTGAGTACAGAATCCCCCAGTGAGGGGTATGGAGAGGACACAATGGGAGTGTGAGTACAGAATCCCCCTGGGCGGGGTATGGAGAGGACACAATGGGAGTGAGAGTACAGAATCCCTCAGTGAAGGTACAGAGAGAACACAATGGGAGTGAGAGTACAGAATCCCCCAGGGACGGGTAAGGAGAGGACACAATGGGAGTGTGAGTACAGAATCCCCCCAGTGAGGGATTTGGTGAGGACACAATGGGCGTGTGAGTACAGAATCCCCAGTAAGGGGTATGGAGAGGACACAATGGGAGTGTGAGTACAGAATGCCTCAGTGAAGGTATAGAGAGGACACAATGGGTGTGTGAGTACAGAATGCATCAGTGAAGGTACAGAAAGGACACAATGGGAGTGTGAGTACAGAATGCCTCAGTGAGGGGTATGGAGAAGATACAGAGGGAGTGGGAATACAGAATCCCTCAGCGAAAGTATAGAGAGGACACCATGGGAGTGTGAGTACAGAATCCCCCAGTGAGGGAAATGGAGAGGACACAATGGGAGTGTGAGACCAGAATCCCCCTGGGCGGGGTATGGAGAGGACACCATGGGAGAGTGAGTACAGAATCCCCCAGTGAGGGGTAAGGAGTGGACACAATGGGAGTGAGAGTACAGAATCCCTCCGTGGAGGTACAGAGAGGACACAATGGGAGTGAGAGTACAGAATCCCTCAGTGAGGGATTTGGAGAGGACACAATGGGAGTGTGAGTACAGAATCCCCCAGTGAGGGGTAAGGAGAGGACACAATTGGAGTGCGAGTACAGAATCCCTCAGTGAAGGTAGAGAGAGGACACAATGGTCGTGAGAGTACAGAATCCCTCAGTGAGGGGTATGGAGAGGACACAATGGGAGTGTGAGTACAGAATGCCTCACTGAAGGTGCAGAGATGACACAATGGGAGTGTGAGTACAGAATCCCCAGTGAGGGGTTTGGAGAGGACACAATGGGAGTGTGAGAACAGAATCCCCCAGTGCAGCGTATGGAGAGGAAACAATGGGAGTGTGAGTACAGAATTCCCCAGTGACGGGTAAGGAGAGGACACAATGGGAGTGTGAGTTGCAGAATGCATCAGTGAAGGTGCAGAGAGGACACAATGGGAGTGTGAATACAGAATCCCCCAGTGAGTGGTATGGAGAGGACACAATGGGCGTGTGAGTACAGAATCCCCGGTGAGGGGTATGGAGAGGACACAATGGGAGTGTGAGTACGGAATCACTCAATGAGGGGTATGGAGAGGACACAATGGGAGTGTGAGAACAGAATCCCCCAGTGAGTGGTATGGAGAGGACACAATGGGCGTGTGAGTACAGAATCCCCGGTGAGGGGTATGGAGAGGACACAATGGGAGTGTGAGTACGGAATCACTCAATGAGGGGTATGGAGAGGACACAATGGGAGTGTGAGTACAGAATCCCCCAGTGACGGGTAAGGAGAGGACACAATGGGAGTGTGAGTACAGAATGCCTCACTCAAGGTGCAGAGTGGACACAAAGGGAGTGTGAATACAGAATCCCCCAGCGAAAGTATAGAGATGACACAATGGGAGTGTGAGTACAGAATCCCCAGTGAGGGGGATGGGGAGGACACAATGGGAGTGTGAGAACAGAATCCCCCAGTGCGGCGTATGGAAAGGAAACAATGGGAGTGTGAGAACAGAATCCCCCAATGCGGCATATGGAGAGGACACAATGGGAGTGTGAATACAGAATCCCCCAGCGAAAATATAGAGAGGACACAATGGGAGTGTGAATACAGAATGCCTCAGTGAAGGTACAGAGAGAACACAATGGGTGAGTGAGTACAGAATGCATCAGTGAAGGTACAGAAAGGACACAATGGGAGAGTGAGTACAGAATCCCCCAGTGAAGGGTATGGAGATGACACAATGGGAGATTGAGTACAGAAGCCACCAGTGAGCGGTATGGAGACGATACAAAGGGAGCGGGAGTACACAATCCTCCAGTGAAGGGATAGAGAGGACACAACAGGAGTGTGAGTATGGAAGCTACCAGTGAGGGGTAAGGGGGTGACACAATGTGAGAGTGACTACAGAAGCCACAAGTGAGGGGTATGGAGAGGACACAATGGGAGTGTGAGTACAGAATCCACCAGTGAGGGGTATGGAGCGGACACAAAGTCTGAGTACAGAATGCCTCAGTGAAGGTACAGAGAGGACAGAATGGGAGTGTGACTACAGAATCCCCCAGTGAGGGGTATGGAGAGGAAACAATGGGAGTGTGAGTACAGATGCCCTAGTGAAGGTGCAGAGAGGACACAATGGGAGTGTGAGACCAGAATCCCCCTGGGCGGGGTATGGAGAGGACACCATGGGAGTGTGAGTACAGAATCCCCCAGTGAGGGGTAAGGAGTGGACACAATGGGAGTGAGAGTACAGAATCCCTCAGTGAGGGGTATGAAGAGGACACAATGGGAGTGTGAGTACAGAATCCCCCAGGGACGGGTAAGGAGAGGACACAATGGGAGTGTGAGTACAGAATCCCCCCAGTGAGGGATTTGGAGAGGAAACAATGGGAGTGTGAGTACAGAATCCCCCAGTGAGGGGTAAGGAGAGGACACAATGGGAGTGCGAGTACAGAATCCCTCAGTGAAGGTAGAGAGAGGACACAATGGTCGTGAGAGTACAGAATCCCTCATTGAGGGGTATGGAGAGGACACAATGGGAGTGTGAGTACAGAATGCCTCACTGAAGGTGCAGAGAGGACACAAAGGGAGTGTGAATACAGAATCCCCCAGCCAAAGTATAGAGATGACACAATGGGAGTGTGAGTACAGAATCCCCAGTGAGGGGTTTGGAGAGGACACAATGGGAGTGTGAGAACAGAATCCCCCAGTGCGGCGTATGGAGAGGAAACAATGGGAGTGTGAGTACAGAATTCCCCAGTGACGGGTAAGGAGAGGACACAATGGGAGTGTGAGTACGGAATCCCTCAATGAGGGGTATGGAGAGGACACAATGGGAGTGTGAGTACAGAATCCCCCAGTGACGGGTAAGGAGAGGACACAATGCGAGTGTGAGTACAGAATGCCTCACTCAAGGTGCAGAGAGGACACAAAGGGAGTGTGAATACAGAATCCCCCAGCGAAAGTATAGAGATGACACAATGGGAGTGTGAGTACAGAATCCCCAGTGAGGGGGATGGAGAGGACACAATGGGAGTGTGAGAACAGAATCCCCCAGTGCGGCGTATGGAGAGGACACAATGGGAGTGTGAGTACAGAATCCCTCAGTGAGGGGTATGGAGAGGACACAATGGGAGTGTGAATACAGAATCCCCCAGCGAAAATATAGAGAGGACACAATGGGAGTGTGAATACAGAATGCCTCAGTGAAGGTACAGAGAGGACACAATGGGAGTGTGCGTACAGAATGCCTCAGTGAAGGTATAGAGATGACAAAATGGGAGTGGGAGTACAGAATCCCTCACTGAGGGGTATGGAGAGGACACAATGGGAGTGTGAGTACAGAATGCCTCACTGAAGGTGCAGAGAGGACACAATGGGAGTGTGAATACAGAATGCCCCAGCGAAAGTATAGAGTGGACACAATGGGAGTGTGAGTACAGAATGCCCAGAGAGGTGTAAGGAGAGGACACAATCGGAGTGTGAGTACGGAATCACTCAATGAGATGTATGGAGTGGACACAATGGGAGTGTGAGAACAGAATCCCCCAGGGCGGCGTATGGAGAGGAAACAATGGGAGTGTGAGTCCAGAATCCCCCAGTGATGGGAAAGGAGAGGACACAATGGGAGTGTGAGTACAGAATGCATCAGTGAAGGAACAGAGAGGACACAATGGGAGAGTGAGTACAGAATCCCCCAGTGAGGGGTATGGAGATGACACAATGGGAGATTGAGTTCAGAAGCCACCAGTGAGCGGTATGGAGAAGATACAAAGGGAGCGGGAGTACACAATCCCCCAGTGAAGGGATAGAGAGGACACAACGGGAGTGTGAGTACAGAAGCCACAAGTGAGGGGTATGGAGAGGACACAATGGGAGTGTGAAAACAGAATCCCCCTGTGCGGGGTAGGGAGAGGACACAATGGGAGTGAGAGTACAGAATCCCCCAGTGACGGGTAAGGAGAGGACACAATGGGAGTGCGAGTACAGAATCCCCCCAGTGAGGGATTTGGAGAGGACACAATGGGAGTGAGAGTACAGAATCCCCCAGTGAGGGATAAGGAGAGGACACAATGGGAGTGTGAGTACAGAATCCCTCAGTGAAGGTACAGAGAGGACACAATGCGAGTGAGAGTACAGAATCCCTCAGTGACGGGTAAGGAGAGGACACAATGGGAGTGCGAGTACAGAATCCCCCCAGTGAGGGATTTGGAGATGACACAATGGGAGTGTGAGAACAGAATCCCCCAGTGAGGGGTATGGAGATGACACAATGGGAGAGTGAGTACAGAATCCCACAGTGAGGGGTATGGAGAGGACACAATGGGAGTGTGAATACAGATGTCCCCAGTGAAGGGTCAGGAGAGGCCACAATGGGAGTGTGAGTACAGAATCCCTCGTTGAAGGTACAGAGAGGACAGAAAGCAAGTGAGAGTACAGAATCCCTCAGTGAAGGTACAGAGAGGACACAATGGGAGTGAGAGTACAGAATCCCCAGTGAGTGGTATGGAGAGGACACAATGGGAGTGTGAATACAGAATCCCCCAGCGAAAGTATAGAGAGGACACAATGGGAGTGTGAGTACAGAATCCCCCAGTGCGGAGTATGGAGAGGAAACAATGGGAGTGTGAGTACAGAATCCCCAGTCAGGGGTATGGAGAGGACACAATGGGAGTGTGAGAACAGAATCCCCCAGTGCGGAGTATGGAGAGGAAACAATGGGAGTGTGAGTACAGAATCCCCAGTCAGGGGTATGGAGAGGACACAATGGGAGTGTGAGTACAGAATGCATCACTGAAGGTGCAGAGAGGACACAAAGGGAGTGTGAATACAGAATCCCCCAGCCAAAGTATAATGACACAATGGGAGTGTGAGTACAAAATCCCCAGTGAGGGGTATGGAGAGGACACAATGGGCGTGTGAGAACAGAATCCCCCAGTGTGGCGTTTGGAGAGGAAACAATGGGAGTGAGTACAGAATTCCCCAGTGACGGGTAAGGAGAGGACACAATGGGAGTGTGAGTTGAAGAATGCATCAGTGAAGGTGCAGAGAGGACACAATGGGAGTGTGAATACAGAATCCCCCAGTGAGTAGTATGGAGAGGACACAATGGGCGTGTGAGTACAGAATCCCCAGTGAGGGGTTTGGAGAGGACACAATGGGAGTGTGAGTACGGAATCACTCAATGAGGGGTATGGAGAGGACACAATGGGAGTGTGAGTACAGAATCCCCCAGTGACGGATAAGGAGAGGACACTATGGGAGTGTGAGTACAGAATGCCTCACACAAGGTGCAGTGAGGACACAAAGGGAGTGTGAATACAGAATCCCCCAGCGAAATTATAGAGATGACACAATGGGAGTGTGAGAACAGAATCCCCCAGTGCGGCGTATGGAGAGGACACAATGGGAGTGTGAGTACAGAATCCCTCAGAGAGGGGTATGGAGAAGATACAGAGGGAGCGGGAATACAGAATCCCCCAGTGAAGGTATAGAGAAGACACAATGGGGGTGTGAGTACAGAAGCCCCCAGTGACGGGTATGGAGAGGACACAATGGGAGTGTGAGTACAGAATCCCCCAGTGAGGGGTATGGAGAGGACACAATGGGAGTGTGAGTACAGAATCCCCCTGGGCGGGGTATGGAGAGGACACAATGGGAGTGAGAGTACAGAATCCCTCAGTGAAGGTACAGAGAGAACACAATGGGAGTGAGAGTACAGAATCCCCCAGGGACGGGTAAGGAGAGGACACAATGGGAGTGTGAGTACAGAATCCCCCCAGTGAGGGATTTGGTGAGGACACAATGGGCGTGTGAGTACAGAATCCCCAGTAAGGGGTATGGAGAGGACACAATGGGAGTGTGAGTACAGAATGCCTCAGTGAAGGTATAGAGAGGACACAATGGGTGTGTGAGTACAGAATGCATCAGTGAAGGTACAGAAAGGACACAATGGGAGTGTGAGTACAGAATGCCTCAGTGAGGGGTATGGAGAAGATACAGAGGGAGTGGGAATACAGAATCCCTCAGCGAAAGTATAGAGAGGACACCATGGGAGTGTGAGTACAGAATCCCCCAGTGAGGGAAATGGAGAGGACACAATGGGAGTGTGAGACCAGAATCCCCCTGGGCGGGGTATGGAGAGGACACCATGGGAGAGTGAGTACAGAATCCCCCAGTGAGGGGTAAGGAGTGGACACAATGGGAGTGAGAGTACAGAATCCCTCCGTGGAGGTACAGAGAGGACACAATGGGAGTGAGAGTACAGAATCCCTCAGTGAGGGATTTGGAGAGGACACAATGGGAGTGTGAGTACAGAATCCCCCAGTGAGGGGTAAGGAGAGGACACAATTGGAGTGCGAGTACAGAATCCCTCAGTGAAGGTAGAGAGAGGACACAATGGTCGTGAGAGTACAGAATCCCTCAGTGAGGGGTATGGAGAGGACACAATGGGAGTGTGAGTACAGAATGCCTCACTGAAGGTGCAGAGATGACACAATGGGAGTGTGAGTACAGAATCCCCAGTGAGGGGTTTGGAGAGGACACAATGGGAGTGTGAGAACAGAATCCCCCAGTGCAGCGTATGGAGAGGAAACAATGGGAGTGTGAGTACAGAATTCCCCAGTGACGGGTAAGGAGAGGACACAATGGGAGTGTGAGTTGCAGAATGCATCAGTGAAGGTGCAGAGAGGACACAATGGGAGTGTGAATACAGAATCCCCCAGTGAGTGGTATGGAGAGGACACAATGGGCGTGTGAGTACAGAATCCCCGGTGAGGGGTATGGAGAGGACACAATGGGAGTGTGAGTACGGAATCACTCAATGAGGGGTATGGAGAGGACACAATGGGAGTGTGAGAACAGAATCCCCCAGTGAGTGGTATGGAGAGGACACAATGGGCGTGTGAGTACAGAATCCCCGGTGAGGGGTATGGAGAGGACACAATGGGAGTGTGAGTACGGAATCACTCAATGAGGGGTATGGAGAGGACACAATGGGAGTGTGAGTACAGAATCCCCCAGTGACGGGTAAGGAGAGGACACAATGGGAGTGTGAGTACAGAATGCCTCACTCAAGGTGCAGAGTGGACACAAAGGGAGTGTGAATACAGAATCCCCCAGCGAAAGTATAGAGATGACACAATGGGAGTGTGAGTACAGAATCCCCAGTGAGGGGGATGGGGAGGACACAATGGGAGTGTGAGAACAGAATCCCCCAGTGCGGCGTATGGAAAGGAAACAATGGGAGTGTGAGAACAGAATCCCCCAATGCGGCATATGGAGAGGACACAATGGGAGTGTGAATACAGAATCCCCCAGCGAAAATATAGAGAGGACACAATGGGAGTGTGAATACAGAATGCCTCAGTGAAGGTACAGAGAGAACACAATGGGTGAGTGAGTACAGAATGCATCAGTGAAGGTACAGAAAGGACACAATGGGAGAGTGAGTACAGAATCCCCCAGTGAAGGGTATGGAGATGACACAATGGGAGATTGAGTACAGAAGCCACCAGTGAGCGGTATGGAGACGATACAAAGGGAGCGGGAGTACACAATCCTCCAGTGAAGGGATAGAGAGGACACAACAGGAGTGTGAGTATGGAAGCTACCAGTGAGGGGTAAGGGGGTGACACAATGTGAGAGTGACTACAGAAGCCACAAGTGAGGGGTATGGAGAGGACACAATGGGAGTGTGAGTACAGAATCCACCAGTGAGGGGTATGGAGCGGACACAAAGTCTGAGTACAGAATGCCTCAGTGAAGGTACAGAGAGGACAGAATGGGAGTGTGACTACAGAATCCCCCAGTGAGGGGTATGGAGAGGAAACAATGGGAGTGTGAGTACAGATGCCCTAGTGAAGGTGCAGAGAGGACACAATGGGAGTGTGAGACCAGAATCCCCCTGGGCGGGGTATGGAGAGGACACCATGGGAGTGTGAGTACAGAATCCCCCAGTGAGGGGTAAGGAGTGGACACAATGGGAGTGAGAGTACAGAATCCCTCAGTGAGGGGTATGAAGAGGACACAATGGGAGTGTGAGTACAGAATCCCCCAGGGACGGGTAAGGAGAGGACACAATGGGAGTGTGAGTACAGAATCCCCCCAGTGAGGGATTTGGAGAGGAAACAATGGGAGTGTGAGTACAGAATCCCCCAGTGAGGGGTAAGGAGAGGACACAATGGGAGTGCGAGTACAGAATCCCTCAGTGAAGGTAGAGAGAGGACACAATGGTCGTGAGAGTACAGAATCCCTCATTGAGGGGTATGGAGAGGACACAATGGGAGTGTGAGTACAGAATGCCTCACTGAAGGTGCAGAGAGGACACAAAGGGAGTGTGAATACAGAATCCCCCAGCCAAAGTATAGAGATGACACAATGGGAGTGTGAGTACAGAATCCCCAGTGAGGGGTTTGGAGAGGACACAATGGGAGTGTGAGAACAGAATCCCCCAGTGCGGCGTATGGAGAGGAAACAATGGGAGTGTGAGTACAGAATTCCCCAGTGACGGGTAAGGAGAGGACACAATGGGAGTGTGAGTACGGAATCCCTCAATGAGGGGTATGGAGAGGACACAATGGGAGTGTGAGTACAGAATCCCCCAGTGACGGGTAAGGAGAGGACACAATGCGAGTGTGAGTACAGAATGCCTCACTCAAGGTGCAGAGAGGACACAAAGGGAGTGTGAATACAGAATCCCCCAGCGAAAGTATAGAGATGACACAATGGGAGTGTGAGTACAGAATCCCCAGTGAGGGGGATGGAGAGGACACAATGGGAGTGTGAGAACAGAATCCCCCAGTGCGGCGTATGGAGAGGACACAATGGGAGTGTGAGTACAGAATCCCTCAGTGAGGGGTATGGAGAGGACACAATGGGAGTGTGAATACAGAATCCCCCAGCGAAAATATAGAGAGGACACAATGGGAGTGTGAATACAGAATGCCTCAGTGAAGGTACAGAGAGGACACAATGGGAGTGTGCGTACAGAATGCCTCAGTGAAGGTATAGAGATGACAAAATGGGAGTGGGAGTACAGAATCCCTCACTGAGGGGTATGGAGAGGACACAATGGGAGTGTGAGTACAGAATGCCTCACTGAAGGTGCAGAGAGGACACAATGGGAGTGTGAATACAGAATGCCCCAGCGAAAGTATAGAGTGGACACAATGGGAGTGTGAGTACAGAATGCCCAGAGAGGTGTAAGGAGAGGACACAATCGGAGTGTGAGTACGGAATCACTCAATGAGATGTATGGAGTGGACACAATGGGAGTGTGAGAACAGAATCCCCCAGGGCGGCGTATGGAGAGGAAACAATGGGAGTGTGAGTCCAGAATCCCCCAGTGATGGGAAAGGAGAGGACACAATGGGAGTGTGAGTACAGAATGCATCAGTGAAGGAACAGAGAGGACACAATGGGAGAGTGAGTACAGAATCCCCCAGTGAGGGGTATGGAGATGACACAATGGGAGATTGAGTTCAGAAGCCACCAGTGAGCGGTATGGAGAAGATACAAAGGGAGCGGGAGTACACAATCCCCCAGTGAAGGGATAGAGAGGACACAACGGGAGTGTGAGTACAGAAGCCACAAGTGAGGGGTATGGAGAGGACACAATGGGAGTGTGAAAACAGAATCCCCCTGTGCGGGGTAGGGAGAGGACACAATGGGAGTGAGAGTACAGAATCCCCCAGTGACGGGTAAGGAGAGGACACAATGGGAGTGCGAGTACAGAATCCCCCCAGTGAGGGATTTGGAGAGGACACAATGGGAGTGAGAGTACAGAATCCCCCAGTGAGGGATAAGGAGAGGACACAATGGGAGTGTGAGTACAGAATCCCTCAGTGAAGGTACAGAGAGGACACAATGCGAGTGAGAGTACAGAATCCCTCAGTGAGGGGTATGGAGAGGACACAATGGGAGTGTGAGTACAGAATGCCTCAATGAAGTTGCAGAGAGGACACAATGAGAGTGTCAATACAGAATCCCCCAGCGAAAGTATAGAGAGGACACAATGGGAGTGTGAGTACAGAATCCCTCAGTGAAGGTACAGAGAGGACACAATGGGAGTGAGAGTACAAAATCCCCAGTGAGGGGTATGGAGAGGACACAATGGGCGTGTGAGTACAGAATCCCCAGTGAGGGGTATGGAGAGGACACAATGGGAGTGTGAGTACGGTATCACTCAATGAGGGGTATGGAGAGGACACAATGGGAGTGTGAGAACAGAATCCCCCAGGGCGGCGTATGGAGAGGAAACAATGGGAGTGTGAGTACAGAATCCCCCAGTGACGGGTAAGGAGAGGACACAATGGGAGTGAGAGTACAGAATCCCCCAGTGAGGGGAAAGGAGAGGACACAATGGGAGTGTGAGTACAGAATGCATCAGTGAAGGTACAGAGAGGACACAATGGGAGAGTGAGGACAGAATCCCCCAGTGAGGGGTAAGGATCGGACATAATGGGAGTGTGAGTACAGAATCCCCCAGTGAGGGGTATGGAGATGACACAATGGGAGATTGAGTACAGAAGCCACCAGTGAGCAGTATGGAGAAGATACAAAGGAGCGGGAGTACACAATCCCCCAGTGAAGGGACAGAGAGGACACAACGGGAGTGTGAGTACAGAAGCCACAAGTGAGGGGGATGGAGAGAACACAATGGGAGCGTGAGTACAGAATCCACCAGTGAGGTGTATGCAGAGGACACAATGATAGTCTGAGTACAGAATCCCCCAGTGAGGAGTAAGGATCGGACACAATGGGAGTGTGAGTACAGAATCCCCCAGTGACGGGTATGGAGATAACACAATGGGAGTGTGAATACAGAAAACCCCAGTGAGGGGTATGGAGAGGACACAATGGGAGTGTGAATACAGAAAACCCCAGTGAGGGGTATAGAGAGGACACAATGGGAGAGTGAGTACAGAATCCCCCAGTGAGGGGTATGGAGATAACACAATGGGAGTGTGAATACAGAAAACCCCAGTGAGGGGTATGGAGAGGACACAATGGGAGTGTGAATACAGAAAACCCCAGTGAGGGGTATAGAGAGGACACAATGGGATTGTGAATACAGAATCCCCCAGTGAGGGATTTGGAGAGGACACAATGGGAGTGTGAGTACAGAATCCCCCAGTGAGGGATTTGGAGAGGACACAATGGGAGTGTGAGTACAGAATCCCCCAGTGAGGGATTTGGAGAGGACACAATGGGAGTGTGAATACAGAATCCCCCAGCGAAAGTATAGAGAGGACACAAAGGGAGTGTGAGTACGGAATCACTCAATGAGGGGTATGGAGAGGACACAATGGGAGTGTGAGAGCAGAATCCCCCAGGGCGGCGTATGGAGAGGAAACAATGGGAGTGTGAGTACAGAATGCCTCAGTGAAGGTGCAGAGAGGACACAATGGGAGTGTGAGTACAGAATGCATCAGTGAAGGTACAGAGAGCACACAATGGGAGAGTGAGTACAGAATCCCCCAGTGAGGGGTATGGAGATGACACAAAGGGAGATTGAGTTCAGATGCCACCTGTGAGCGGTATGGAGAAGATACAAAGGGAGCGGGAGTACACAATCCCCCAGTAAAGGGATAGACAGCACACAAAGGGAGTGTGAGTACGGAATCACTCAATGAGGGGTATGGAGAGGACACAATGGGAGTGTGAGTACAGAATCCCCCAGTGACGGGTAAGGAGAGGACACAACGGGAGTGTGAGTACAGAATCCTCCAGTGAGGAGTAGGAGAGGACACAATGGGAGTGAGAGTACAGAATCCCCCAGTGAGGGGAAAGGAGAGGACACAATGGGAGTGTGAGTACAGAATGCATCAGTGAAGGTACTGAGAGGACACAATGGGAGAGTGAGTACAGAATCCCCCAGTGAGGGGTATGCAGAGGACACAATGGGAGTGTGTGTACAGAATCCCCCCAGTGAGGGATTTGGAGAGGACACAATGGGAGTGTGAGTACAGAATCCCCAGTGAGGGGTAAGGACAGGACACAATGGGAGTGTGAGTACAGAATCCCCCCAGTGAGGGATTTGGAGAGGACACAATGGTAGTCTGAGTACAGGATCCCCCAGTGAGGGGTATGGAGATAACACAATGGGTATGTGAATACAGAAAACCCCAGTGAGGGGTATGGAGAGGACACAATGGGAGTGTGAATACAGAAAACCCCAGTGAGGGGTATGGAGAGGACACAATGGGAGTGTGAATACAGAAAACCCCAGTGAGGGGTATAGAGAGGACACAATGGGAGAGTGAGTACAGAATCCCCCAGTGAGGGGTATGGAGAGGACACAATGGTATTGTGAATACAGAATTCCCCAGTGAGGGGTAAGGACAGGACACAATTGGAGTGTGAGGACAGAATCCCCCAGTGAGGGATTTGGAAAGGACACAATGGGACTGAGTACAGAATCCCCCAGTGAGGGGTAAGGACAGGACACAATGGGAGTGTAAAAACAGAATCCCTCAGTGAAGGTATAGAGAGGACACAATGGGAGTGTGAGTACAGAATCCCCCAGTGAGCGGTATGGAGAGGACACAATGGGAGTGTGAGTACGGAATCACTCAATGAGGGGTATGGAGAGGACACAATGGGATTGTGAATGCAGAATCCCCCAGTGAGGGGTAAGGACAGGACACAATTGGAGTGTGAGGACAGAATCCCCCAGTGAGGGATTTGGAAAGGACACAATGGGACTGAGAGTCCAGAATCCCCCAGTGAGGGGAAAGGAGAGGCCAAATGGGAGTGTGAGTACAGAATGCCTCAGTGAAGGTGCAGAGAGGACACAATGGGAGTGTGAGTACAGAATGCTTCAGTGAAGGTACAGAGAGGACACAATGGAAGATTGAGTTCAGAAGCCACCAGTGAGCGGTATGGAGAAGATACAAAGGGAGCGGGAGTACACAATCCCCCAGTGAAGGGATAGAGAGGACACAACGGGAGTGTGAGTATGGAAGCTACCAGTGAGGGGTAAGGAGATGACACAATGTGAGAGTGAGTACAGAAGCCACAAGTGAGGGGTATGGAGAGGACACAATGGGAGTGAGAGTACAGAATCCCCCAGTGACGGGTAAGGGGAGGACACAATGGGAGTGCGAGTACAGAATCAACCCAGTGAGGGGAAAGGAGAGGACACAATGGGAGTGTGAGTACAGAATGCATCAGTGAAGGTACAGAGAGGACACAATGGGAGAGTGAGTACAGAATCCCCCAGTGAGGGGTATGGAGATGACACAATGGGAGATTGAGTACAGAAGCCACCACTGAGCAGTATGGAGAAGATACAAAGGGAGCGGAAGTACACAATCCCCCAGCGATGGGATAGAGAGGACACAACGGGAGTGTGAGTACAGAAGCCACAAGTGAGGGGTATGGAGAGTACACAATGGGAGCGTGAGTACAGAATCCACCAGTGAGGGGTATGCAGAGGACACAATGGTAGTCTGAGTACAGGATCACCCAGTGAGGGGTAAGGATCGGACACAATGGGAGTGTGAGTGCAGAATCCCCCAGTGACGGGTATGGAGATAACACAATGGGAATGTGAATACAGAAAACCCCAGTGAGGGGTATGGAGAGGACACAATGGGAGTGTGAATACAGAAAACCCCAGTGAGGGGTATAGAGAGGACACAATGGGAGAGTGAGTACAGAATCCCCCAGTGAGGGGTATGGAGATAACACAATGGGAGTGTGAATACAGAAAACCCCAGTGAGGGGTATGGAGAGGACACAATGGGAGTGTGAATACAGAAAACCCCAGTGAGGGGTATAGAGAGGACACAATGGGAGAGTGAGTCCAGAATACCCCAGTGAGGGGTATGGAGAAGATACAAAGGGAGTGGGAGTATAGAATCTACCAGTGAAGGTATAGAGAGGACAAAATGGGAGTGGGAGTACAGAATCCCTCACTGAGGGGTATGGAGAGGACACAATGGGAGTGTGAGTACAGAATGCCTCACTGAAGGTGCAGAGAGGACACAATGGGAGTGTGAATACAGAATGCCCCAGCCAAAGTATAGAGATGACACAATGGGAGTGTGAGTACAGAATCCCCAGTGAGGGGTTTGGAGAGGACACAATGGGAGTGTGAGAACAGAATCCCCCAGTGCGGCGTATGGAGAGGAAACAATGGGAGTGTGAGTACAGAATTCCCCAGTGAGGGGTAAGGACAGGACACAATGGGAGTGTAAAAACAGAATCCCTCAGTGAAGGTATAGAGAGGACACAATGGGAGTGTGAGTACAGAATCCCCCAGTGAGCGGTATGGAGAGGACACAATGGGAGTGTGAGTACGGAATCACTCAATGAGGGGTATGGAGAGGACACAATGGGATTGTGAATGCAGAATCCCCCAGTGAGGGGTAAGGACAGGACACAATTGGAGTGTGAGGACAGAATCCCCCAGTGAGGGATTTGGAAAGGACACAATGGGACTGAGAGTCCAGAATCCCCCAGTGAGGGGAAAGGAGAGGCCAAATGGGAGTGTGAGTACAGAATGCCTCAGTGAAGGTGCAGAGAGGACACAATGGGAGTGTGAGTACAGAATGCTTCAGTGAAGGTACAGAGAGGACACAATGGAAGATTGAGTTCAGAAGCCACCAGTGAGCGGTATGGAGAAGATACAAAGGGAGCGGGAGTACACAATCCCCCAGTGAAGGGATAGAGAGGACACAACGGGAGTGTGAGTATGGAAGCTACCAGTGAGGGGTAAGGAGATGACACAATGTGAGAGTGAGTACAGAAGCCACAAGTGAGGGGTATGGAGAGGACACAATGGGAGTGAGAGTACAGAATCCCCCAGTGACGGGTAAGGGGAGGACACAATGGGAGTGCGAGTACAGAATCAACCCAGTGAGGGGAAAGGAGAGGACACAATGGGAGTGTGAGTACAGAATGCATCAGTGAAGGTACAGAGAGGACACAATGGGAGAGTGAGTACAGAATCCCCCAGTGAGGGGTATGGAGATGACACAATGGGAGATTGAGTACAGAAGCCACCACTGAGCAGTATGGAGAAGATACAAAGGGAGCGGAAGTACACAATCCCCCAGCGATGGGATAGAGAGGACACAACGGGAGTGTGAGTACAGAAGCCACAAGTGAGGGGTATGGAGAGTACACAATGGGAGCGTGAGTACAGAATCCACCAGTGAGGGGTATGCAGAGGACACAATGGTAGTCTGAGTACAGGATCACCCAGTGAGGGGTAAGGATCGGACACAATGGGAGTGTGAGTGCAGAATCCCCCAGTGACGGGTATGGAGATAACACAATGGGAATGTGAATACAGAAAACCCCAGTGAGGGGTATGGAGAGGACACAATGGGAGTGTGAATACAGAAAACCCCAGTGAGGGGTATAGAGAGGACACAATGGGAGAGTGAGTACAGAATCCCCCAGTGAGGGGTATGGAGATAACACAATGGGAGTGTGAATACAGAAAACCCCAGTGAGGGGTATGGAGAGGACACAATGGGAGTGTGAATACAGAAAACCCCAGTGAGGGGTATAGAGAGGACACAATGGGAGAGTGAGTCCAGAATACCCCAGTGAGGGGTATGGAGAAGATACAAAGGGAGTGGGAGTATAGAATCTACCAGTGAAGGTATAGAGAGGACAAAATGGGAGTGGGAGTACAGAATCCCTCACTGAGGGGTATGGAGAGGACACAATGGGAGTGTGAGTACAGAATGCCTCACTGAAGGTGCAGAGAGGACACAATGGGAGTGTGAATACAGAATGCCCCAGCGAAAGTATAGAGTGGACACAATGGGAGTGTGAGTACAGAATGCCCAGAGAGGTGTAAGGAGAGGACACAATCGGAGTGTGAGTACGGAATCACTCAATGAGATGTATGGAGTGGACACAATGGGAGTGTGAGAACAGAATCCCCCAGGGCGGCGTATGGAGAGGAAACAATGGGAGTGTGAGTCCAGAATCCCCCAGTGAGGGGAAAGGAGAGGACACAATGGGAGTGTGAGTACAGAATGCATCAGTGAAGGAACAGAGAGGACACAATGGGAGAGTGAGTACAGAATCCCCCAGTGAGGGGTATGGAGATGACACAATGGGAGATTGAGTTCAGAAGCCACCAGTGAGCGGTATGGAGAAGATACAAAGGGAGCGGGAGTACACAATCCCCCAGTGAAGGGATAGAGAGGACACAACGGGAGTGTGAGTATGGAAGCTACCAGTGAGGGGTAAGGAGATGACATAATGTGAGAGTGAGTACAGAAGCCACAAGTGAGGGGTATGGAGAGGACACAATGGGAGTGTGAGAACAGAATCCCCCTGTGCGGGGTAAGGAGAGGACACAATGGGAGTGAGAGTACAGAATCCCCCCAGTGAGGGATTTGGAGAGGACACAATGGGAGTGAGAGTACAGAATCCCCCAGTGAGGGATAAGGAGAGGACACAATGGGAGTGTGAGTACAGAATCCCTCAGTGAAGGTACAGAGAGGACACAATGGGAGTGAGAGTACAAAATCCCCAGTGGGGGGTATGGAGAGGACACAATGGGCGTGTGAGTACAGAATCCCCAGTGAGGGGTATGGAGAGGACACAATGGGAGTGTGAGTACGGTATCACTCAATGAGGGGTATGGAGAGGACACAATGGGAGTGTGAGAACAGAATCCCCCAGGGCGGCGTATGGAGAGGAAACAATGGGAGTGTGAGTACAGAATCCCCCAGTGACGGGTAAGGAGAGGACACAATGGGAGTGAGAGTACAGAATCCCCCAGTGAGGGGAAAGGAGAGGACACAATGGGAGTGTGAGTACAGAATGCATCAGTGAAGGTACAGAGAGGACACAATGGGAGAGTGAGGACAGAATCCCCCAGTGAGGGGTAAGGATCGGACATAATGGGAGTGTGAGTACAGAATCCCCCAGTGAGGGGTATGGAGATGACACAATGGGAGATTGAGTACAGAAGCCACCAGTGAGCAGTATGGAGAAGATACAAAGGAGCGGGAGTACACAATCCCCCAGTGAAGGGACAGAGAGGACACAACGGGAGTGTGAGTACAGAAGCCACAAGTGAGGGGGATGGAGAGAACACAATGGGAGCGTGAGTACAGAATCCACCAGTGAGGTGTATGCAGAGGACACAATGATAGTCTGAGTACAGAATCCCCCAGTGAGGAGTAAGGATCGGACACAATGGGAGTGTGAGTACAGAATCCCCCAGTGACGGGTATGGAGATAACACAATGGGAGTGTGAATACAGAAAACCCCAGTGAGGGGTATGGAGAGGACACAATGGGAGTGTGAATACAGAAAACCCCAGTGAGGGGTATAGAGAGGACACAATGGGAGAGTGAGTACAGAATCCCCCAGTGAGGGGTATGGAGATAACACAATGGGAGTGTGAATACAGAAAACCCCAGTGAGGGGTATGGAGAGGACACAATGGGAGTGTGAATACAGAAAACCCCAGTGAGGGGTATAGAGAGGACACAATGGGATTGTGAATACAGAATTCCCCAGTGAGGGATTTGGAGAGGACACAATGGGAGTGTGAGTACAGAATCCCCCAGTGAGGGATTTGGAGAGGACACAATGGGAGTGTGAGTACGGAATCACTCAATGAGGGGTATGGAGAGGACACAATGGGAGTGTGAGAGCAGAATCCCCCAGGGCGGCGTATGGAGAGGAAACAATGGGAGTGTGAGTCCAGAATCCCCCAGTGAGGGGAAAGGAGAGGACACAATGGGAGTGTGAGTACAGAATGCCTCAGTGAAGGTGCAGAGAGGACACAATGGGAGTGTGAGTACAGAATGCATCAGTGAAGGTACAGAGAGCACACAATGGGAGAGTGAGTACAGAATCCCCCAGTGAGGGGTATGGAGATGACACAAAGGGAGATTGAGTTCAGATGCCACCTGTGAGCGGTATGGAGAAGATACAAAGGGAGCGGGAGTACACAATCCCCCAGTGAAGGGATAGACAGCACACAATGGGAGTGTGAGTACAGAATCCCTCAGTGAAGGTACAGAGAGGACACAATGGGAGTGTGAGTACAGAATCCCCCAGTGACGGGTAAGGAGAGGACACAACGGGAGTGTGAGTACAGAATCCTCCAGTGAGGAGTAGGAGAGGACACAATGGGAGTGAGAGTACAGAATCCCCCAGTGAGGGGAAAGGAGAGGACACAATGGGAGTGTGAGTACAGAATGCATCAGTGAAGGTACTGAGAGGACACAATGGGAGAGTGAGTACAGAAGCCCCCAGTGAGGGGTATGGAGAAGATACAAAGGGAGCGGAAGTACACAATCACCCAGTGAAGGGATAGAGAGTACACAATGGGAGCGTGAGTACAGAATCCACCAGTGAGGGGTATGCAGAGGACACAATGGTAGTCTGAGTACAGGATCCCCCAGTGAGGGGTATGGAGATAACACAATGGGTATGTGAATACAGAAAACCCCAGTGAGGGGTATGGAGATAACACAATGGGAGTGTGAATACAGAAAACCCCAGTGAGGGGTATGGAGAGGACACAATGGGAGTGTGAATACAGAAAAGCCCAGTGAGGGGTATGGAGAGGACACAATGGGAGTGTGAATACAGAAAACCCCAGTGAGGGGTATGGAGATAACACAATGGGAATGAGAATACAGAAAACCCCAGTGAGGGGTATGGAGAGGACACAATGGGAGTGTGAATACAGAAAACCCCAGTGAGGGGTATAGAGAGGACACAATGGGAGAGTGAGTACAGAATCCCCCAGTGAGGGGTATGGAGAGGACACAATGGTATTGTGAATACAGAATTCCCCAGTGAGGGCTAAGGACAGGACACAATTGGAGTGTGAGGACAGAATCCCCCAGTGAGGGATTTGGAAAGGACACAATGGGACTGTGAGTACAGAATCCCCCAGTGAGGGGTAAGGACAGGACACAATGGGAGTGTGAGTACAGAATCCCTCAGTGAAGGTACAGAGAGGACACAATGGGAGTGTGAGTACAGCATCCCTCAGTGAAGGTATAGAGAGGACACAATGGGAGTGTAAATACAGAATCCCCAGCGAAAGTATAGAGAGGACACGATGGGAGTGTGAGTACAGAATCCCCCAGTGAGGGGTATGGAGAGGACACAATGGGAGTGTGAGTACGGAATCACTCAATGAAGGGTATGGAGAGGCACAATGGGAGTGTGAGAACAGAATCCCCCAGGGCGGCGTATGGAGAGGAAACAATGGGAGTGTGAGTCCAGAATCCCCCAGTGAGGGGAAAGGAGAGGCCAAATGGGAGTGTGAGTACAGAATGCCTCAGTGAAGGTGCAGAGAGGACACAATGGGAGTGTGAGTACAGAATGCTTCAGTGAAGGTACAGAGAGGACACAATGGAAGAGTGAGTACAGAATCCCCCAGTGAGGGGTATGGAGATGACACAATGGGAGATTGAATTCAGAAGCCACCAGTGAGCGGTATGGAGAAGATACAAAGGGAGCGGGAGTACACAATCCTCCAGTGAAGGGATAGAGAGGACACAACGGGAGTGTGAGTATGGAAGCTACCAGTGAGGGGTAAGGAGATGACACAATGTGAGAGTGAGTACAGAAGCCACAAGTGAGGGGTATGGAGAGGACACAATGGGAGTGTGAGAACAGAATCCCCCTGTGCGGGGTAGGGAGAGGACACAATGGGAGTGAGAGTACAGAATCCCCCAGTGTCGGGTAAGGAGAGGACACAATGGGAGTGCGAGTACAGAATCCCCCCAGTGAGGGATTTGGAGAGGACACAATGGGAGTGAGAGTACAGAATCCCCCAGTGAGGGGTAAGGAGAGGACACAATGGGAGTGAGAGTACAGAATCCCCCAGTGAGGGGTAAGGACAGGACACAATGGGAGTGTGAGTACAGAATCCCCCCAGTGAGGGATTTGGAGAGGACACAATGCGAGTGTGAGTACAGAATCCCCCAGTGAGGGGTAAGGACAGGACACAATGGGAGTGTGAATACAGAATCCCTCAGTGAACGTACAGAGAGGACACAATGGGAGTGTGAGTACAGAATCCCTCAGTGAGGGGTATGGAGAGGACACAATGGGAGTGTGAGTACAGAATCCCCCAGTGAGGGATAAGGACAGGACACAATGGGAGTGTGAGTACAGAATCCCCCCAGTGAGGGATTTGGAGAGGACACAATGGGAGTGTGAGTACAGAATCCCTCAGTGAAGGTACAGAGAGGACACAATGGGAGTGTGAATACAGAATCCCTCACTGAAGGTACAGAGAGGACACAATGGGAGTGGGAGTACAGAATCCCTCAGTGAGGGGTATGGAGAGGACACAATGGGAGTGTGAGTACAGAATGCCTCACTGAAGGTGCAGAGAGGACACAATGGGAGTGTGAATACAGAATCCTCCAGCGAAAGTATAGAGAGGACACAATGGGAGTGTAAGTACGGAATCACTCAATGAGGGGTGAGAGGAAACAATGGGAGTGAGAGTACAGAATCCCCCAGTGAGGGGAAAGGAGAGGACACAGTGGAAGTGTGAGTTGCAGAATGCATCAGTGAAGGTGCAGAGAAAACACAATGGGAGTGTGAATACAGAATCCCCCAGTGAGTGGTATGGAGAGGACACAATGGTATTGTGAATACAGAATTCCCCAGTGAGGGGTAAGGAGAGGACACAATGGGAGTGTGAGGACAGAATCCTCCAGTGCGGCGTATGGAGAGGACACAATGGGAGTGTGAGTACAGAATCCCCCAGTGACGGGTAAGGAGAGGACACAATGGGAGTGTGAGGACAGAATCCTCCAGTGCGGCGTATGGAGAGGACACAATGGGAGTGTGAGTACAGAATCCCCCAGTGAGGGGTAAGGAGAGGACACAATGGGAGTGTGAGTACAGAATCCTCCAGTGGAGGAGTATGAGAGGACACAATGGGAGTGAGAGTACAGAATCCCCCAGTGAGAGGAAAGGAGAGGACACAATGGGAGTGTGAGTACAGAATGCATCATTGAAGGTACAGAGAGGACACAATGGGAGAGTGAGTACAGAATCCCCCAGTGAGGGTATGGAGATGACACAATGGGAGTGTGAGTGCAGAAGCCACCACTGAACAGTATGGAGAAGATACAAAGGGAGCGGGAGTACACAATCCCCCAGTGAAGGGATAGAGAGGACACAAAGGGAGTGTGAGTACAGAAGCCACAAGTGAGGGGTATGGAGAGTACACAATGGGAGCGTGAGTACAGAATCCACCAGTGAGGGGTATGCAGAGGACACAATGGTAGTCTGAGTACAGAATCCCCCAGTGAGAGGTAAGGATCGGACACAATGGGAGTGTGAGTACAGAATCCCCCAGTGAGGGGTATGGAGAGGACACAATGGGAGTGTGAATACAGAAAACCCCAGTGAGGGGTCTAGAGAGGACACAATGGGAGAGTGAGTACAGAATCCCCCAGTGAGGGGTATGCAGAGGACACAATGGGAGTGTGAATACAGAAAACCCCAGTGAGGGGTATAGAGAGGACAGAATGGGAGAGTGAGTACAGAATCCCCCAGTGAGGGGTAAGGACAGGACACAATGGGAGTGTGTGTACAGAATCCCCCCAGTGAGGGATTTGGAGAGGACACAATGGGAGTGTGAGTACAGAATCCCCAGTGAGGGGTAAGGACAGGACACAATGGGAGTGTGAGTACAGAATCCCCCCAGTGAGGGATTTGGAGAGGACACAATGGTAGTCTGAGTACAGGATCCCCCAGTGAGGGGTATGGAGATAACACAATGGGTATGTGAATACAGAAAACCCCAGTGAGGGGTATGGAGAGGACACAATGGGAGTGTGAATACAGAAAACCCCAGTGAGGGGTATGGAGATAACACAATGGGAGTGTGAATACAGAAAACCCCAGTGAGGGGTATGGAGAGGACACAATGGGAGAGTGAGTACAGAATCCCCCAGTGAGGGGTATGGAGAGGACACAATGGTATTGTGAATACAGAATTCCCCAGTGAGGGGTAAGGACAGGACACAATTGGAGTGTGAGGACAGAATCCCCCAGTGAGGGATTTGGAAAGGACACAATGGGACTGTGAGTACAGAATCCCCCAGTGAGATGTAAGGACAGGACACAATGGGAGTGTGAGTACAGAATGCATCAGTGAAGGAACAGAGAGGACACAATGGGAGAGTGAGTACAGAATCCCCCAGTGAGGGGTATGGAGATGACACAATGGGAGATTGAGTTCAGAAGCCACCAGTGAGCGGTATGGAGAAGATACAAAGGGAGCGGGAGTACACAATCCCCCAGTGAAGGGATAGAGAGGACACAACGGGAGTGTGAGTATGGAAGCTACCAGTGAGGGGTAAGGAGATGACATAATGTGAGAGTGAGTACAGAAGCCACAAGTGAGGGGTATGGAGAGGACACAATGGGAGTGTGAGAACAGAATCCCCCTGTGCGGGGTAAGGAGAGGACACAATGGGAGTGAGAGTACAGAATCCCCCCAGTGAGGGATTTGGAGAGGACACAATGGGAGTGAGAGTACAGAATCCCCCAGTGAGGGATAAGGAGAGGACACAATGGGAGTGTGAGTACAGAATCCCTCAGTGAAGGTACAGAGAGGACACAATGGGAGTGAGAGTACAAAATCCCCAGTGAGGGGTATGGAGAGGACACAATGGGCGTGTGAGTACAGAATCCCCAGTGAGGGGTATGGAGAGGACACAATGGGAGTGTGAGTACGGTATCACTCAATGAGGGGTATGGAGAGGACACAATGGGAGTGTGAGAACAGAATCCCCCAGGGCGGCGTATGGAGAGGAAACAATGGGAGTGTGAGTACAGAATCCCCCAGTGACGGGTAAGGAGAGGACACAATGGGAGTGAGAGTACAGAATCCCCCAGTGAGGGGAAAGGAGAGGACACAATGGGAGTGTGAGTACAGAATGCATCAGTGAAGGTACAGAGAGGACACAATGGGAGAGTGAGGACAGAATCCCCCAGTGAGGGGTAAGGATCGGACATAATGGGAGTGTGAGTACAGAATCCCCCAGTGAGGGGTATGGAGATGACACAATGGGAGATTGAGTACAGAAGCCACCAGTGAGCAGTATGGAGAAGATACAAAGGAGCGGGAGTACACAATCCCCCAGTGAAGGGACAGAGAGGACACAACGGGAGTGTGAGTACAGAAGCCACAAGTGAGGGGGATGGAGAGAACACAATGGGAGCGTGAGTACAGAATCCACCAGTGAGGTGTATGCAGAGGACACAATGATAGTCTGAGTACAGAATCCCCCAGTGAGGAGTAAGGATCGGACACAATGGGAGTGTGAATACAGAAAACCCCAGTGAGGGGTATGGAGAGGACACAATGGGAGTGTGAATACAGAAAACCCCAGTGAGGGGTATAGAGAGGACACAATGGGAGAGTGAGTACAGAATCCCCCAGTGAGGGGTATGGAGATAACACAATGGGAGTGTGAATACAGAAAACCCCAGTGAGGGGTATGGAGAGGACACAATGGGAGTGTGAATACAGAAAACCCCAGTGAGGGGTATAGAGAGGACACAATGGGATTGTGAATACAGAATCCCCCAGTGAGGGATTTGGAGAGGACACAATGGGAGTGTGAGTACAGAATCCCCCAGTGAGGGATTTGGAGAGGACACAATGGGAGTGTGAGTACGGAATCACTCAATGAGGGGTATGGAGAGGACACAATGGGAGTGTGAGAGCAGAATCCCCCAGGGCGGCGTATGGAGAGGAAACAATGGGAGTGTGAGTCCAGAATCCCCCAGTGAGTGGAAAGGAGAGGACACAATGGGAGTGTGAGTACAGAATGCCTCAGTGAAGGTGCAGAGAGGACACAATGGGAGTGTGAGTACAGAATGCATCAGTGAAGGTACAGAGAGCACACAATGGGAGAGTGAGTACAGAATCCCCCAGTGAGGGGTATGGAGATGACACAAAGGGAGATTGAGTTCAGATGCCACCTGTGAGCGGTATGGAGAAGATACAAAGGGAGCGGGAGTACACAATCCCCCAGTGAAGGGATAGACAGCACACAATGGGAGTGTGAGTACAGAATCCCTCAGTGAAGGTACAGAGAGGACACAATGGGAGTGTGAGTACAGAATCCCCCAGTGACGGGTAAGGAGAGGACACAACGGGAGTGTGAGTACAGAATCCTCCAGTGAGGAGTAGGAGAGGACACAATGGGAGTGAGAGTACAGAATCCCCCAGTGAGGGGAAAGGAGAGGACACAATGGGAGTGTGAGTACAGAATGCATCAGTGAAGGTACTGAGAGGACACAATGGGAGAGTGAGTACAGAAGCCCCCAGTGAGGGGTATGGAGAAGATACAAAGGGAGCGGAAGTACACAATCACCCAGTGAAGGGATAGAGAGTACACAATGGGAGCGTGAGTACAGAATCCACCAGTGAGGGGTATGCAGAGGACACAATGGTAGTCTGAGTACAGGATCCCCCAGTGAGGGGTATGGAGATAACACAATGGGTATGTGAATACAGAAAACCCCAGTGAGGGGTATGGAGATAACACAATGGGAGTGTGAATACAGAAAACCCCAGTGAGGGGTATGGAGAGGACACAATGGGAGTGTGAATACAGAAAAGCCCAGTGAGGGGTATGGAGAGGACACAATGGGAGTGTGAATACAGAAAACCCCAGTGAGGGGTATGGAGATAACACAATGGGAGTGAGAATACAGAAAACCCCAGTGAGGGGTAAGGAGAGGACACAATGGGAGTGTGAATACAGAAAACCCCAGTGAGGGGTATAGAGAGGACACAATGGGAGAGTGAATACAGAATTCCCCAGTGAGGGCTAAGGACAGGACACAATTGGAGTGTGAGGACAGAATCCCCCAGTGAGGGATTTGGAAAGGACACAATGGGACTGTGAGTACAGAATCCCCCAGTGAGGGGTAAGGACAGGACACAATGGGAGTGTGAGTACAGAATCCCTCAGTGAAGGTACAGAGAGGACACAATGGGAGTGTGAGTACAGCATCCCTCAGTGAAGGTATAGAGAGGACACAATGGGAGTGTAAATACAGAATCCCCAGCGAAAGTATAGAGAGGACACGATGGGAGTGTGAGTACAGAATCCCCCAGTGAGGGGTATGGAGAGGACACAATGGGAGTGTGAGTACGGAATCACTCAATGAAGGGTATGGAGAGGCACAATGGGAGTGTGAGAACAGAATCCCCCAGGGCGGCGTATGGAGAGGAAACAATGGGAGTGTGAGTCCAGAATCCCCCAGTGAGGGGAAAGGAGAGGCCAAATGGGAGTGTGAGTACAGAATGCCTCAGTGAAGGTGCAGAGAGGACACAATGGGAGTGTGAGTACAGAATGCTTCAGTGAAGGTACAGAGAGGACACAATGGAAGAGTGAGTACAGAATCCCCCAGTGAGGGGTATGGAGATGACACAATGGGAGATTGAATTCAGAAGCCACCAGTGAGCGGTATGGAGAAGATACAAAGGGAGCGGGAGTACACAATCCTCCAGTGAAGGGATAGAGAGGACACAACGGGAGTGTGAGTATGGAAGCTACCAGTGAGGGGTAAGGAGATGACACAATGTGAGAGTGAGTACAGAAGCCACAAGTGAGGGGTATGGAGAGGACACAATGGGAGTGTGAGAACAGAATCCCCCTGTGCGGGGTAGGGAGAGGACACAATGGGAGTGAGAGTACAGAATCCCCCAGTGTCGGGTAAGGAGAGGACACAATGGGAGTGCGAGTACAGAATCCCCCCAGTGAGGGATTTGGAGAGGACACAATGGGAGTGAGAGTACAGAATCCCCCAGTGAGGGGTAAGGAGAGGACACAATGGGAGTGAGAGTACAGAATCCCCCAGTGAGGGGTAAGGACAGGACACAATGGGAGTGTGAGTACAGAATCCCCCCAGTGAGGGATTTGGAGAGGACACAATGCGAGTGTGAGTACAGAATCCCCCAGTGAGGGGTAAGGACAGGACACAATGGGAGTGTGAATACAGAATCCCTCAGTGAACGTACAGAGAGGACACAATGGGAGTGTGAGTACAGAATCCCTCAGTGAGGGGTATGGAGAGGACACAATGGGAGTGTGAGTACAGAATCCCCCAGTGAGGGATAAGGACAGGACACAATGGGAGTGTGAGTACAGAATCCCCCCAGTGAGGGATTTGGAGAGGACACAATGGGAGTGTGAGTACAGAATCCCTCAGTGAAGGTACAGAGAGGACACAATGGGAGTGTGAATACAGAATCCCTCACTGAAGGTACAAAGAGGACACAATGGGAGTGGGAGTACAGAATCCCTCAGTGAGGGGTATGGAGAGGACACAATGGGAGTGTGAGTACAGAATGCCTCACTGAAGGTGCAGAGAGGACACAATGGGAGTGTGAATACAGAATCCTCCAGCGAAAGTATAGAGAGGACACAATGGGAGTGTAAGTACGGAATCACTCAATGAGGGGTGAGAGGAAACAATGGGAGTGAGAGTACAGAATCCCCCAGTGAGGGGAAAGGAGAGGACACAGTGGAAGTGTGAGTTGCAGAATGCATCAGTGAAGGTGCAGAGAAAACACAATGGGAGTGTGAATACAGAATCCCCCAGTGAGTGGTATGGAGAGGACACAATGGTATTGTGAATACAGAATTCCCCAGTGAGGGGTAAGGAGAGGACACAATGGGAGTGTGAGGACAGAATCCTCCAGTGCGGCGTATGGAGAGGACACAATGGGAGTGTGAGTACAGAATCCCCCAGTGACGGGTAAGGAGAGGACACAATGGGAGTGTGAGGACAGAATCCTCCAGTGCGGCGTATGGAGAGGACACAATGGGAGTGTGAGTACAGAATCCCCCAGTGAGGGGTAAGGAGAGGACACAATGGGAGTGTGAGTACAGAATCCTCCAGTGGAGGAGTATGAGAGGACACAATGGGAGTGAGAGTACAGAATCCCCCAGTGAGAGGAAAGGAGAGGACACAATGGGAGTGTGAGTACAGAATGCATCATTGAAGGTACAGAGAGGACACAATGGGAGAGTGAGTACAGAATCCCCCAGTGAGGGTATGGAGATGACACAATGGGAGTGTGAGTGCAGAAGCCACCACTGAACAGTATGGAGAAGATACAAAGGGAGCGGGAGTACACAATCCCCCAGTGAAGGGATAGAGAGGACACAAAGGGAGTGTGAGTACAGAAGCCACAAGTGAGGGGTATGGAGAGTACACAATGGGAGCGTGAGTACAGAATCCACCAGTGAGGGGTATGCAGAGGACACAATGGTAGTGTGAGTACAGAATCCCCCAGTGAGAGGTAAGGATCGGACACAATGGGAGTGTGAGTACAGAATCCCCCAGTGAGGGGTATGGAGAGGACACAATGGGAGTGTGAATACAGAAAACCCCAGTGAGGGGTCTAGAGAGGACACAATGGGAGAGTGAGTACAGAATCCCCCAGTGAGGGGTATGCAGAGGACACAATGGGAGTGTGAATACAGAAAACCCCAGTGAGGGGTATAGAGAGGACAGAATGGGAGAGTGAGTACAGAATCCCCCAGTGAGGGGTAAGGACAGGACACAATGGGAGTGTGTGTACAGAATCCCCCCAGTGAGGGATTTGGAGAGGACACAATGGGAGTGTGAGTACAGAATCCCCAGTGAGGGGTAAGGACAGGACACAATGGGAGTGTGAGTACAGAATCCCCCCAGTGAGGGATTTGGAGAGGACACAATGGTAGTCTGAGTACAGGATCCCCCAGTGAGGGGTATGGAGATAACACAATGGGTATGTGAATACAGAAAACCCCAGTGAGGGGTATGGAGAGGACACAATGGGAGTGTGAATACAGAAAACCCCAGTGAGGGGTATGGAGATAACACAATGGGAGTGTGAATACAGAAAACCCCAGTGAGGGGTATGGAGAGGACACAATGGGAGAGTGAGTACAGAATCCCCCAGTGAGGGGTATGGAGAGGACACAATGGTATTGTGAATACAGAATTCCCCAGTGAGGGGTAAGGACAGGACACAATTGGAGTGTGAGGACAGAATCCCCCAGTGAGGGATTTGGAAAGGACACAATGGGACTGTGAGTACAGAATCCCCCAGTGAGGGGTAAGGACAGGACACAATGGGAGTGTGAGTACAGAATCCCTCAGTGAAGGTACAGAGAGGACACAATGGGAGTGTGAGTACAGCATCCCTCAGTGAAGGTACAGAGAGGACACAATGGGAGTGTAAAAACAGAATCCCCCAGCGAAAGTATAGAGAGGACACAATGGGAGTGTGAGTACAGAATCCCCCAGTGAGCGGTATGGAGAGGACACAATGGGAGTGTGAGTACGGAATCACTCAATGAGGGGTATGGAGAGGACACAATGGGATTGTGAAAACAGAATCCCCCAGTGAGGGGTAAGGACAGGACACAATTGGAGTGTGAGGACAGAATCCCCCAGTGAGGGATTTGGAAAGGACACAATGGGACTGTGAGTCCAAAATCCCCCAGTGAGGGGAAAGGAGAGGCCAAATGGGAGTGTGAGTACAGAATGCCTCAGTGAAGGTGCAGAGAGGACACAATGGGAGTGTAAGTACAGAATGCTTCAGTGAAGGTACAGAGAGGACACAATGGAAGAGTGAGTACAGAATCCCCCAGTGAGGGGTATGGAGATGACACAATGGGAGATTGAGTTCAGAAGCCACCAGTGAGCGGTATGGAGAAGATACAAAGGGAGCGGGAGTACACAATCCCCCAGTGAAGGGATAGAGAGGACACAACGGGAGTGTGAGTATGGAAGCTACCAGTGAGGGGTAAGGAGATGACACAATGTGAGAGTGAGTACAGAAGCCACAAGTGAGGGGTATGGAGAGGACACAATGGGAGTGTGAGAACAGAATCCCCCTGTGCGGGGTAGGGAGAGGACACAATGGGAGTGAGAGTACAGAATCCCCCAGTGACGGGTAAGGGGAGGACACAATGGGAGTGTGAGTACAGAATCCCCCCAGTGAGGGGAAAGGAGAGGACACAATGGGAGATTGAGTACAGAATGCATCAGTGAAGGTACAGAGAGGACACAATGGGAGAGTGAGTACAGAATCCCCCAGTGAGGGGTATGGAGATGACACAATGGGAGATTGAGTACAGAAGCCACCACTGAGCAGTATGGAGAAGATACAAAGGGAGCGGAAGTACACAATCCCCCAGCGATGGGATAGAGAGGACACAACGGGAGTGTGAGTACAGAAGCCACAAGTGAGGGGTATGGAGAGTACACAATGGGAGCGTGAGTACAGAATCCACCAGTGAGGGGTATGCAGAGGACACAATGGTAGTCTGAGTACAGGATCACCCAGTGAGGGGTAAGGATCGGACACAATGGGAGTGTGAGTGCAGAATCCCCCAGTGACGGGTATGGAGATAACACAATGGGAATGTGAATACAGAAAACCCCAGTGAGGGGTATGGAGAGGACACAATGGGAGTGTGAATACAGAAAACCCCAGTGAGGGGTATAGAGAGGACACAATGGGAGAGTGAGTACAGAATCCCCCAGTGAGGGGTATGGAGATAACACAATGGGAGTGTGAATACAGAAAACCCCAGTGAGGGGTATGGAGAGGACACAATGGGAGTGTGAATACAGAAAACCCCAGTGAGGGGTATAGAGAGGACACAATGGGAGAGTGAGTACAGAATCCCCCAGTGAGGGGTATGGAGAGGACACAATGGGATTGTGAATACAGAATCCCCCAGTGAGGGATTTGGAGAGGACACAATGGGAGTGTGAGTACAGAATCCCCCAGTGAGGGGTAAGGACAGGACACAATAGGAGTGTGAGGACAGAATCCCCCAGTGAGGGATTTGGAAAGGACACAATGGGAGTGTGAGTACAGAATCCCCCAGTGAGGGGTAAGGACAGGACACAATGGGAGTGTGAGTACAGAATCCCTCAGTGAAGGTACAGAGAGGACACAATGGGAGTGTGAGTACAGAATCCCTCAGAGAAGGTACAGAGAGGACACAATGGGAGTGTGAGTACAGAATGCCTCACTGAAGGTGCAGAGAGGACACAATGGGAGTGTAAATACAGAATCCCCAGCGAAAGTATAGAGAGGACACGATGGGAGTGTGAGTACAGAATCACCCAGTGAGGGGTATGGAGAGGACACAATGGGAGTGTGAGTACGGAATCACTCAATGAAGGGTATGGAGAGGCACAATGGGAGTGTGAGAACAGAATCCCCCAGGGCGGCGTATGGAGAGGAAACAATGGGAGTGTGAGTCCAGAATCCCCCAGTGTGGGGAAAGGAGAGGCCAAATGGGAGTGTGAGTACAGAATGCCTCAGTGAAGGTGCAGAGAGGACACAATGGGAGTGTGAGTACAGAATGCTTCAGTGAAGGTACAGAGAGGACACAATGGAAGAGTGAGTACAGAATCCCCCAGTGAGGGGTATGGAGATGACACAATGGGAGATTGAGTTCAGAAGCCACCAGTGAGCGGTATGGAGAAGATACAAAGGGAGCGGGAGTACACAATCCTCCAGTGAAGGGATAGAGAGGACACAACGGGAGTGTGAGTATGGAAGCTACCAGTGAGGGGTAAGGAGATGACATAATGTGAGAGTGAGTACAGAAGCCACAAGTGAGGGGTATGGAGAGGACACAATGGGAGTGTGAGAACAGAATCCCCCTGTGCGGGGTAGGGAGAGGACACAATGGGAGTGCGAGTACAGAATCCCCCCAGTGAGGGATTTGGAGAGGACACAATGGGAGTGAGAGTACAGAATCCCCCAGTGAGGGGTAAGGAGAGGAAACAATGGGAGTGTGAGTGCAGAATCCCTCAATGAAGGTGCAGAGAGGACACAATGAGAGTGTCTATACAGAATCCCCCAGCGAAAATATAGAGAGGACACAATGGGAGTGTGAGTACAGAATCCCCCAGTGAGGGGTAAGGACAGGACACAATGGGAGTGTGAGTACAGAATCCCCCCAGTGAGGGATTTGGAGAGGACACAATGCGAGTGTGAGTACAGAATCCCCCAGTGAGGGGTAAGGGCAGGACACAATGGGAGTGTGAATACAGAATCCCTCAGTGAACGTACAGAGAGGACACAATGGGAGTGTGAGTACAGAATCCCTCAGTGAGGGGTATGGAGAGGACACAATGGGAGCGTGAGGACAGAATCCCCCCAGTGAGGGATTTGGAGAGGACACAATGGGAGTGTGAGTACAGAATCCCCCAGTGAGGGATAAGGACAGGACACAATGGGAGTGTGAGTACAGAATCCCCCCAGTGAGGGATTTGGAGAGGACACAATGGGAGTGTGAGTACAGAATCCCTCAGTGAAGGTACAGAGAGGACACAATGGGAGTGTGAATACAGAATCCCTCACTGAAGGTACAGAGAGGACACAATGGGAGTGGGAGTACAGAATCCCTCAGTGAGGGGTATGGAGAGGACACAATGGGAGTGTGAGTACAGAATGCCTCACTGAAGGTGCAGAGAGGACACAATGGGAGTGTGAATACAGAATCCTCCAGCGAAAGTATAGAGAGGACACAATGGGAGTGTAAGTACGGAATCACTCAATGAGGGGTGAGAGGAAACAATGGGAGTGAGAGTACAGAATCCCCCAGTGAGGGGAAAGGAGAGGACACAATGGGCGTGTGAGTGCAGAATCCCCAGTGACGGGTAAGGAGAGGACACAATGGGAGTGTGAGGACAGAATCCTCCAGTGCGGCGTATGGAGAGGACACAATGGGAGTGTGAGTACAGAATCCCCCAGTGAGGAGTAAGGAGAGGACACAATGGGAGTGTGAGTACAGAATCCTCCAGTGGAGGAGTATGAGAGGACACAATGGGAGTGAGAGTACAGAATCCCCCAGTGAGAGGAAAGGAGAGGACACAATGGGAGTGTGAGTACAGAATGCATCATTGAAGGTACAGAGAGGACACAATGGGAGAGTGAGTACAGAATCCCCCAGTGAGGGTATGGAGATGACACAATGGGAGTGTGAGTGCAGAAGCCACCACTGAACAGTATGGAGAAGATACAAAGGGAGCGGGAGTACACAATCCCCCAGTGAAGGGATAGAGAGGACACAAAGGGAGTGTGAGTACAGAAGCCACAAGTGAGGGGTATGGAGAGTACACAATGGGAGCGTGAGTACAGAATCCACCAGTGAGGGGTATGCAGAGGACACAATGGTAGTCTGAGTACAGAATCCCCCAGTGAGAGGTAAGGATCGGACACAATGGGAGTGTGAGTACAGAATCCCCCAGTGACGGGTATGGAGATAACACAATGGGAGTGTGAATACAGAAAACCCCAGTGAGGGGTATGGAGAGGACACAATGGGAGTGTGAATACAGAAAACCCCAGTGAGGGGTCTAGAGAGGACACAATGGGAGAGTGAGTACAGAATCCCCCAGTGAGGGGTATGCAGAGGACACAATGGGAGTGTGAATACAGAAAACCCCAGTGAGGGGTATAGAGAGGACAGAATGGGAGAGTGAGTACAGAATCCCCCAGTGAGGGGTAAGGACAGGACACAATGGGAGTGTGTGTACAGAATCCCCCCAGTGAGGGATTTGGAGAGGACACAATGGGAGTGTGAGTACAGAATCCCCAGTGAGGGGTAAGGACAGGACACAATGGGAGTGTGAGTACAGAATCCCTCAGTGAGGGGCAAGGACAGGACACAATGGGAGTGTGAGTACAGAATCCCTCAGTGAAGGTACAGAGAGGACACAATGGGAGTGTGAGTACAGAATCCCTCAGTGAGGGGCAAGGACAGGACACAATGGGAGTGTGAGTACAGAATCCCTCAGTGAAGGTGCAGAGAGGACACAATGGGAGTGTGAATACAGAATCCCCCAGCGAAAGTATGGAGAGGACACAATGGGAGTGTGAGTACGGAATCACTCAATGAGGGGTATGGAGAGGACACAATGGGAGTGTGAGAACAGAAACCCCAAGGGCGGCATATGGAGAGGAAACAATGGCAGTGTGAGTCCAGAATCCCCCAGTGAGGGGAAAGGAGAGGACACAATGGGAGTGTGAGTGCAGAATGCATCAGTGAAGGTGCAGAGAGGACACAATGGCAGTGTGAGTCCAGAATCCCCCAGTGAGGGGTATGGAGATGACACAATGGGAGAGTGAGTTCAGAAGCCACCAGTGAGCGGAATGGAGAAGATACAAAGGGAGCGGGAGTACACAATCCCCCAGTGAAGGGATAGAGAGGACACAACGGGAGTGTGAGTATGGAAGCTACCAGTGAGGGGTAAGGAGATGACACAATGTGTTGAGTGAGTACAGAAGCCACAAGTGAGGGGTGTGGAGAGGACACAATGGGAGCGTGAGTACAGAATCCACCAGTGAGGGGTATGGAGAGGACACAATGGGAGTGTGAGTAAAGAATACCCCAGTGATGGGTAAGGAGATGACACAATGGGAGTGTGAGTACAGAATCCCCCAGTGAGGGGGATGGAGAGGACACAATGGGAGTGTGAGTACAGAATCCCCCAGTGAGGGGTATGGAGAGGACACAATCTAAGTGTGAGTACAGAATGCCTCAGTGAAGGTACAGAGAAGACACAATGGGGGTGTGAATACAGAATCCCCCAGTGAAGATATAGAGAGGACACAATGGGAGTCTAAATATAGAAGCTGCCAGTGACGGGTATGGAGAGGACACAATGGGAGTGTGAGTACAGAATCCCCCAGTGAGGGGTAAGGAGAGGACATAATGGGAGTGTGAGTACAGAATGACTCATGTGAAGGTACAGAGAGGACACAATGGGAGTGTGAATACAGAATCCCCCAGTGAGGGGTAAGGAGAGGACATAATGGGAGTGAGAGTCCAGAATGCCTCAGTGAAGGTACAGGGAGGACATAATGGGAGTGGGCGTACAGAAACACTCAATGAGGGGTATGGAGAGGACACAATGGGAGTGTGAGTACAGAATCCCCCAGTGACGGGTAAGGAGAGGAGACAATGGGAGTGTGACTACAGAATCCCCCAGTGAGGGGTACAGAGAGGACACAATGGGAGTGAGAGTGCAGAATCCCTCAGTGAGGGGTATGGAGAGGACACAATGGGAGTGTGAGTGCAGAATGCCTCACTGAAGGTGCAGAGAGGACACAATGGGAGTGTGAATACAGAATGCCTCAGTGAAGGTGCAGAGAGGACACAATGTGAGTGTGAATACAGAATGCCTCAGTGAAGGTACAGAGAGGACACAATGAGAGTGTGAGTACAGAACCCCCCAGTGAAGGTATAGAGAGGACACAATGGGAGAGTGAGTCCAGAATCCCCCAGTGAGGGGTATGGAGAAGATACAAAGGGAGTGGGAGTATAGAATCCCCCACTGAAGGTATAGAGAGGACAAAATGGGAGTCTAAGTATTGAAGCAACCAGTGAGGGGTATGGAGAGGACACAATGGGCGTTGCAGTACAGAATCCCCCAGTGAGGGGTATGGAGATGACACAATGGGAGTGTGAGTACAGAATCCCCCAGTGAGGGGTAAGGAGAGGACACAATGGGAGTGTGAGTACAGTATCCCCCAGTGAAGGAATAGAGTGGACACAATGGGAGTGTGAGTACAGAATGCCTCAGTGAAGGTACAGGGAGGACACAATGGGAGTGTGAGTACAGAATCCCTCAGTGAAGGTACAGAGAGGACACAATGGGAGTGAGAGTACAGAATCCCTCAGTGAGGGGTATGGAGAGGACACAATGGGAGTGTGAGTACAGAATGCCCCAGTGAAGGTGCAGAGAGGACACAACGGGAGTGTAAATACAGAATCCCCCAGCGAAAGTATAGTGAGGACACAATGGGAGTCTAAGTATAGAAGCTACCAGTGAGGGGTATGGAGAGGACACAATGGGCGTTGCAGTACAGAATCCCCCACTGAGGGGTATGGAGATGACACAATGGGAGTGTGAGTACAGAATCCCCCAGTGAGTGGTATGGAAAGAACACAATGGGCGTGAGAGTACAGAATCCCCCAGTGAGGGGTAAGGAGAGGACACAATGGGAGTGTGAGTGCAGAATCCCCCAGTGACGAGTAAGGAGAGGACACAATGGGAGTGTGAGTACAGAATCTCCCCAGTGAGGGATTTGGAGAGGACACAATGGGAATGTGAGTACAGAATCCCCCAGTGAGGGGTAAGGACAGGACACAATGGGGTTGTGAGTACAGAATCCCCCAGTGAAGGTACAGAGAGGGCACAATGGGAGTGAGAGTACAGAATCCCCCAGTGAAGGGTATCGAGAGGACACAATGGGAGTATGAGTACAGAATGCCTCACTGAAGGTGCAGAGAGGACACAATGGGAGTGTGAATACAGAATGCCGCAGTGAAGGTACAGAGAGGACACAATGAGAGTGTGAGTACAGAATGCCTCAGTGAAGGTATAGAGAGGACACAATGGGAGTGTGAGTCCAGAATCCTCCAGTGAGGAGTATGAGAGGACACAATGAGAGTGTGAGTACAGAATCCCCCAGTGAGGGGTATGGAGAGTACACAATGGGAGTGTGAGTACAGTATCCCCCAGTCAAGGAATAGAGTGGACACAATAGGAGTGTGAGTACAGAATCCCCCAGTGAGTGGTATGGAGAGGACACAATGGGCGTGTGAGTACAGAATCCCCAGTGAGAGGTATGGAGAGGTCACAATGGGAGTGTGAGTACGGAATCACTCAATGAGGGGTATGGAGAGGACACAATGGGAGTGTGAGTACAGAATCCCCCAGTGATGGGTAAGGAGAGGACACAATGGGAGTGTGAGTACAGAATCCTCCAGTGAGGAGTATGAGAGGACACAATGGGAGTGAGAGTACAGAATCCCCCAGTGAGGGGAAAGGAGAGGACACAATGGGAGTGTGAGGACAGAATGCATCAGTGAAGGTAGAGAGAGGACACAATGGGAGAGTGAGTGCAGAATCCCCCAGTGAGGGGTATGGAGATGACACAATGGGAGATTGAGTACAGAAGCCACCAGTGAGCAGTCTGGAGAAGATACAAAGGGAGCGGGAGTACACAATCCCCCAGTGAAGGGATAGAGAGGACACAACGGGAGTGTGAGTATAGAAGCCACAAATGAGGGGTATGGAGAGGACACAATGGGAGTGTGAACACAGAAAACCCCAGTGAGGGGTACAGAGAGGACACAATGGGAGTGTGAGTACAGACGCCACCAGTGAGGGGAATGGAGAGGACACAATGGGAGTGAGAGTACAGAATCCCTCAGTGAAGGTACAGAGAGGACACAATGGGAGTGAGAGTGCAGAATCCCCCAGTGACGGGCAAGGAGAGGAGACAATGGGAGTGTGTGTACAGAATCCCTCAGTGAAGGTACAGAGAGGACACAATGGGAGTGAGAGTACAGAATCCCCCAGTGACGGGTAAGGAAAGGACACAATGCGAGTGTGAGTACAGAATCCCCCAGTGACGGGTAAGGAGAGGACACAATGGGAGTGTGAGTACAGAATCCCTCAGTGAAGGTACAGAGAGGACACAATGGGAGTCTAAGTATAGAAGCTACCAGTGAGGGGTATGGAGAGGTCACAATGGGCGTTGCAGTACAGAATCCCCCAGTGAGGGTCATGGAGATGACACAATGGTAGTGTGAGTACAGAATCCCCCAGTGAGGGGTATGGAGAGGACACAATGGGAGTGTGAGTACAGAATGCCTCAGTGAAGGTACAGAGAGGACACAATGGGAGTGAGAGTACAGAATCCCTCAGTGAGGGGTATGGAGAGGACACAATGGGAGTGTGAGTACAGAATACCTCAGTGAAGGTACAGAGAGGATACAATGGGGGTGTGAGTACAGAATTCCCCAGTGAAGGTATAGAGAGGACACAAAGGGAGTGTGAGTACAGAATACCTCAGTGAAGGTACAGAGAGGACACAATGGGGGTGCAAGTACAGAATTCCCCAGTGAAGGTATAGAGAGGACACAAAGGGAGTGGGAGTATAGAATTCCCCAGTGAAGGTATACAGAGGACACAATGGGAGTGTGAGTACAGAATGCCTCAGTGAAGGTATAGATTGGACACAAAGGGAGTGTGAGTACAGAATCTAACAGTGAGGGGTATGGAGAGGACACAATGGAAGTATGAGTACAGAAGCCACAAGTGTGGGCTATGGAGAGGACACAATGGAAGTGTGAATACAGAAAACCCCAGTGAGGGCTATAGAGAGGACACAATGGGAGTGTGAGTACAGAATCCCCCAGTGAGGGGTATGGAGAGGACACAATGGGCGTGAGAGTACAGAATCCCTCAAGGAGGCGTATGGAGAGGACACAATGGGGAGTGTGAGTACAGAATGCCCCAGTGAAGGTGCAGAGAGGACACAATGCGAGTGTGAATACAGAATCCCCAGCGAAAGTATAGAGAGGACACCATGGGAGTGTGAGTACACAATCCCCCAGTGAGGGGTATGGAGAGGACACAATGGAAGTATGAGTACAGAAGCCACAAGTGAGGGGTAAGGAGAGGACACAATGGGAGTGTGACTACAGAATCCCCCAGGGAGGGGTAAGGAGAGGACACAATGAGAGTGTGAGTACAGAATCCCTCAGTGAAGGTACAGAGAGGACACAATGGGAGTGAGAGTACAGAATCCCTCAGTGAGGGGTATGGAGAGGACACAATGGGAGTGTGAATACAGAATGCCTCAGTGAAGGTACAGAGAGGACACCAAGAGAGTGTGAGTACAGAATGCCTCAGTGAAGGTATAGAGAGGACACAATGGGAGTGTGAAGACAGTATCCCCAGTGAGGGGTATGTAGAGGACACAATGGGAGTGTGAGTACAGAATCCCCCAGTGAGGGGTACGGAGAGGACACAATGGGAGTGTGAGTACAGAATTCCCCAGTGAAGGTATAGAGAGGACACAAAGGGAGTGTGAGTACAGAATACCTCAGTGAAGGTACAGAGAGGACACAATGGGGGTGTGAGTACAGAATTCCCCAGTGAAGGTATAGAGAGGACACAATGGGAGTGTGAGTACAGAATCCCTCAGTGAAGGTACAGAGAGGACACAATGGGAGTGGGAGTACAGAATCCCTCAGTGAGGCGTATGGAGAGGACGCAATGGGAGTGTGAGTCCAGAATGCCCCAGTGAAGGTGCAGAGAGGACACAAAGGGAGTATGAGTACAGAATGCCTCAGTGAAGGTATAGAGAGGACACAAAGGGAGTGTGAGTACAGAATCTAACAGTGAGGGGTATGGAGAGGACACAATGGGAGAGTGAGTACAGAATCCCCCAGTGAGGGGTATGGAGAGGACACAATGGGAGTGTGAGTACAGAATCCCCCAGTGACGGGTAAGGGGAGGACACAATGGGAGCGTGAGTACAGAATCCTCCAGTGAGGGGAAAGGAGAGGACACAATAGGAGTGTGAATACTGAATCCCCCAGTGAAGATATAGAGAGGACACAATGGGAGTGTGAGTACAGAATGCATCAGTGAAGGTACAGAGAGGACACAATGGGAGTGTGAATACAGAATCCCGCAGTGAAGGTAGAGAGAGGACACAATGGGAGAGTAGGTACAGAATCCCCCAGTGAAGATATAGAGAGGACACAATGGGAGTGTGAGTACAGAATGCATCAGTGAAGGTACAGAGAGGACACAATGGGAGTGTGAGTACAGAATGCATCAGTGAAGGTATAGAGAGGACACAAAGGGAGTGTGAGTACAGAATGCCTCAGTGAAGGTATAGAGAGGACACAAAGGGAGTGTGAGTACAGAATCTAACAGTGAGGGGTATGGAGAGGACACAATGGAAGTATGAGTAAAGAAGCCACCAGTGAGGGGTAAGGAGAGGACACAATGGGAGTGTGAGAACTGAATACTCCAGTGAGGAGGAAGGAGAGGACATATTTGGGAGTGTGAGTACAGAATCACCAGTGCGGGGTATGGAGAGGACACAATGGGAGGGGGAGTACAGAAACACTCAATGAGGGGTATGGAGAGGACACAATGGGAGTGTGAGAACGGAATCCCGCAGTGCGGGTATGGAGAGGACACAATGGGAGCGTGAGTACAGAATCCCCCAGTGACGGGTAAGGAGAGGACACAATGGGAGTGTGAGTACAGAATCCCCCAGTGAGGGGTATGGAGAGAACACAATGGGAGTGTGACTACAGAATCCCCCAGTGAGGGTATAGAGAGGACACAATGGGAGTGTGAGTACAGAATCCCCCAGTGAGGGGTATAGAGACTACACAATGGGAGTGTGAGCACAGTATCCCCCAGTCAAGGAATAGAGTGGACACAATGAGAGTGTGAGTACAGAATGCCTCAGTGAAGGTATAGAGAGGACACAATGGGAGTGTGAGTCCAGAATCCTCCAGTGAGGAGTATGAGAGGACACAATGAGAGTGTGAGTACAGAATCCCCCAGTGAGGGGTATGGAGAAGACACAATGGGAGTGTGAGTACAGTATCCCGCAGTCAAGGAATAGAGTGGACACAATAGGAGTGTGAGTACAGAATGCATCAGTGAAGGTGCAGAGAGGACACAATGGGAGTGTGAATACAGAATCCCCCAGTGAGTGGTATGGAGAGGACACAATGGGCGTGTGAGTACAGAATCCCCAGTGAGAGGTATGGAGAGGTCACAATGGGAGTGTGAGTACGGAATCACTCAATGAGGGGTATGGAGAGGACACAATGGGAGTGTGAGTACAGAATCCCCCAGTGATGGGTAAGGAGAGGACACAATGGGAGTGTGAGTACAGAATCCTCCAGTGAGGAGTATGAGAGGACACAATGGGAGTGAGAGTACAGAATCCCCCAGTGAGGGGAAAGGAGAGGACACAATGGGAGTGTGAGGACAGAATGCATCAGTGAAGGTAGAGAGAGGACACAATGGGAGAGTGAGTGCAGAATCCCCCAGTGAGGGGTATGGAGATGACACAATGGGAGATTGAGTACAGAAGCCACCAGTGAGCAGTCTGGAGAAGATACAAAGGGAGCGGGAGTACACAATCCCCCAGTGAAGGGATAGAGAGGACACAACGGGAGTGTGAGTACAGAAGCCACAAGTGAGGGGGATGGAGAGGACACAATGGAAGTGTGAGTACAGAAGCGACAAGTGAGGGGTATGGAGAGGACACAATGGGAGTGTGAGTACAGAAGCCACAAATGAGGGGTATGGAGAGGACACAATGGGAGTGTGAACACAGAAAACCCCAGTGAGGGGTACAGAGAGGACACAATGGGAGTGTGAGTACAGACGCCACCAGTGAGGGGAATGGAGAGGACACAATGGGAGTGAGAGTACAGAATCCCTCAGTGAAGGTACAGAGAGGACACAATGGGAGTGAGAGTGCAGAATCCCCCAGTGACGGGCAAGGAGAGGAGACAATGGGAGTGTGTGTACAGAATCCCTCAGTGAAGGTACAGAGAGGACACAATGGGAGTGAGAGTACAGAATCCCCCAGTGACGGGTAAGGAAAGGACACAATGCGAGTGTGAGTACAGAATCCCCCAGTGACGGGTAAGGAGAGGACACAATGGGAGTGTGAGTACAGAATCCCTCAGTGAAGGTACAGAGAGGACACAATGGGAGTCTAAGTATAGAAGCTACCAGTGAGGGGTATGGAGAGGTCACAATGGGCGTTGCAGTACAGAATCCCCCAGTGAGGGTCATGGAGATGACACAATGGTAGTGTGAGTACAGAATCCCCCAGTGAGGGGTATGGAGAGGACACAATGGGAGTGTGAGTACAGAATCCCTCAGTGAAGGTACAGAGAGGACACAATGGGAGTGAGAGTACAGAATCCCTCAGTGAGGGGTATGGAGAGGACACAATGGGAGTGTGAGTACAGAATACCTCAGTGAAGGTACAGAGAGGATACAATGGGGGTGTGAGTACAGAATTCCCCAGTGAAGGTATAGAGAGGACACAAAGGGAGTGTGAGTACAGAATACCTCAGTGAAGGTACAGAGAGGACACAATGGGGGTGCAAGTACAGAATTCCCCAGTGAAGGTATAGAGAGGACACAAAGGGAGTGGGAGTATAGAATTCCCCAGTGAAGGTATACAGAGGACACAATGGGAGTGTGAGTACAGAATGCCTCAGTGAAGGTATAGATTGGACACAAAGGGAGTGTGAGTACAGAATCTAACAGTGAGGGGTATGGAGAGGACACAATGGAAGTATGAGTACAGAAGCCACAAGTGTGGGCTATGGAGAGGACACAATGGAAGTGTGAATACAGAAAACCCCAGTGAGGGCTATAGAGAGGACACAATGGGAGTGTGAGTACAGAATCCCCCAGTGAGGGGTATGGAGAGGACACAATGGGCGTGAGAGTACAGAATCCCTCAAGGAGGCGTATGGAGAGGACACAATGGGGAGTGTGAGTACAGAATGCCCCAGTGAAGGTGCAGAGAGGACACAATGCGAGTGTGAATACAGAATCCCCAGCGAAAGTATAGAGAGGACACCATGGGAGTGAGTACACAATCCCCCAGTGAGGGGTATGGAGAGGACACAATGGAAGTATGAGTACAGAAGCCACAAGTGAGGGGTAAGGAGAGGACACAATGGGAGTGTGACTACAGAATCCCCCAGGGAGGGGTAAGGAGAGGACACAATGGGAGTGTGAGTACAGAATCCCTCAGTGAAGGTACAGAGAGGACACAATGGGAGTGAGAGTACAGAATCCCTCAGTGAGGGGTATGGAGAGGACACAATGGGAGTGTGAATACAGAATGCCTCAGTGAAGGTACAGAGAGGACACCAAGAGAGTGTGAGTACAGAATGCCTCAGTGAAGGTATAGAGAGGACACAATGGGAGTGTGAAGACAGTATCCCCAGTGAGGGGTATGTAGAGGACACAATGGGAGTGTGAGTACAGAATCCCCCAGTGAGGGGTACGGAGAGGACACAATGGGAGTGTGAGTACAGAATTCCCCAGTGAAGGTATAGAGAGGACACAAAGGGAGTGTGAGTACAGAATACCTCAGTGAAGGTACAGAGAGGACACAATGGGGGTGTGAGTACAGAATTCCCCAGTGAAGGTATAGAGAGGACACAATGGGAGTGTGAGTACAGAATCCCTCAGTGAAGGTACAGAGAGGACACAATGGGAGTGGGAGTACAGAATCCCTCAGTGAGGCGTATGGAGAGGACGCAATGGGAGTGTGAGTCCAGAATGCCCCAGTGAAGGTGCAGAGAGGACACAAAGGGAGTATGAGTACAGAATGCCTCAGTGAAGGTATAGAGAGGACACAAAGGGAGTGTGAGTACAGAATCTAACAGTGAGGGGTATGGAGAGGACACAATGGGAGAGTGAGTACAGAATCCCCCAGTGAGGGGTATGGAGAGGACACAATGGGAGTGTGAGTACAGAATCCCCCAGTGACGGGTAAGGGGAGGACACAATGGGAGCGTGAGTACAGAATCCTCCAGTGAGGGGAAAGGAGAGGACACAATAGGAGTGTGAATACTGAATCCCCCAGTGAAGATATAGAGAGGACACAATGGGAGTGTGAGTACAGAATGCATCAGTGAAGGTACAGAGAGGACACAATGGGAGTGTGAATACAGAATCCCGCAGTGAAGGTAGAGAGAGGACACAATGGGAGAGTAGGTACAGAATCCCCCAGTGAAGATATAGAGAGGACACAATGGGAGTGTGAGTACAGAATGCATCAGTGAAGGTACAGAGAGGACACAATGGGAGTGTGAGTACAGAATGCATCAGTGAAGGTATAGAGAGGACACAAAGGGAGTGTGAGTACAGAATGCCTCAGTGAAGGTATAGAGAGGACACAAAGGGAGTGTGAGTACAGAATCTAACAGTGAGGGGTATGGAGAGGACACAATGGAAGTATGAGTAAAGAAGCCACCAGTGAGGGGTAAGGAGAGGACACAATGGGAGTGTGAGAACTGAATACTCCAGTGAGGAGGAAGGAGAGGACATATTTGGGAGTGTGAGTACAGAATCACCAGTGCGGGGTATGGAGAGGACACAATGGGAGGGGGAGTACAGAAACACTCAATGAGGGGTATGGAGAGGACACAATGGGAGTGTGAGAACGGAATCCCGCAGTGCGGGTATGGAGAGGACACAATGGGAGCGTGAGTACAGAAACCCCAGTGACGGGTAAGGAGAGGACACAATGGGAGTGTGAGTACAGAATCCCCCAGTGAGGGGTATGGAGAGAACACAATGGGAGTGTGACTACAGAATCCCCCAGTGAGGGTATAGAGAGGACACAATGGGAGTGTGAGTACAGAATCCCCCAGTGAGGGGTATAGAGACTACACAATGGGAGTGTGAGCACAGTATCCCCCAGTCAAGGAATAGAGTGGACACAATGGGAGTGTGAGTACAGAATGCCTCAGTGAAGGTACAGGGAGGACACAATGGGAGTGTCAGTACAGAATCCCTCAGTGAAGGTACAGAGAGGACACAATGGGAGTGAGAATACAGAAACCCTCAGTGAGGGGTATGGAGAGGACACAATGGGAGTGTGAGTACAGAATGCCCCAGTGAAGGTGCAGAGAGGACACAAAGGGAGTGTGAGTACAGAATCTAACAGTGAGGGGTATGGAGAGGACACAATGGGAGAGTGAGTACAGAATCCCCCAGTGAGGGGTATGGAGAGGACACAATGGGAGTGTGAGTACAGAATCCCCCAGTGACGGGTAAGGGGAGGACACAATGGGAGCGTGAGTACAGAATCCTCCAGTGAGGGGAAAGGAGAGGACACAATGGGAGTGTGAATACTGAATCCCCCAGTGAAGATATAGAGAGGACACAATGGGAGTGAGAGCACAGAATCCCTCAGTGAGGCGTATGGAGAGGACACAATGGGAGTGTGAGTACAGAATGCCCCAGTGAAGGTGCAGAGAGGACACAATGCGAGTGTGAATACAGAATCCCCCAGCGAAAGTATAGAGAGGACACCATGGGAGTGTGAGTACACAATCCCCCAGTGAGGGTTATGGAGAGGACACAATGGGAGTGTGAGTACACAATCCCCCAGTGAAGGTATAGAGAGGACACAATGGGAGTGTGAGTATAGAAGCTACCAGTGAGGAGTATGAGAGGACACAATGGGAGTGTGAGTACACAATCCCCCAGTGAGGGGTATGGAGAGGACACAAAGGGAGTGTGAGTACAGAAGCCACAGGTAAGGGGTAAGGAGGGGACAGAACGGGAGTGTGAGAACTGAATACTCCAGTGAGGAGGAAGGAGCGGACATATTTGGGAGTGTGAGTACAGAATCCCCAGTGCGGTGTATGGAGAGGACACAATGGGAGGGGGAGTACAGAATCCCTCAGTGAAGGTACAGAGAGGACACAATGGGAGCGAGAGTACAGAATCCCTCAGTGAGGGGTATGGAGAGGACACAATGGGAGTGTGAGTACAGAATCCCCCAGCGAAAGTATAGAGAGGACACAATCGGAGTGTGAGTACAGAATCCCCCAGTGAGGGGTATGGAGAGGACACAATGGGCGTGTGCTTACAGAAGCCCCAGTGAGGGGTATGGAGAGGACACAATGGGAGTGTGAGTACGGAATCTCTCAATGAGGGGTATGGAGAGGACACAATGGGAGTGTGAGAACAGAATCCCCCAGTGAGGCGTATGTAGAGGAAACAATGGGAGTGTGAGTACAGAATCCCACAGTGACGGGTAAGGAGAGGACACAATGGGAGTGTGAGTACAGAATCCTCCAGTGAGGGGTATGGAGAGGACACAATGGGAGTGAGAGTACAGAATCCCCCAGTGAGGGGTATGGAGAGGACACAATGGGCGTGTGCGTACAGAAGCCCCAGTGAGGGGTATGGAGAGGACACAATGGGAGTGTGAGTACGGAATCTCTCAATGAGGGGTATGGAGAGGACACAATGGGAGTGTGAGAACAGAATCCCCCAGTGAGGCGTATGTAGAGGAAACAATGGGAGTGTGAGTACAGAATCCCACAGTGACGGGTAAGGAGAGGACACAATGGGAGTGTGAGTACAGAATCCTCCAGTGAGGAGTATGAGAGGACACAATGGGAGTGAGAGTACAGAATCCCCCAGTGAGGGGAAAGGAGAGGACACAATGGGAGTGTGAGTACAGAATGCCTCAGTGAAGGTACAGAGAGGACACAATGGGAGTGTGAATACAGAATCCCCCAGTGAAGGTATAGAGAGGACACAATGGGAGTCTAAGTATAGAAGCAACCAGTGAGGGGTATGGAGAGGACACAATGGACGTTGCAGTACAGAATCCCCCAGTGAGGGGCATGGAGAGGACACAATGGGAGCGTGTGTACAGACGCCACCAGTGAGGGGTATGGAGAAGATACAAAGGGAGTGGGAGTACAGAATCCCCCAGTGAAGGTATAGAGAAGACAAACTGGGAGTGTGAGTATAGAAGCTACCAGTGAGGAGGATGGAGAGAACACAATGGGCGTGTCAGTACAAAAGCCACAAGTGAGGGATATGAAGAGGACACAATGGGCGTGTCAGTACAGAAGCCACCAGTGAGGGGTATGGAGAAGATACAAAGAGAGTGGGACTATAGAATCCCCCAGTGAAGGTATAGAGAGGACACAATAGGAGTCTAAGTATAGAAGCTACCAGTGAGGGGTAACGAGAGGACACAATGGGAGTGTGAGTACAGAATGCATCAGTGAAGGTACAGAGAGGACACAATGGGAGTGTGAATACAGAATCCCGCAGTGAAGGTATAGAGAGGACACAATGGGAGAGTAGGTACAGAATCCCCCAGTGGGTGCTATGGAGAGGACACAATGGGAGTGGGAGTACAGAAACCTCAATGAGGGGTATGGAGAGGACACAATGGGAGTGTGAGAACAGAATCCCCCAGTGCGGGTATGGAGAGGACACAATGGGAGTGTGAGTAAAGAATCCCCCAGTGACGGGTAAGGAGAGGACACAATGGGAGTGTGAGTACAGAATCCCCCAGTGAGGGGTATGGAGAGGATATAATGGGAGTGTGAATACAGAATCCCGCAGTGAAGGTAGAGAGAGGACACAATGGGAGAGTAGGTACAGAATCCCCCAGTGGGGGCTATGGAGATGACACAATGGGAGAGTGAGTACAGAAGCCGCAAGTGAGGGGTATGGAGAGGACACAATGGGAGCTTGAGTACAGCAGCCACCAGTGAGGGGTAAGGAGAGGACACAATGGGAGTGTGAGAACTGAATCCCCCAGTGAGGAGTAAGGAGAGGACATATTTGGGAGTGTGAGTACAGAATCCCCAGTGCGGGGTATGAAGAGGACACAATGGGAGTGGGAGTACAGAATGCCTCAGTGAAGGTACAGAGAGGACACAATGGGAGTGTGAATACAGAAAACCCCAGTGAAGGTATGGAGAGGACACAATAGGAGAGTGAGTACAAAGTCCCCCAGTGAGGGGTAAGGAGAGGACACAATGGAGTGTGAGAACTGAATCCCCCAATGAGGAGTAAGGAGAGGACATATTTGGGAGCGTGAGTACAGAATCCCCAGTGCGGGTATGGAGAGGAAACAATGGGAGTCGAAGTATAGAAGCTACCAGTGAGGGGTATGGAGAGGACACAATGGGCGTTGCAGTACAGAATCCCCCAGTGAGGGGTATGGAGAGGACACAATGGGAGTGAGAGTACAGAATCCCCAAGTGAGGGGTATGGAGAGGACACAATGGGAGTGTGAGTACAGAATCCCCCAGTGAAGGTATAGAGAGGA